>NC_092716.1:204764648-205077047 GCF_047496885.1 Scyliorhinus torazame
ACAGCACTAAACTCTTCAAAAAACATAGAATTCACGACTAAACAAAAGCTGTCAAATATCGAGTGCTCTACCTTTTGTGCTTCGTATGCATCCTTAAGTTGTGTATAATTGGTCGTAGCTCTCATGGCAAAAGGCAGCTTGCCAATGGCTTTAAGGTCAATTGGTCTTTTATGTGCTGTTGTTATGAAGGTATTCATCCACCAGTAAGTGCCTTTGGAAAGTAGGTTCACAATGGTTGCAAGAATCTGACACCTAAATCCTGCACGTCTTCAGGAGGTTTCACTCTCGTGTATGTTTGTAGAAGATATAGCGCTAAAGCAGGAGAAAGAAATTCTGGGGTAAATGATTGTTTCCGTGTAAACAGTGATAATGTTGACAGTTTACAATATTTCCTAATTATAGTAGACAGACATATTCTTGGGGAACATTATGATGCAAAAGGTGAGTGTACACCTGCATTTTGTCCCCCATTTTCATTCCCTCCTTTCCTGAAGGTACTGAATGTAATAGGGGTAGAGTTTGGTGTTATTTCGTAACCTCTAGTACTTCATACAGGTAACAACTCATCAAAGTGTGGGCCCGAACAGTGAGTTTCAGCAGGCTTTCTAACTGTGGGGCACTATCACAGCAGGAGCTGTTTCTAATCTCCATGGTGAACACAGACAGACACACAAGTACATTCATTGTTCAATAAGGGCAACAGATCGCAATCATCAATAGAAACTCAGTCTAATTCATTCCCCTACCACTGAAGCTATAGATAATGCTACTAGCTCAACTTAGGGTGAACATTATCCTTCTGCTTAAATATACACAATGGAATTCTACTTTGAATTCTCAGCATGAAAGCTTCATTTAGCAATGAAAATCAAATACAAATCAACTTAAGGAAAGAAGAATCTTTCCAAAGGTAACAATTACAGTAAGGAATATATTTTCTCTCAGTGGTATAACATGTTCACTTTATATCTAATATATGCATCATATCCAAAGCATCTGGTCTGAATATTAAGTACTACATAGTATTTACAGTACAGAAGCAAGACATTCATTTTAACAGCTCTATGCTGGTGTTTATCCTACAGATAAACTGTTAATGGATGATAACCAGGTGAGAGCAGTCTCAGTGGAGAAATGTTGGAGGATGATGGTGTGGCAGACTGTGTCAAATGCTAGACTAGTGGAGAAAGAGAAGCAGAAAAAGTTTACCATTGTCACAGTCACATAGGATGTGAATGTGGCCTTGGCAAGAGCTGTTTTGGAAACCTGTTTGGAGTGATTCAGACCTGAGGTTCTAGGGAAAATGTCTGTTATGTATAGAAAGACATGAAAGTTACAACATGGAAATAGGTTTTCTGACCCAATGAGTCCACGTCAGTATTTTATTAAACATGTTTGGCTCATCTGGATTCATGATTTTCACTGATATTGGTGAATCTTATTTGGAAGAGGTGTGATAAATGGCCACAGGGGATTGCTGATGGATCTCCCGGTGGGCTATATAGAATACCAGTTCCCTGTGAGAAGCCCGAGTAATCAGCCCCTACCAGGCCGGCACACAATCCTGATGGAATTACATAACGGACACCCCAGGGTATCCAAGATGAAATTGCTCGCAAGAAATTACATCTGGTAGCTCAGTTGTGATATAGACATCGAAAATCTGGTGTAGCACTTGTGCCAATAGAACCAGAAGCTCCACCTTTTGGCTTCTTTGCACCCATAGGAATGGCCAGGAAAACCATGTGTATGGGTGCACATGTACTCCGCTGACCCGTTCCGCAGACCAATATTCCTTACTATGGTCGATGCCCACTCGAAATGGTTAGGATTGCATCGTAGGTCCTCCACAACTTCTCAAGCAACAATAGAAAACCCCAGAAAAATTTCTGTGTCCATGGCATATCAGAGGTCCTCGTTTCCGATAAGGGTACCCCTTTTACCAGTGGAGAATTTCAGACATTCATGAAGTAACATGGCATTAAACACATCCTAATGGCGGCGACTAATGGCCTGACTGAACGGGCAGTTCAAACATTCAAAACCAGAATGAAGAAACAGCCTGTTGGTTCCCTGGGTATGAAACTGGCCGGTTCCTCTTTGAAAACAGAACCACGCCACACACAGTGACGGGAGCCACACCAGCAGAAATATCAATGGGATGATGACAGCACACCAGGCTCAGCCTGCTGTTTCCCAACTGTGTGTGTGTGTGTGTGTGTGTGGGGGGGGGGGGGGGGTGGGGGGGGGGGGGGGGGGGGGGGTGAAGTCAAAGCAAGAGATCCCAAAAAAGACCTACGACAACAGAAGATCCGAAAGGACTTTCAGAACAGGAGATGATGTCTATGTGCAGAATTTTGGAGATGGATCCCAAAGGATTAGAGGAGTCATGCAAGGAACCTACTTCAGCAGAGACAATTTCAGCAGAGGCAACGTCCTTGATGCCCGTTGAGGCTGTCTCCAGCAAGGGACTCAGTCTATGGAGGGCCCAAGAGTTGTTTCCACCAAAAATGAAGATTCGGAGTCAACAAGGAAGTGACAATCCCAGTCCGCTTCCCGCTCCCCGACCCAGTGCCACCTGCTGCTGATTCGAAGCCTTGTGCCAAGTCACGAAATCAGCCTCATCGCTGTAGGAGTGAGGGAGGGTGGATGGGGTTACTGGGTTATGGGGATAGGGTGGAGGTGTTGACCTTGGGTAGGGTGCTCTTTCCAAGAGCTGGTGCAGACTCGATGGGCCGAATGGCCTCCTTCTGCACTGTAAATTCTATGATAATCTATGAGACGGTGTGGACTTGAGGGGTAGTGATGTGATATCCTTCACGAGGACCACGGGGGATTGCTGATTGATCTCCCCATGGACGTCACAGAATACGAGTTCCCCTGGTGAGCAAGCGGAGGCCTGCCCAGTTGGGGCATGTTAGTGGGACCTTTAAATGCAGCTCCCAGATCCGGGTCCGCTGTTCCTGAAAGTCATGGGCTGGGATGTTTGTTTTGTGTGCCGTAGTAGAGGCTTTATATTCAGTTTAAAAATAAACCAGTTTGGCCTTTCACTCCACCCCTCCTGGAATTACTACAAGAGGTAAAAATGGCAAGAGCGACATTAGAGAGAGGAATTCCTGATTTAAAATTCTCTGACCAGGTGAGAATATTTGTGCTTTTTAAAATTTTTCTTTCTAGAAGTGTTGAATGAAATGCATGAAAATCACTTATTGTCACAAGTAGACTTCAATGAAGTTACTGTGAAAAGCCCCTAGTCACCACATTCCAGCACCAGAATTGAACTGTGCTGCTGGCCTGCCTTGGTCTGCTTTAATAGCCAGTGATTTAGCCCAGTGAGCTAAACCAGTACTTTGCTCTATAAACTAGAGACGTACTTTGAAGAGTCTGTTCTACATTCACAGCCAGCAACCATGGGAGTAAAGCTTGAGTTCTTGATCATATGTTGCTTTGATACATTTCAGCCTTGTTTATTCTATTTCATTTAATATTAAATGTACAGGAGTTATTTGAGTTGCGTCTCTGAGATTCAATTGAGTTGTAGCTGTTATAGGAATTTAATTGAACTGGTTATAACGAGTAACAGATCATTTGGCTGAGTGGAACAATACAGGATATACCGGCAGTTATTCTCTTGCAAATGTTAAATTAAAGTTATATGTTGGACAGGATTCTCTCTTTGGGTGTTTGGGATTTTCTGGATCTCCCTTCACTGTTGTATAACTTCAAGTGGTCAGCTGAGAAACTAACTGCAATGCTTACAAACATCAAGGTTTGTCGACAGCTCCTGGTCCACTTAAAGCAGAGTTAAGTTCTGTTAGTTTCTAGTTGACCACTTTAAAGTCACTCACCGACCCCCTCAAGACGAACTTGACCTTCTCCAACCTCAGGAATTCAGCCACGCCACTCACCCACCCCCCCGCTTTCGGTGGATCCGAGTCTCTCCACCCAAGCAAAATCCATCTCCGGGCTATCAGGGAGGCAAAGGCCAAGACATTGGCTTCTCTCACCCCCTGGACTCCTGGGTTTTCCGACACCCCAAATATCATTACCTCTGGACTCGGAGCCAACTTCACCCCCAACACATGCGACATTACATCCGCAAACCCCTTCCAGAATCCGTTCAACTTTGGACATGCCCAAAACATGTGGACATCATTCGTGGGCCTCCCCGCACACCATACCTGTCCTCTGCTCCCTCAAAGAACCTACTCATCCTTGCCACCGTCCTATGCAGCATGGTAGCATAGTGGTTAGCACTATGGTTTCACAGCGCCAGCGTCCCAGGTTCAATTCCTGGCTTGGGTCACTGTCTGTGTGAAGTCTGCACATTATCCCTGTGTCTGCGTGGGTTTCCTCCGGGTGCTCCGGTTTCCTCCCACAAGTCCAGAAAGACGTGCTATTAGGTAATTTAGACATTTTGAATTCTTCCTCTATGTAGCCAGAATGTGGCGACTAGGGCTTTACCCCGCAACTTTATTACGCTGTTAATGTAAGCCTAGTTGTGGACAATAAAGATTATTATTATTATATGTGCCCTGTGAACTACTTTAAACTGAATAAGACTGAGCCTTGCACAGATGAGGACGCATTTACCCTCTGCAGAGCCTCCTCCCACGTCTGGGCCTCTACCTTCCCCCCAGCTCCTCTTCCCACTTACGCTTAATGTCCCCCATTGGGGCCCCCACCCAATCCATCAGCTCCTTGTGGACTTTGGACACTTTCCCCTCCCCTAGCCCCTTCCTCAACAACAGTTTATCTTGCAACCCCAATGGCGGCAACCCAGGAAAGGATGGCACCTCTCTCCTCACGAAATCCCATTCCTGCAAGTACCTGAAACCATTCACCCTGGGAAGCTCATACTCTTCCTCCGAAATATTCCAAGCTCAACCAGTTCGTCCGCACACTTGCGACTGGTGGCCTATACAGCAACCGGACCCAGACCATAAACCCTGCCCGAACCCAAACCGCCCCAGCACTTCCCACAGGTACTCCCACTCCACTCGGTCGAAAGCCTTCTCCGCATCCATTGTCACTGCTATTTCCACTTCCTGCCCTTCAGGGGGCATCATAATCACATTAAGCAACCTCTTAACATTTGCCGACAACTGTCTCCCTTTCACAAACCCCGTTTGGTCCACTCCTGTCACTCCCGGGACGCAGCCCTCAAGTCGCGAAGCCAACACCTTCACCAACAACTTAGTGTCCAAATTCAACAACGATATCGGATGGTACGATCCACACTGCTTTTATCTTTTTTTTCAGTATCAGGGAGCTGGATGCCTGCGACAGTGCAGGCCGGAGCTTCCCCCCTCTCCCTAGCCTCATTGCATGCTCTCACCAGCAACGGCCCGAGGTCCTCCCCAACCTTTTATAAAACTCCACCTGGGAACCCATCTGGGCCCGGGGCCTTCCCTTCCTGCATCACTCCCATACTCTCCATCACCTTCCTCAACCCCATCGGGGCCCCAGTCCTTAAAGTTGATGTTTAGAAACATTGTGGTTAGTTTCTCAGCTGACCACTTCAAAGTTACTCAAACAAGAAGGGAAAGCTGAGGGTGTGTGGAAGCTGCCAATCACAGCCTAGTAAAATCAATGTCAAAGAGAAATGAATGAAAGGCTTGCAGATCAAAGAACTGAGGAGGTTTAAACCCAGCTGACCGCTTTTCTCTTGCCAGGAATTGACAGGTGCTGCTTCCTCTGCCTGAGCCAGCAGGTGTCTCTCTTCTGTGGTGGTCTGTGGGGAGTCTATTTACTTAAGGGATCTCTGTGGCGGGTGTCTTTATTTAAGGGGTCGTTGGGGGTCCCTTTATTTAGGGGGTTTCTGTGGAGGGTCTAATTGTTTAGGGGGTCTGTGGGAGGAGTCTCTTAATTTAGGGGGTCTGTCGGCGAATCTCTCTAATTAGTGGGTCTGTGTTGGGGGGTGCGGTATGAATCTGGTCGTGGGACTTGGCCCTCCGATGGACATTGGGGCAAGTCCCTTAAAGAGTTACCCTGTTGGCCCATCACGTCGTCCACAGCATCAAATACACGCTTGTCAGAACCAGCAGTAATTCTCGCTCACGTGCTTCCCAGCCCAAAGGACCGGAGAACCACGAGGGCCTAGAGCAGGGGTTTTCAAACTCAGGGTCACGACCCGCTGGTGGGTCGCGGGTGTGTGTCGGGAGGGTCGTGGAGTGATCGGTTGTGGCATTTTCGATCGCGGGAAGACGTTCCCAACTGAAGTCCCCGATCGGTCGCGGTATTTGAGGGTGCAGGCGGTGCGAGGCTAGGCTGTGTGTTGGTAACCGCGTGCAGAGTGTTGAGGGGGGGGGGGGGGGGGGGAATTGGTTGATGGGCGTCCACGTGGATGTGGTGCTTACAGTGGTGGCCCCAGCTTGGAGCTCCGCCCTGGTGCTCGTCCTTTGCACGCTGCTCGGCTCGTCCCACGCCACCAATCGGCAGTATGCAGCCTGCGGCTACTTGGTCAATCCGTTCAATGGCTAGCACAACGTCTGTTTGCACTCCCATGATGGTAAGTGCTGGTCGGGAAGTGGTCTGTGACTGGGGTGGGTACAGTGAGAGGAAGCCAGGCCAGGTTTCTTGGAATACTGATTAACCGAGGCCAGTCAATAGGGCTGACATATGTGAACACTGGAAGAAACCTACGGTCATCACTTTGTGTCGACACTCTCTGGAAACCAGGAGGTCAGAGCTTTTGGTGAGAATGGAGCAGGAGGTGACTTGGATGTTTGGATAGTGCAATGCAGTGGAACGAGTAAGAAATAGTGTGACATTGTGTGTGTTTGACAAGTTACTTCATCTCCTCTAACATCGTAGCTTGTAAAGTAAAAACAAGATTGTGCTTTTTTAATAATTGGTTACATTTCTATAGACATTGGAATATATTTAAAACAAAGTTTGTGTCTAAATGTTCAACTGAAGTTAATTTAATTTTTAGCAGTAAAAAGTCATAAATTTGGAAAAATTAGGTATTGCAAGTAAAGTTTCAAAGCGATCTTTAAATATGAACTGTTGTGTTTGATGCACAATCAATTAGACTCGAAGACGAGGTTGTATCATAACTGAAGGCTTTAATAGACTAGATCTGTTCCCCAGCAGCTTCGGTACAGAATGAGGGCTGCTGGGACGGCACCTGTTCTTATACCCCGCCTGTCAGGGCGGAGTCACATACCAAAAAGCCAATGGTAAGCTGCTAGGCTTACCCAATGGTCTACAGCCACTCGGGTACCGCAATACCTGATACTACCACATTCACCCCCTGTTAAAAAAAGAGTCCGGCGGGGGTGGTGGCCAGTGGTTACAACTGCATTGAACATGGTATGATCAGATATGGAGGTGCCGTGAGTATTTACAAGTGTGGGAGATATATATATAGTCAGTGTTCATGTACAGTTACAGTTACAGTGTAGCAATCAGTCGGTCGGGTGGCCTGGTCGTCCTCCTGGATCGTCTCAGCCTCTGTGGTGGCTCTGGTGGGGGTCCGGGCGTCTGCGACTCCGGGAGCGTGGCTTTGTCACGCTTTGTCACCCCTAGGTGGCGTTGGTGGGGCAAATGGTTGACATGAGAGGGGGGCGCCTGTAGGGGGCGTCGGTGGGTGGGATGGCCTAGGTAGGAGCGGCGGGAGGACCGACCCCCCAGTGAGGTGTTGTGGGGGGGAGGGGGTGGGGGCAATGGTTCGGGTGCGCGTGGGGTTCCGGCAGGTGGCAGGTCCCGGAGGGAGACTGTATCTTGCCGACCGTCAGGGAACGCCATGTAGGCGTACTGGGGGTTAGCGTGCAGCAGGTGGACCCTCTCGACCAACGGGTCCGACTTGTGCGCCCGCACATGCTTCCGAAGCAGGATGGGTGCCGCTAGCCAGGTTGGGAGCGAGGTCCAGGAGGAGGACTTCCTGGAGAAGACAAGGAGACGTTCATGAGGTGTCTGCTTGTAGTTGTACAGAGCAGTGACCGGATGGAGTGGAGGGCCTCCGGGAGGACTTCCTGCCAGTGGGAGACTGGGAGATTCCTGGACCGTGGGGCCAGTAGGACGGTCTTCTAGACCGTTCCGTTCTCCCTCTCTACCTGCCCGTTTCCCCGGGGGTTGTAACTGGTCATCCTGCTTGAGGCAATGCCCTTGCTGAGCAGGAATTGACGCAGTTCGTCGCTCATAAAGGAGGACCCCCTATCATTGTGTATGTACGCGGGGATCCCGAACAGTGTAAAGATACCCTGGAGGGCCTTGATGACAGTGGTAGTGGTCACGTCGGGGCAGGGGATTATCATAGAATTCTTTTTTTATCATAGAATTTACAGTGCAGAAGGAGGGCATTCGGCCCATCGAGTCTGCACCGGCTCTTGGAAAGAGCACCCTACCCAACCGCACACATCCACCCTATCTCCATAACCCAGTAACCCCACCCAACACTAAGGGCAATTTTGGACACTAAGGGCAATTTAGCGTGGCCAATCCACCTAACCTGCACATCTTTGGACTGTGGGAGGAAACCGGAGCACCCGGAGGAAACCCACGCACACACGGGGAGAACGTGCAGACTCCGCACAGACAGTGACCCAATCCGGAATCGAACCTGGGACCCTGGAGCTGTGAAGCAATTGTGCAATAACAATGCTACCGTGCTGCCCCTGGCGAACGGGAACTGGAAGCACTCGTCAATCATGTTCAGGAAGTACGTGTTGCGGTCGGTGGAGGGGAGGGGGCCTTTGAAGTCCATACTGAGGCGGTCAAAGGGACGGGAAGCCTTTATCAGGTGCGCCCCCTCTGGCCGGTAGAAGTGCGGTTTGCACTCCATGCAGATTTGGCAGTCCCTGGTGACTGTCCTGACCTCCTCGATGGAGTAGGGCAGGTTGTGGGCCTTAATGAAGTGGAAAAAGCGAGTGACCCCCGGGTGGCAGAGGTCCTCGTGGAGGGCTCGGAGGCAGTCCACTTGTGCGGTGGCATACGTGCCACGGGACAGGGCATCGGGAAGCTCGTTTTAGCTTCCCAGGACGGTATAAGATCTCGTAGTTGTAGGTGGAGAGTTTGATCCTCCACCGCAAGATCTTGCCATTTTTTATCTTGCCCCGCTGTGCATTATCGAACATGAACGCTACCGACCGTTGGTCAGTGAGGAGAGTGAATCTCCTGCCGGCCAGGTAATGCCTCCAGTGTCGCACAGCTTCTACTATGGCTTGAGCCTCCTTTTTGACCGAGGAATGGCGAATTTCTGAAGCATGGAGGGTACGGGAGAAGAAGGCCACGGGTCTGCCTGCTTGGTTGAGGGTGGCGGCCAGAGCTACGTCGGACGCATCCTTCTCGACCTGGAAGGGGAGGGACTCGTCGATGGCGCGCATCATGGCCTTTGCAATGTCTGCTTTGATGCGGCAGAAGGCCTGGCGGGCCTCCATCGACAGGGGGAAGGTTGTGGACTGGATTAGGGGTCGGGCTTTGTCTGCGTAGTTGGGGACCCACTGTGCGTAATAACTGAAAAACCCGAGGCAGCGCTTCAGGGCCTTGGGGCAGTGAGGAAGGGGAAACTCCATAAGGGGGCGCATGCGTTCAGGGTCGGGGCCTATAACTCCATTTCGCACTACGTAGCCGAGAATGGCTAGGCGGTCAATGCTAAAGACGCATTTATCCTTATTGTACGTTAAGCTAAGGACTTTCGTGGTCTGGAGACATTTTCGGACGTTGGTGTCGTGGTCCTGCTGGTCATGGCCGCAGATGGTGACGTTATCAAGATACGGGAACGTTGCGCGTAAGCCGTACCGGTCAACTATTTGGTCCATCTCGCGTTGGAAGACCGAGACCCCATTAGTGACACCAAAGGGAACGCTTAAAAATTGGTAGAGCCGCCCATCTGCTTCGAAGGCAGTGTACTTGCGGTCACTAGTGCGGAGGGGTAGCTGATGGTAGGCGGACTTGAGATCTACCATGGAGAAGACCTTGTATTGCGCGATCTGGTTCACCAGGTCGGATATGCGGGGGAGAGGGTACGCGTCCAGTTGCGTAAACCTGTTGATGGTCTGACTGTAGTTAATGACCATCCTATGTTTCTCCCCGGTCTTTACCACCACTACTTGAGCTCTCCTGGGACTGTTGCTAGCTTCAATGACCCCTTCCCTCAGTAGCCTTTGGACCTCAGACCTGATGAAGGTCCGGTCCTGGGCACTGTACCGTCTGCCCCTGGTGGCGACGGGTTTGCAATCCGGGGTGAGGTTCGCAAACAGGGAAGGCGGGTCGACCTTAAGGGTCGCGAGGCCGCAGACAGTAAGGGGGGGCTATAGGGCCGCCGAATTTAAAAGTGAGGCTTTGCAAGTTACATTGGAAGTCCAACCCCAGGAGTGTAGCCGCGCAGAGGTGCGGCAGGACATAAAGGCGGAAATTGTTGAATTTCCTGTCTTGGACAGTGAGGTTTGCTAGGCAGAACCCCTTTATCTCCACTGAGTGTGACCCGGAGGCCAGGGAGATTCTTTGGTTTACAGGGTGGGTAACAAGTGAACAGCGCCTTACCGTGTTGGGGTGTATAAAGCTCTCCGTGCTCCCAGAGCCAATCAGGCAAGGCGTCTCGTGGCCGTTGATGAAGATCGTCGTTGTTGCTGTTGCGAGTGTCCGAGGTCGATTTTGGTCCAGGGTCACCAAGGCCAGATGGAGCTGTTGTGGGCTGTGATCGGGCAGCATGTAGTCGGCTGTGCTGTGGGCCTGGGGCCCCATCCAAGATGGCATCTCCCATGGATCGCACATGGTGGTCGGGGGTGTACAAAATGGTGGCGGGGATGGACAAAATGGCGGCGCCCATCCGTCCAGCGTGGCATCCGAGAGGCGAGACGGCCGTGGCCGTGGTCCTCGGATATGGGGGTGGCGGTGAGTGCTGGCCGCCTGGGGCCCGAAGGGAAGGTTGCCGCGGCAGTCCGGAGTCGTTGGAGACCGCGGCCACGGCTCGTGCTTGGCAGACCCCCACAAAATGGCCCTTCTTGCCGCACCCTTTGCAGATGGAGGTGCGGGCTCGGCAGCGCTGGCGGGGATGCTTCGCCTGCCCGCAGAAGAAGCAACGGGGCCCAACGGAGCTAGCGGGCCGTCTTACAGTGCAGGCCTGCGGGGACACGGGGAAGGTCAGTGGAGCTGCCGCTGCAGGATGCCACGCAGCCCAGGGGGCCGCCGCGCGGTCGGGCGCATAGGACTGCGCGTTTCTGGAGGCAACATCCATGGACCCTGCCAGGGCCCGTGCCTCTCTCAGTCCCAGGGTGTCCTTTTCTAAAAGTCTGTGTCGGATCTCTGAAGAGCTCATACTTGCTACGAATGCATCCCGAATTAGAAGTTCCGTGTGCTCGCTGCCCGAAACTTGCGGGCAGCCACAGTTTCTGCCCAGCACCAGTAGCGCACGGTAGAACTCCTCCAACGATTCCCTGGGGCTTTGCCGTCTAGTTGCAAGCAGGTGACGTGCGTAGACCTGGTTCACAGGACGTATATAATGTCCCTTTAACAGTTCGATCGCATCATCGTAGTCCTCCGCCTCCACGATGAGGGTGAATATTCCAGCGCTTACTCTCGAGTGCAGGAGATGCAGTTTCTGTTCTCCTGAGGGGGTGCCTCCGGCCGTGTCGAGGTAGCCTTTAAAGCACGCCAGCCAGTGCTTAAATATCGCCGCCGAGTTCTCCGCGTGGGGGCTGAGTTGTAGCCACTCCGACTTGATTCGGAGATCCATCCTTTCAGCTCAAGAGTAGTCTATTAAATTGATGCACGATCAATTAGACTCGAAGACGAGGTTGTATCATAACTGAAGGCTTTAATAGACTAGATCTGTTCCCCAGCAGCTTCGGTACAGAATGAGGGCTGCTGGGACGGCACCTGTTCTTATACCCTCCCTGTCAGGGCAGAGTCACATACCAAACAGCCAATGGTAAGCTGCTAGGCTTACCCAATGGTCTACAGCCTCTCGGGTACCGCAATACCTGATACTACCACAGTGTTATGCTGCTACGGATAACACAGGCTGCTACTTGATGCAGTCTTAACTAAAGGATGCTCCAGACTCTGAAATGAGTTCAATGTGTTTGTTGAACTATTAACACAGTTCTCAAATGAGTTTGACTCTCTGCTAATCTAACTGTAGTAACTCAGCCTAACCGTACCAGCTTGCTCTAAGCCACGTGCTGGGGTGTGATGCTGCTGATCAACTCTAACTCTCTAGATATCTGTCTGTGGAAAGAGGCAGGGTGTGAGTGCCTCATCCCTTTTATAGTGTTTATGTCATGCCCACTTGTGGTGATGCCACCTCTGAGTGTCCTGACTGCCCATTGGTTGTGTCCTATTCTGAGTGTTCATTGGTTGCATGTTTGCATATCATGACCTGAACGATGAGTCTTTCCGCCAGAGGCAGCGGCAGAGAGAAGGTCATTTACCCGGCACGCCAATGCTTTGGGCGCAACATCAGAGAGGTGAGATTACTCCATTTTGTAGCTGCCATTAACAAGCAACAGGACTGTGTGAAGAAATGAAGATGGATCATTTTGTAATAAGGTAGAGAGGGCCAGAGATACAAAGAGAGCAGGATCACACAACAAAATCTGCTGGAGAGAGCTTCTCAGGAGAGCCAACGGTAGGACAAGGCAGTGCTCGTGTGATCTGTATCCCGAGCTCCACGACCTCGAGTGAACAAACAATTAAGAAGAAACTGAAATCGGGAACAAAGCAGTGTAAAGATGATTTCTTTCTTTTTTAAATTTAAAGTACCCAATTCATTTTTCCCAATTAAGGGGCAATTTAGCATGGCCAATCCACCTACCCTGCACATCTTTGAGTTGTAGGGGTGAAACTCAGGCAAACACTGGGAGAATGTGCAAACTCCACACGGACAGTGACCCAGAACCGGGATCAAACCTGGGACCTCGGAGCAGTGAGGCAGCAATGCTAACCACTGCGCCACCGTGCTGCCCGTAAAGATGATTTCTTGAGGTATGGCACTAATTGTGCCAATGTAAATCAGGATGCAAAGTCCGTGGCCGGGATTCTGCATTCCCGCGGCCAAGTGCTGATGCCAGCGTGAGCCACTCCGGCATCACCGGGCCTCAAGTGGCAAGTAGCCACCCCTTCCTAGGGGGCTCGGACAGTGTTGGAGTGTGTCCGCAGCTCACCTGGTGCCCGAAAGCCGGCGTGCCATGAGCCCGCGCATCCGCGCCACGTCTGGCGCGAGTCCGTGCATGCACCTGGGTTCCCGTCTCCGTGCCGGCCCCCGGGCAATATGGCGGAGACCTACAGGGGCCTGGCATGGAGGAACAGAGGCCCCCCCATGGAACTAGCCTGCTCTCCGATCGGTAGGCCCCGATCATGGTCCAGGCCACCTTGGAGGTCCTCCTGGGGTCGATCCCCTCGCCCCCCCCCCCCACCAGGACAGCCCCCGCAGGCAGAACTCCGAGGTCCCGCCGGGTGGGACCATACGTAACCCACGCCGGCGGGACTAGGCCGAACATGGCGGGCAAGCGACCCGTCGAGGCCCGGAGAATCGCTGGGGGGCCATTTTCAACGGCCCCTGACCGGCGCAGCAACGATCCCGCAGGGGCCCGAGAATCGTCGCTGGAGAATCGGCGGGCCGATATCAGGGCAGCGAGGCGCGATTCACGCACCCCCCCGGCGATTCTCCGACTCAGCGTGGGGTCAGAGAATCCCGGCCCATGTGTGTTATATGCAGGTAAGTGCTAACAAATGAAGTTTAAAACCCTTAATCTTCAAAGGAATTCGAAGACCAAGCTTGGCAAGTATGAGGACACACCTCTTTTCAAAGCATGCGGCGAGTACTAAATCGACAGCTGAAGTCCTTATCTGAAATGTAACATTGAATGACGAAGCAAGAGATATCATGAGGATCAAGCAGACCCATCTGCCACATTAAAGGTAAGCAATAATAGTATGTCACGAAAGTCATCCGGCATGGGTCGATCACGTCAGCTGGCACGTCTCGCGAACATTGGCCGGCGTGGGTCCCGAAGGTCCGCTCTTGGTAAAAGTGGGTCCCGGGAAAAAAAGTTTGAAAAACACTGGCCCAGAGAATATGCTGCCCAGCACGGTAAATAAGACCCATTTGCATCCTCCACTGGCATCGGGCACAAACCGCGATCCCGACATCAGCAGGGGTTGGCGGCTAGAGCATTGGAAACAGGTTAGTACCCAGTGCCAATCTCACTTTCTACCCAACGCTGGATTCTCTGCCACATCTGGAGCTCTGTTACCGGCAGCGTGAGGCAGCCTGTTGTCTTATACATATTTTATATCTTGGTGGTATCATTGCATTTACCCAATCAGCAGCACGTTTGCTTCCAAAAGTATGTCGGTGTTGTTTATCTTCCAGATATTAGATTCGACCATTGTGATGTTTCCTCTCTGAAAAGTGGTGTCTTTATTTGTGTTTCCTGCCAACATTGAAGTCAAGACGACAAATGCTCCATGATGAAAAATTACAACTGTAATAACCCCCCAAGAGGCCCACGGGGATACCCTGATTGATCTTCTGTGATGAATGGGTAATGCACCTTTAAGATCATGCATGTAATGTCCCTTTAAGACCGGGTTTGGAAGCCTGGTGGACTCCGCCTCCGGCTCCACCTCCCAGGGGCCGGATATAAGGTGATGTCCTGTGGGCGGCGCTCAGTGAGTACTCATCTCCCCAGCTGGCGAAGTTCTCTGTTTATTAACGCCTTTGTTTTACGAGTGCACTCTCTCGTGTCATAATTGAGGGTATATCCATTTAATAAACAGATTACGATAGGATGGATAGCGCTCTCAAGACAGAAAAGCTCGACCTGGATGCACGTACACCGGAAGTCAAAGAAATTTTTGAACATTGGCTTTGGTGTTTTGAGGCCTACCTGGACTCCTCGTCGGTCCCCGTCGCCGAGCCTCGCAGGCTGCGCCTACTCCACGCCCGGGTGAGCCACAGAATCTCCAGCCGGATCGAGAAGGCGGCTGACTACAGCGCGGCGATCGAGATTCTGAGGAAGCGTTTCATAAAACCCATCAATGAGGTACATGCACGGCATCTGCTCTCTACTCGCCGGCAGCGCTATGGGGAATTGCTGGACGAGTACTTGGAAAAGCTCACCATGCTCGCTAGAAACTGTAACCATCAAGATGTGACCGCGGAGGTCCACATGAACCTACGCATCCGCGACACCTATGTGTCTGGAATCCGATTGAACTATATTAGGCAGCGACTCCTGGACAACGGGGCGAAAGATCTGCAGGAAACGGCAACGCTCGCCACCTCTCTGGAGGTGGCCTACCAAAACCTCGGCACGTATCCCACGGACCCTGCGAGCCCCTCTCGGCCTTCCCCAGACTCGGCCACGACACGGGCCTGCGCCGCGCGGCGACCCACCCAGACCGGGGGCACACCGTGCTTTTTCTGTGGGCAGGTCCAGCATCCACGAAAGTGCTGCCCAGCCCGTTCCGTGACCTGTAACGGAAAGAAGGGGCATTTCGCGAGGATCTGCCTGACCAGGCCCAAGGCTCAGAAACAAAAAGCCCAACAGGCCCAAAAATCGAGCCCAAAAAACAGGCCCCGCAACGCGGCTGCGCGCCAGCCGGACACGCCCCTTTCTGATGCGTCATCGGCCTCGCGCGAGTCATGGGGGCAGCCATCTTGGCGGCAGCCATCTTCTAAACCTGACACGTGCGATCGACGGGGGTGGCCATTTTGTGACTCCGACTCGGCTGAAGACTCAGACTACCCACAGCTGGGAGCAATCACCCTCGTCCAGTCGCGGCCAAAGCACCTGCGGAACTCCATAATGCTTGTCCAGATCAACGGGCGCGACACTCCCTGCCTTTTCGACTCCGGGATCACGGAGAGTTTCGTGCACCCAGAAACGGTAAGGCGCTGCTCCCTGCGCACCCATCCCGCATCCCAAACCATTGCCCTCGCCTCTGGGTCCCATTCGGTCCAAATCAAGGGGGACTGTATTGCGAATCTTGCGATCCAGGGCGCCGAATACGCCCGCTTTAAGTTGTACATCCTCCCTCACCTCTGCGCCCCCCTGCTGCTTGGCCTGGATTTCCAATGTAGCCACCGAAGCCTGACCCTGAAGTTCGGCGGACCCTTACCGCCCCTCACGGTATGCAGCCTCGCAACACTGAAAGTTGCACCCCCCTCACTATTCACGAACCTCACCCCCGACAGTAAGCCCGTCGCCACCAGGAGCCGGTGGTATAGTGCCCAAGATATGACTTTAATCAAGTCAGAGGTCCAGCGTTTACTGAAAGAGGGGGTCATCGAGGCTAGCAACAGCCCCTGGAGGGCACAAGTGGTGGTAGTCCGGTCCGGGGAAAAGAAACGGATGGTCGTGGATCAACGGCTTCACGCAGCTCGATGCTCCGCATAACGGAGATGGTCAACTGGATCGCACAATACCGGGTATTCTCCACGGTCGACCTGAAATCTGCCTACCACCAGCTCCCTATCCGCCCGGAAGACCGCCTCTATACTGCTTTTGAACAGCCGGCCGGCTTTTTCACTTCCTTAAGGTCCCCTTCAGCGTTACAAATGGGGTCTCCGTCTTCCAGAGGACGATGGACCAAGTGGTGGACCAGTACGGGCTGCGGGCTACTTACCCGTTACTTGGACAATGTCACCATCTGCGGCCATGATCAGCAGGACCATGACGCAAACCTTGAAAAGTTTCTACAGACCGCCCGGGCCCACGACCTGACCTACAACAAAGAAAAAAATGTTTTCCACACAACCTGACTAGCTATCCTCGGCTATGTCATGGACCCCGACTGCATGCGCCCCCTCAAGGAACTCCCCCTATCCCATAGTCTCAAGGCCCTTAAACGGTGCTTAGGGCTTTTCTCCTATTATGCCCAGTGGATCCCCAAATACGCAGACAAAGCCCACCCACTCATAAAGACCACGATTTTTCCCCTCATGGCTGAGGCCCGGTCGGCCTTCAGCCGTATCAAGGCCGACATCATCAAGGCCGCTATGCACACGGTGGACGAAACCATCCCTTTTCAGGTCGAGAGCGATGCGTCAGATGTTGCCCTGGCTGCTACCCTCAACCAGGCAGGCAGGCCAGGAGCATTCTTTTCCCGAACCCTCAACGCCTCCGAGATCCGGCACTCTGCAGTCGAGAAGGAGGCGCAAGCTATTGTGGAGGCCGTGTGGCACTGGAGGCACTACCTAGCCGGTAGGAGGCTCACCCTCATCACTGACCAACGGTCGGTCGCCTTCATATTCGATAACGCGCAGCGGGGCAAGGTAAAAAATGACAAGATCTTGAGGTGGAGAATCGAGCTCTCCACCTACGCGTACGATATTAAGTATCGTCCAGGGGAGCTCAATGAGCCCCCAGATGCCCTGTCCCACGGCACATGCGCCAACGCACAGGAGGATCACCTGCGGGCTATCCACAATGACCTCTGTCACCCGGGGGTCACCCGGCTCGCCCATTTTCTTAAGTCCCGCAACCTAGGGGATTGGGAACCTGAATTGTAGCTCCAGTACACAGGAGGTTGAGAGTAGTGAGGTCATGAGTAAGGTTACAAAGTTGCAGGAGTGTACTGGCAGGCAGGAAGGTTTAAAGTGTGTCTACTTCAATGCCAGGAGCATCCGGAATAAGGTGGGTGAACTTGTGGCATGGGTTGGTACCTGGGACTTTGATGTTGTGGCCATTTCGGAGACATGGATAGAGCAGGGACAGGAATGGTTGTTGCAGGTGCCGGGATTTAGATATTTCAGTAAGCTCAGGGAAGGTGGTAAAAGAGGGGGAGGGGTGGCATTGTTAGTCAAGGACAGTATTACGGTGGCAGAAAGGACGTTTGATGAGGACTCATCTACTGAGGTAGTATGGGCTGAGGTTAGAAACAAGAAAGGAGAGGTGTTGCGCCGACCTGTGAAACCACTCTAAAACCCATCTACACTATTCCCTTATCGTCTATATGTCTATCCAATGACCATTTGAATGCCCTTAGTGTTGGCGAGTCCATTACTGTTGCAGACAGGGCATTCCATGGACTTACTACTCTCGCACGAGTGAGGAGAAAGCTGGCATCCTCCTCGCTGCTGACCCACTGTGATCCATTCCGGCCACTCGTCCTCATCTGTGATGCCTCTCCATATGTCATCGGTGCTATCCGATAGATGGGGCGATTGTCAAAGCGCTCCACCGTATTCACTTCCAGGATACTGATAGATGCGTAACGCTGCTGCATCCAAATTGAAAAAGAAGGCTTGACTGAGAAATTCCATCAATATGTCGATGGGTGGCCATTTTGTATTATCACGGACCATAAGCCACAACTGGATCGCTTTAAAGAAGATAAAGGTGTTCCCCCTATAGCCTTGGCCCGGATTCAGTGCTTGGCTCTATTGCTGGTGGCGTATGAATACACTTTTCAGCATCTCCCAGGAATCCAGATGGCACATGCCAACGCCCTCAATCGTCTTCCGCTGCCTGTGAGTTCCCCCTCTCCACCAGCGATGGACAAAGTCGTCGCGACTTTAAACCTCATGGATACTCTGCACAGATATATATGTGGATGCAGAGGTAAGTTGGTAAGAGTGAATGTGGACATGCTGAATTTCCTTAGTTTCCTGAGAAAGTATAGGCGCTGTTGTGCTTTCTTGGTGGTAGTGTCGACGTGATGGACCAGGACAGATTGTTGCTGATGTGCACACCTAAGAATTTGAAGCTGTCAACCATCTCCACCTTGGCCTCGTTGATGCAGACAGGGGTGTGTACAGTACTTTGCTTCCTGAAGTCAATGACTAGCTCTTTAATTTTGCTGGCATTGAGAGATTGTTGTCGCTACACCACTCCACTAGGTTCTCTATCTCCCTCCTGTGTTCTGACGCATCGTTGTTCGAGATCCGGCCCACTATGGTCGTGCCTTCAGCAAACTTGTAGATGGAGTTGGAGCCAAATTTTGCCACGCAGCCGTGTGCATGTAGGGAGTGTAGTCGGGGGCTCAGTAAGCAGCCTTGCGGGCCCCAGTATTGAGGACTATTGTGGAGGAGGTGCTGTTGTTTATTCTTACTGACTGTGGTCTGTGGGTCAGAAAGTCAAGGATCCAGTTGCAGAGAGAGGAGTCAAATCCTAGTTTTTGGAGCTTTGATATGAGCTTGGCTCATTATGGTGTTGAAGATGGAGCTGCTGTCAATAAATATTAGTCTGATGTAGGAGTCCTTGTTGTCGAGATGCTCCAAGGATGAGTGAAGAGCCAGGGGGGTGGCTCCTGCTGTGGACGGTTGCAGCGGTATATGAATTGCAGTGGAATCTCGACATTCTGGGAGTATGGAGTTGATGTTCCTCATAACCAACCTCTCAAAGCACTTCATTACAATCAATGTCAAGGCCACCGGTTGATAATCATTGAGGCATGTTGCCTGGTTCTTCTTTGGCACCGGTGTGATGGTGGTCTTCTTGAAGGAGGTGGGACCTCGGAATGGAGTAGGGAGAGCTTGAAGATGTGCAGGTTAGGTGGATTGGCTGTGATAAATTGCCCTTAGTGACCAAAAAGGTTAGGAGGGGGTATTGGGTTATGGGGATAGGGTGGAAGTGAGGGCTTAAGTGGGTTGGTGCAGACTCGATGGGCCGAATGGCCTCCTTCTGCGCTATATGTTCTATGTATGTCTGCGAACACATCTGTTCACTTTCAAGGAGGTCGATCTGACTTCGGAAGCTGTGACGGTGGGTATGAGGGTGTCCGGGGCCGCTGGGGCAGTCGACAGTGGTTTAATGGTTTCCTGCTCAAACTGAGCATAGAATGCATTGAGTTCATCGGGGAGGGTTGCGTTGCCGCCGGAGATTCTGCTCGGCTTTGCTTTGTAGTCAAGTCTCTAAGTTTGTAAGTACTGGCTGCTTTGAGAACCAGGTGCTAAAAGAACACTGATCCGAAACTACCAATCAGAGTTGGAACCCCTGTGTCTGACTCTGATCAGACAGAAAGGTATCCACTTACCTGCATACGCTGAGAAGGCTCCGATTTCCGATGGAGGGTCATGCAGAAAGCCCTCGGCGCAGGAATCCTCAAAGGGGGAGCAAAGAGATCCACACAGAAACCATGCCCCCTTTTCGTAGAATCATATTCTGGTAAGTTTAAAGGTCCCCAAGTTTCTCAGCTTGTTCGCGAGTGGGTGAGTGAATGTGTAAGTGAAAAGGTAAGTAAATGGTTGGGTACATACGTATATAAGAGAGTAGGCAAAGTGGTATTGCCACGGGACTAGTGATCCAGAGAGCCAGCGTAATGCTTTGGGGACCTGGGTTCGAATCCCGCCAGGGCAGTTGGAATTAAAAGGCAAATGACAACCATGAAACCATGGTCGATTGTCATTAAAAAAAACACCTGATTCACTAACGTCCTTGAGGAAAGGAAATTTTCCATGCTTACCTGGTCTGACTTACATATAACTCCAGACCCACAGCAATCAGGGATGGGCAATAAATGCTGTCCCAGTCAGTGACGTCCACATCCCATGAACAAATAAAAAGAAAGGTTGGCAATGTAAGTGGGTAAATGGGTAGAGTGGCAGGGGGTAGGGTGAAAATTAGGTATGGTAGAAACTGGATATGGTGGGAGGTAGGTAGCAAATGACAATCGGAGACTGTCCCAACACAGTCAATCCAATCCAATATTTGAGGCTGTTCTGATATATTACAGATAGAGTGATGGAAATGGGATTGTGGAGTGTTATTCAAAGGTTCTGATTTTCTTTTATCATAACTCAACAGTCCATGGAAAACACATCTGTTGGAAATTCATGGACTTGTACATGTAATCTGGGCAGGATTTGAAGTGGAGGCAGTTGCCCACCCATCAGCCAGAAAATTGGATGGTGTTTCCATCTGCTCTGGAAGCTACAACTGTATTTTACATGTTTCAGGCAATTAGTTAGCTGAAATCGTGACATCCTCCCCTCTGAGGCAAGTTGTACTGCCTCTAAGAACTCAGGAGGGAACCGGGGAAATATTTGCATGGGAATGGCCTCAACCACAAGGGCAGCCTTCTATGGGCCTCAGGGTGCCTGATCAGAAGGGAGCTCCCCATCCCACTGTTATTCCCTGCATGAGCCTCAAGGGGTAGAGTTGATCCACTGAAGCTTACAGAATACGAGCTCCCTTGATAAGGGGCGTACCCTTAACACAGTTCGTGTGCCTTAGTATAAATAGAGTCGGTCAACCAGGCAGCATCTAGAGAAGATCTAGTTGGGAACTACTGGAGTTGTTTATAACAGTTTACGTGTTAAATAAAATAAGGTTTGTTTTTTCTACAACTCGATGTGGGCTGCTTTAGTTGCCCCTTACAAAACTGGCAACGAGGATAAAGACTGGTTCACTATCAGTGCTGCTGAGCCATCTCTCCTATATCTCTCGGATACAGGTTGAAAGTTTTTTTTCATCCTCACTCTTTTTGGACATTTGGATTTGTTTGATCTCGGACTGCAAGATTGGAATAAGAATGTGCAAGGGTGGGGTACTTTTTCAGGGCCAATAATATTGTGGCAAACGACCACCAGGTAGTCATTTTACTTACTGCCTGTGGCACACATACGTTTGGAGTGATACGAAGCCTTATCTACTCAGTGGCCCCAGACACTAAAACTTCAGATGAACTTGTGGAGCTGGTGGGGGAACATTTTAATCCAACCCTGTCGGTAATAGTACAGTGGTACTGGTTTAATGTCACTGAGAGAATCCCAGGTGAATCCATCACCGGGTTTTTATCGAGTCGGCGAAGAATTGCTCAGTTCTATGAATATGACACCACCTTATCTGAAGTGTTATGGGATTGCTTGGTTTGTGGCATAAGCAATGCAGCCTTGCAAAAGAAGCTGCTGGCTGAACCTTCCCTCACTTTGCAACAGGCCTACCAAATTGCGCTCTCCAGCGAAAGCGCAGAACGAAGGGTGCGGGAGATGCAGGGAATTGAGGTGAAGGCCTTAGGGTGCACCTCCTTCCATTCTGGGGCCCATCTCTGTCCCACCGGCTTGCCCTGGACCGAACATCGTAAAGGCCCGACCCAGGGACTGAAAAACGAGCCTTCCCGCGGGAGTCTTCCCCCGAGTCCGTAGAGGGGTAGCCAGGTCATTGTGCGGCTTGTGGCCACCAATCCCCGCATGAGCACAGGCAACGGGTGAACCAGAGGTCCAGGTGCCTTGGTAGAGGCTGCTTCCATCTCAGGGCCTGTAGTTTCCACTTAGATGAGACGGAAGAGGACAAATGCATGGAGTTAAATTGTGTGGCAGCCCCTGAGTGGCCCCCATTAAGGTTGCGGGCTATTAAGGGGCATTCGTTAACAAAGCTCGGCGTGAGCCTTGCATATTTGCAGCACCAGCTGGATCTTGCCTTCTGCAAGCACATCACCCTCAAAACACACCAGAGCCTATACAAGTACACACAGCTGCCTTTGGGGTGTCCTCTGCCTGAGCTATTTTTCAGCACACGATGGAGGGCACCCTGAGAGAGCTCCCGCATGTGGCTGTTTATTTAAATGACTTGCTGGTCAGGGTGCCTCTGAGCAAGAGCACTTGGATAACCTGCAGGTTGTGTTGAAACGGTTTACCGAAGCTGGTGTCTGCCTACGGAGAGCCAAGTGCATGTTTAATGCGAAGGCGGCAGTCTACCTCGGCTATCAGGTGGATCAGGAAGGTCTCCACCCCGTTGCGGAGAAGGTGTGTGCCATCCAGCGAGTCCTCACCCCGACGAATGCCTCGGAGCTTCGATCTTTCCTTGGTCTTATTCATTATACGGGAAACTCCTTTTGAACTGGGCTACCACATTGGCTCCCTTGCACCTCCTTCTGAAAAAGGATGAAGAATGGGCATGGGGCCGCCGCAGGAAGCAGCTTATCGGCGGGTAGAAGGACAGCTGTTGTTTTCTGGGTTACTCACCCATTATTTGTTTTTTTTAGAAAATATTTTATCAAGGCATTTATAAGTTTAACATTTTGAACAAAAGGATCCAACAAACACAAAGAAACCTCACAATAATATAACCGTTGCCCCCCAAGCAGATACCCTAGCTATCATGGTCGAAGTAACCACTCCATCTCGCGGTTCTCCCTTCATTAGTTTTCCTACCCATATTCGTCACTTCCATGCCTCCCCTTCCCCCTCCTCCAAATCCCCCCCCCCCCACCACTCTGGCTCTAGGATCATCCGACATTCCAAATATTGCCACCTCTGGACTCAGAGTCACCCTCCCCTCCAGAACCTCTGACATGACATCTGCGAATCACTGCCAAAAGTCCCTCAGCTTCGGACACGCCCAGAACATATGCACATGATTCGCTGGACCACCCCCACAGCGCCCACACCTGTCCACCACCTCCTCAAAAAACCCACAGTCATATGAGCCCTGTGGACCCCCTTGAATTTGATCAGGCTGAGCCTGGCACACAACAAGGAAGCATTGACTCTCCTCAGGGCCTCCTCCCATAACCCGCCTCCCAACTCCCCTCCCAACTCTTCCCCCCACTTCTTCTTCACCTCTCCTATTGGAACCCCTTCCCACGCCATCAGTTCCTTAGATATTTCCAAGACCTTCCCCTCCCCAACCCCTGTTTTTGACACCACCTTGTCCTGTAGAATCTTATTGGGAGGCGCGGGAAACCCGAGCCCTGCCTCCGAAAAAAATCCTGCACTTGCAAGTACCGGAACCCAATCCCATCTGGCAACTCGAATTCCTCCTCTAGCTCCTCCAACCTCGGGAAACCCTCCTCAATAAAAAGATCTCCGAATCTCTCGATCCGTGCCCTCTGCCACCTCCTAAAGACCCCGTCCAGTCCTCCCGGAGCGAAACGGTGGTTGTCATAGATCAGTGATGACACCGACTCCCCCTCCAGTCCCATGTGCTGTCTCCATTGCCGCCACACCCACAGGGCTGCCACTACCACCGGGCTTGTGGAGTACTGCACCGGCGAAAACGGTAGAGGTGCCCTTACAAGATGCTGGCTCTACCCGCTCCCACTCCGACCCCTCCCCCACTACCCACTTCTTTACCATCGATATATTAGCCGCCCAATAATAGTTGATAAAGTTCGGAAGGGCCAGTGCCCCCCTCCCTGTGCCCCCGCTCAAATAAGACCTTCTTCGTCCGCGGGGCTTTCCCTGCCCAAATAAAACCCGAGATCGGCGCATTCATGTTCCTAAAAGATGCCTTTGGGATGAAAATTGGGAGACACTAAAAAACGAACAGCACTCTTTGGAGGACTGTGATCTTACCCTGTCTGTACCCTCCACGCCAATGACAGCGGGAGCACGTCCCACCTTCGTAAGTCCTCCTTGTTATTCACCCATTATGATCCCGCCTAGCTCTTGCTCATTAAATGCGACACTTGTCCCTATGGTACTGGGGCCATTCTGACCCACCAAATGGGGGATGGAAGGGAGCGGCTTTTGCCTGCCGTACATTAGCTGCAGCAGAAACAAAGTATGTGCAGAAAGAGAAGGAAGTCCTGGCGGTGGTGTTCGTTGTGAAACACTTCACCAGTATCTCTTCGGCTGCCATTCTACACGCGTTTCTGATCAGAAACCTTCACTCGGACTTTTCAGAGATTCCGCCCATTGCTTCCACACGCATCCAGGACTGGGTCCTATTATTCCCCGCTTACAAGTTTTCTTTTGAGCACAGACCAGGGACTCAACTTGCGAATGCGGATGCTCTGAACCGGTTGCCTTTATCGACTGGCCCCTTGTCGATCCCCACTACGGTCGAGGTGGTCGCAACCCTAAATTTCATTGACACTGTCTGTTATGGCATCACAAAAGTGTGACTCGATCCTTTCCAAAGTTCGGCACGTGGTCCTATACGCGGGACAGCATCGACAGCTCCCAGGTGAGTTGAAGGCATATTCCTCTAAACTGTCTGAATTTAGTGCAGAGGATGGTATCCTGCTGAGGTGCACAAGATGGCAGGGACCACGTCCCGGTTGACTATTGAGAAGTTACGTTTATCGTTTTGCACACACGGCCTGCCTAAAGTACTTGTCACTGATAATGGCACTCCTTTCATGAATGAGGAGTTTTCTGGGTTTCTGAAGGCAAATGGGGTGTGGCATATTCGTACTGCCCCACACCACCCTGTTTCGCATGGTTTCACGGAGCGAGCTGTGCAAACGTTTAAACGCAGCCTTAAGAAACAATCGTCGGGATTGACAGACAACAGGCTATCTTGTTTTCTGGTAAGCTACAGGGCCACTCTGCACAAAGTGATTGCGGTAACCCCAACGGAACTACTGATTTGCTGGAGACTTTGTTCCCACCTGAGCATGATCTTTCCAGGCAGAGGCACAAAAGTACAACACAACCTGGAGCAACAAAGGCGTTTCCCCTCTCGACATCGACCTTCTCGGCATTTTGTACCAGGTGACTCAGTGTTTGTTCGAAACTTTACCAACAGTGTTCAGTGCGTCTCTGACATTATCCTCTGCCAAACAGGGCCTGTGACCCACCAGATGCGAGCCCAAGGTCGTACCATGAAAATGCCCCTTGACCATCTTCGGTCCAGAGACCACTGGCGGGATTCTCCCCTACCCAGAGGGGCGGGGTGTCCCGGCGGGCCGGAGTGGTGTGAACCACTCTGGCGTCGGGCCGCCCCGAAGGTGCGGAATCCTCCGCACCTTCAGGGGCTAGGCCCGCCCCGGAGTGGTTTGCGCCCCGCCGGCCGGCGGGAAAGGGGCTTGGCGCCATGCCAACCGGCGTCGAAGGGCCTCCGCCGGCCAACGCGGGAGCGCCAGTGCGTGCTAGCATCATCCCCACGCATGCGCAGAGGGCTTTGTTTCCGCACCGGGAATGGCGGACCGGTACAGCCTCCGGTGCGGAAGGGTAGAGTGCCCCCACGGCA
This sequence comes from Scyliorhinus torazame, assembly GCF_047496885.1. Classification (NCBI taxonomy): domain Eukaryota; kingdom Metazoa; phylum Chordata; class Chondrichthyes; order Carcharhiniformes; family Scyliorhinidae; genus Scyliorhinus; species Scyliorhinus torazame. Next base: position 204,790,460 of record NC_092716.1, read on the forward strand.
CAGGACCGCCCGCGGATCGGTGAACGCGGGCCAGGCCACCCTGGGGGCACCTCCTGGGGCCACATCCCCCCGCGCCCCCTCAAGAACCCCGGAACCCGCCCGCGCCGTCATGTCCCACCGGTAAGGGACCTACTCCAATTTACGCCGGCGGGACTGGCAAAAGACGGGCGGGACTTTGGCCCATCGCGGGCCGGAGAATTTGGGCAGCCCCGGCGCCCATGAGTCGCGCCAGACCCCGCCATTCTCTGAGGCGGGCAGCGCGACTCACACCGGGCCGATTTTGGGGGGGGGGCTGGAGAATTAGGAGGACGGCGGGGGCGGGAGTCACGCCGACCCCCGGCGATTCTCCGACCTGGCAGGGGGTCGGAGAATCCCGCCCCACATCTTTGGAAAGTTCCTCGTCCTCGGAAACGTCTGCTATTTGCTGCCTGACCAAACCATGGCGGAACCTCATCTCAAAAACCTCTTCCAGAACCTCAACTGCGGGCCTCCTCAGGACCCCATGGGGGTTAGGACACCGAGATGACTGAAGTCATTGACCCGGACACAGAAATGGACACAAGGCGATGGGGAGCCTTTGGATCCGCAGTCTTTGGATCTGCAGCCGCCGTGACATTCCTGCTAGAGGCAGGGTTCGCCCTCGAGATATATGCCACCCGATACCCAGCCCAACGTCAAGAGAGCCCGGTGCCCTCCTTCGCCAAGCACTTCGGAGGATTCTTCGTACTTTGCGGGGGAGGGATATTATTTCCCGCATGGGTCACACAGGGCAGGGATGATCCACTACCCCGTGAAGCTTGCAGAAGACAAGCTCCCCCGATAAGAGGGCGGGGGAATCCTCAACACAGTTCATGTGCCTTGTTATAAATACGTTGAGCTGTATATAATAGTTAATGTGTCAACTAAAATAAGTTTTGTTTTCTCTACACTGAGTGTGGACTCCTTTGTTGCGCTTTACAAACCCACCTGCCCAATGTCCAAAGGGAGGCTTCCCTGGGTGGCAAAATGACCACCTGCCACTGGTGAAATACCAGCAGTGGCAGCAAATGGCCTTATGTGCTCATTAATTGGCCACATAACTGCCACAATTGGCTTGAAGATAGGCAGGCCGTCCACCATCTCCCTGCCACCGGCAAAATACCAGCTGTGGTGGGAGGCCAATCGGTGCGGCAGCGTCAACCATTCAATCCAATTTTACACCCCACCCTATGGTCGCTGTGCTGGTGGTGGGACCGGGGTGGCATAAAACTCCAACTTTGACGTGGATGAAGATCCACAGCACCAGAAGATAAATTCATTGATTTGGTACTCCCTCGAAAGAGAATGCAAACTGAAAACGGTGCTACAGTACTCTGACCTATTCGGTTCTTCACTTAAGGTGTGGATCAGTGCATTGACATTTGATTCTTTTCAAATTGAGTAATAACTGGATAAAATACACATGACAGACCAAATACAACATCCGATTAGTAAAGTTAAATAATACATGGGCACAAATAACCCTTTAAGTTCTAAATTTTCACATCAGACACCTAGAAAAAAGATTTGTTTTAACGGAATGCAGAGACAACCATACCAAATGCAAAAACATGAGAAGGGTTGTAGATTATTCATTTATCTTAAAGCAGGTGTTACATACTGCGAAGACAATGCAAAGGGAAGACTACTGTACACTCCAAAGTACAGAATAAAAAGTGGCCATTCAACCTACAAACCTGTCCCTTTCATAAACAATGCTGCTCTATTTCAGTTCAATTCAACTCTTATAATGCCATGAGGAAAATCTATTCAAAAGCTTCTGCCAGTACCTTCCCCATCCCTACACCCAAACCAACCTACGTTACACAAATTAAAACTCCAACTACTTGAGCAATTTTGAGCCCTACTTTACATACAAACATGTGAATTAGGAGCAGGCGTAGAACACTCGGCCCCTCGAGCCTGCTCTGCCATTCCAGTAGATCATGGCTGATCTGATTGTGATCTCAACCCCTCATTCCCGCCTACCTCCATAACCTTTCACCCCCCCTTGTTTTTTAAAAATAAATTTAGTGTACCCAATTCAGTTTTTCTAATTAAGGGGCAAAGGAGCGTGGCCAATCCACCTACCCTGCACATCTTTGGGTTGTGGGGGCGAAACCCACGCAAACACTGGGAGAATGTGCAAACTCCACACGGACAGTGACCCAGAGCCGGGATCAAACCTGGAACCTCGACGCCGTGAGGCAGCCGTGCTATCCACTGTGCCACCGTGTTGCTCCTTTCACCCCCCCTTGTTAATCAAGAATCTATCTTGATTGAATCTATCTTGATTAAGTGTATTCAAAGTGTATTCGGGAACTACCTTCCTGAAAAGGCTGTGGAAGCAAAAACTCACACGATCCCCTGAGAGAAAACAATTTTCATCTCTGTCTTAAACGAGTGTCCTGTTGGCCTAAATCTTGCAGTCTCACCTGACGTGGGAATCGTCGCAGAGAATTCAATGAACAAGCAAAGGTCCATGGACCATGCTGTGTGAATTTCCAGTCACAAGCAGGCGGGACCGGAAATTCCTGGAACCCTTAGTTCTAGATTCTCCCACAAGAGCAAACATCCTCCTCACAACCACCCTGTCAATACCACTTAGGACCTTAAATGTTTCGATCAAGTTGCCTCTTACTCTTTTAAATTCTAGTGGATGCAAACCTAACCTGTCCAACCTTTCCTCTCAAGACAACTCACCCATGCCTGGTATTAGTGCAGTAAACCTTCTCTGAACTGCTTCTAACGCCTTTACTTAAATAAGGAGACCAATACTCCAGATGTGATCTCACCAATTCCCTGTACAACGAAGCATAACCTCCCTACTTTTGTAATCGATTCCCCTCACAATAAATGATAATATTCTATTAGCTTTCCTAATTACTTGTTGTACCTAATACCAGCCTTTAGTGATTCATGCACTCCACTCCCTCTGAATCTCAGATCTCTGCAGTCTATCACCATTTAAATTATAAGCTTCTTTTTATTCTTTAGTTGAAATGAAGAATTTCACATTTTCCCACTTTCAGACTCCATTTGCCATATTTTTTGGCAACTCATTTAACCTATCGATGTCCCTTTGTAGCTTCATTACATCTCCTTCACGATTTACTTTCCTACCTGTCTTTGTGTCATCAGCAGATTTATCAATCATACCGTCTGTTTTTCATCCAAGATATTTATATGAATGGGTAAAAGCTGAGGCCCCAGCATTGTTCCCTGTGACATCCTAATCATCACATCCTGCCAACCAGAAAATTGCTCATTTCTGCCAACTCTCTGTTTCCTGTTAGCCATCCAATGTTCAATCTATGTCAACATGTTACCCCCTACACCATCAGCTTTTATGTTCCACAATTACATTTGCTATGGCAGCTTATCAAATGCCCTCTGGAAATCTCAGTACAGCACATCCACTGGTTCCCTTTTATCCACAGCAAATGTGACCCAATAAAGGCACAATTTCCCTTTCACAAAAACATGTTAACTCTACCTGATTGCCTTGAATTTTTTTTAAGTGCCCTGCTATAACATCTTTAATAATAGCTTCTATCTGGCCTATAATTTCCTGCTGTTTGTCTCCCTCACGCTTTTAATAAAGGAGTTTGCTCTCTTATGTGTCCTATACCACTTGCCTGTTTTTCTCTGTAGTATGACACATTTTAAAATCATCTCCGCAAGCTCCAAAGCTGCTCACTTTGATCACCTTACATGCTGTTAGATATGAGTCGCAGTTTATGTTTCAAGCTGAAGGGGGTTTCTTTTAAGCAGTTAACCACAAGCACGGACATAACCATTTTAATCAATTCCTTTTGGACATGCTTTTTCATCTATGTCATGTCAATTCTCTCAAGCTGCTAGCTGTACAATATGGGTTGAAAATATGGAGGAGTGGAACAGTGATAATATGCAACGAAATTGTCAGAGAACAGCAGTTATAGATGTGCCAGTGGGTAGAACATATTAAAAAAAACATAAAGCATGGAAACTACAGAAATATGAAAAACTTCAGAAACTTTATTCTAGTTAACAGATTATTTTCTACCCATAGAACTATAAATAATTACAGTACAGAGGCCATTCAGATATCGATCAGATATTGTTTGTTCCGAAAGCTATCCTAAATTAATATCGCTTTCCTCTCCTCAACTCATAATCCTATGGGCATGATTCAGTAGACTTAAGTTGAAGTCCGCTGAATGGCATGTTTAGCGGAGAAACATCCTGCCATTCATTGGCACTTTGCCATTCTTTTTGGCCTCAGGGAGATTCTGCTGAGGCCGCACTTTTCTGCGATTTTCTGCTGGTGAGCTTGAGGCACCATTTTGGAAGGCAGCCCTCCTCTTTCGTCCCACTCCCTTCAAGCCCCCAACCCCTGATTTTCACCACCTTTCACCCCCGCAACCTTAGAGAGCCCCCTGGGAATCCCCCCTCATCTCCTCTACCTGTAAGGCCTCCCCCCCCTCCCTGCATAGGCCTGATCCCTGGCACCCCGGCAGTGCCCTGCTTCTCTGGCAGTGCCAATTTGGCACTCAGGTGGTACTGCCAGAGTGCCAGGCTGGCAGTGCCAAGGTGCCCGAGTGCCAGCAGGAGTGCCAGGGTGCCATGCTGCCCTGCCCCGACCACCCAAGGGTTTCCAATGGCCAGAGAGACCCCTCCCAGGTCCATTTGTGTGAACCAGTACTAAATGGCACCCTGGCGAGGTCTCCCAGGCGCGGCCGTACGGCTTATTTATATATGCTGATCTGGAACATGCGCAATGAGAGCGAGATCCAGATTATGAGATCTCACGAGATTCCGTTGAATCGCACCCAAAATCTGTCTCTGCTCCAAATGTTTATCCCTTGCACAAAGAGTTCTCAGTTTTGTGAGTCTATTTCCTTGCATTTTTGTTTGGCAATTATTTACTTTGCTTTCCAAAACGTTACTATTTTCCTTTATCACTTTGAAATCACCTTACATAATGCCTGGGCCTGAATCAAATGGCAGGGTCTCAGTTTCCACCATCTGAGCAGTGTCCCGCCCCCTCTGTGTGCATCACAGTCATTTCATGTCAAATAAGTGTTATGTGGCTGCAGGGGGATCTTCCGCCCCTCACTTGGGTCAGAAGTCCCACCTTATAGAGCTGCTGACCAATCTGATTGGCTGGTACCCTCTCCAGTCCCTGCAGCAACAAGGGCTGCAGAGTACTGAAGAGGAAGTACATGAGGATGCCTGACACTAAGTCTGGATGGCTGAGGCTAAAGTAAATTCAAGTGGTTCCAGGACAGGGCGCGGAGGGTAGAGTAGGCAAAGCCTGGTGGGGATCAGGAGAAAGGGGGGGGGGGGGTCGTGTGTGAAGGGGCAATCAGGATCTCAGAGGAGAGACCAGGGGGAGAGGGGTACGGAGACCATCAGACCTGAAGGCATCTAACTTCAGGAAGGGGCTTCTGATGGAGGTGTTCACCCACTCTTCCATTAGAAGACCCCTCCTGAAGTCAGACTGCTTCAGGTCTGATGGTCTCCATACCTTCTTGCCCAAGATCTATGTCCGTTAATGCTTGGGCTTCCACCAGACAAGATCAATCCGCCCACCAGCCTAGAAATTGAGACTGTGTGGGAAATGGCCCATTCAATAGCCATTAATTGGCCACTTAAGGACCAAGGCGGGCCTCCCGTCTGAGATATTGGCTGCCCAGTGTAAAATTGTTGCGTGGTCGGAGCAGGTAAGAACACGGAGAGAATTCTGTCTTCAATTTCACGGTCTCCCACTAAAAAGCTCGGTGGTGGTGGAGCTTGGAATTCTGTCCATTTTCCCTTTCCTCTCCATCAAAAATACACAGAAACAGCATGTTACCAGGCCTTAGCCAATGCTGCTACCATCAATTCTGTAACAGGAACATGGGTTTCTATACCCCGGTGAGAAAACATGTCACTACTTCCCCCGCTTTCTCCTCCACATAATATCACCAACAGAGATCAGGGACTCAGTACAAATGAAAGCGCAGATATCAAATCCTGTATTTTAACGAATATTAATTTCTCCATGTCCTATTTCTATCACACTGCTTAACAAATTTGTTTAAGTGCCTGTCTGTGCCATTCTATGCTATAATTAATCTGTTTATTTTGATGTCGTAATCACCACATTAAAATAGCTCAAGCAAGAATCTAACACAAATGTATTAAGTGATGCTTAAGCAGTTATTGGCCAACTTTTAGAAAGGCATATTGGCTTAAATTGGATTGTGTTTTGTTAAACATTGAGTGATTTTAGAAAGATGTCCAGCATTCTTTAAAATGAAAATGAATTGGACCCGAAAACATAGGGTGGTGGAAAAGCACATTGTACATTATCTCATTACAATGTCACTGATGTTGAATTGGATGGTAGGTAGCTTACACAGTAGGTTACATTAGTTTCCCTAAAAGAGAGAGGAAGCACCAGAGAGGAAGCTGTCCTGGATTGTTCTCATGCAATGTTTCCCCCAGAGCAGCAGTGCCAGAGGATTGGGCATAAGTGCTCACCCTCAGTACACTGTGAGGTGAAACAAAGAATAGAGTTGTTACAGCACACAAGGTGTATATTTGGTCCATTGTGTCCATGCCAGCTCTCTCAAAAGCGATTCGGCTGGTCCCCTCCCCAGCCCTTTCACCATAGCCCTGAAATGCCTCTCTTTTCAGGTGTTTATCCCTATTATATTCAATAAAGTGCCCCAAAAAGGGAAGTTAAAAGTAGCTTATTTCCTACTCACAGTTAGCAAATATAGCAACTAAGCAACATTCCAAGTCCCAGCCGTTTTCCCTGAGCAGGACAATTCCCTTATAAGTGGGCGTAACCACATCTGTAGCATGTCATGACATTGTCTTGCTAACTCATGAGTGACGTTCGCGCATGCGCAGACTTCTTCTGTTGAGCCTCGCATTTCTGAACGAACTGCGCATGTTCTGAGTTGGAATGTTCGCGCGCAAGATAGCTGCCATCTCGAATGTGCTTCTTTACCGATTGAGACACCATTTTAACATTCTCAACCTCGTGGTGGACTTTTGCGCCCTTTTCTCGATGATAAAATTCCAAGTATTAGTTTTTACTCTGCTCATGTGAAAGGCATTTTCCTATTCCAATTTTTAGAGTTAAATCATTCTGCCGTAATAATGCTTCTCTTAGGCTTTCATCATTTAGTCCATAAACGATTTGATCTCTGAGTCGTATAAACCAGCAAAATTAGAAGTCTGAGCCAAAAGTTTTAGATCAGTGACAAAGCTATTTATCGGTTCGCTGATTTTCTGTAACCACTTGCGAAGCCTGAAACACTCCAGAATTTCATTTGTTTGCATTTCGCAATGATCATCAAATTTTGCAATAATCACTCCGAATTTACTTTAGTCTTCGCCTTCAGCATATATGAATTAATTATATATTTCTATAGCATGCTGACCTGCCATTGACAGAAGCAGAGCTATCCGTCTAGCTTCAGAGGCTGTATTTAAGTCACGAGCTTCCAAATAGAGCTGGAATTGCTGTTTGAATAACTTCCAATTAAGATTTAAGTTACTGGTAGTTTTCAGCTGTCTTGAAGCCTGGACGTGGTCCATCGAATCGATTTGCTGTTGAGGATCCGTTTGCTGCGAGGACTACCGCAGTCGAACAGTCATTATCGGAACTTTTTCTTTTCTTTCCTAATCTTTCTACTAGTTGTTCTTAAAGCTTGTTTTTACCTGGTACTGTGTTATACTACAGAAATGTAATATAACTATTACTCATTTGTCATTGTATTTAACTTGATGATAAACAGTCAAAGTATCCCAGCTGATGACAAATTATTTATTGAGTAATAAAATAATATACTTGTGAGTTCTTTCACTTTAATACTTTGACTAGTAATATAATTAACTAAGATTAGATTAAACTAACAATTATGATAATACACTACATTGTGATCTGTCACGTCTTTACTCCAGCTGCACTACACACACTAACCTACAGAAAGAGCGGAAAACTTCTTATATAGGTCCTGTTAGTGTTGCCATTTAGTGACCATCTGTCTGTACTGACTGCACATTAACTAATCATGTATTAACATATACAAAGATCACTACACTGCCCATCTGACTAGCCCATCCATATCATCTTGTAATCTAAAGTTTTCCTCCTCGTTATTTACCACAACACCAAATTTTGTGTCATCTGTGAAACTACTGATCATACACCTCATATTCACATCTAGATCATTAGTGTACACTGCAAATAGCAAGGGACCCAGCAGTGATCCCTGCCGCACACTACTGGACACAGGCTTCCAATCACAGAAACAACCTTCGACCATCATTCTCTGCGTCCTGTCACTGTGCCAATTTAGCTCCAATTTGCCAAATTGCCCTGTATCCTATGGGCTTTTTAAAGTAATTAATTGGATGCAAAATATTTGGGACATCCTGAGCATGAGAAAAGTGCTATGTAACTGCAAGTACTTTTTATTTTCACAACATTTATGGATGGATTTCAAACACGTTTAGTAATTACATAGATCCTGCCGATTAATTATTAAGTAGTGGAGTCTACAAACTAATTTGTATATTTAGGTTTGCTCTACCTCTCCAAGAGTATTATAGCTCCTTAAAATTAAACTTTGCATTCTATGGTAGGGGAGTACTTTTATTTCATTATTACCTCTTTCGTCAAATTGATTAGATCTAAGGAGAACTTTACAAGACATTTCTCCTGGTGTTCAGCACGGCAGTACAAGTCAGAAACAGATCTATAAGGGCAGCACGGTGGCCTAGTGATTAGCACAGCTGCCTCACGGCGCTGAGGTCCCAGGTTCGATCTTGGCTCTGGGTCTGTCCGTGTGGAGTTTGCACATTCTCCCCGTGTCTGCGTGGGTTTCGCCCCACAACCCAAAGATATGCAGAGTAGGTGGATTGGCCACACTAAATTGCCCCTGAATTGGAAAAAATAATTGGGTAATCTAAATTTTAAAAAAAAGAAACAGGGGCGAAATTCTCCGTTATCGGCGCAAAGTCCGCCGATGGGCGCAAAAAACGGCGCAAATCCGACTTGCGTCACGCCGCAAAAATCGTCGCAAAGTCTCCGGCCCGAAATGGGCTAGCAGCGACATGACGGGATCCGCGCTTGCTCACGAGGTTCACGCCGTGCAGCGTCATACACGCCGCACGGCGTGACGGCTCATAAGGACGCGCTGCTTCCCCCCACCCAACCGGAACACCCGACCGGAACACCTGACCGGATGGCCGGCCGCCGCACAGCCCCGAGGTTCCAGTCACGGGATGTGGAGGCGCTCCTGGACGCAGTGGAGCAGAGGAGGGAGGCCCTGTATCCCGGGCATGGCCGCAGAGTTGACCCACGCCACAGCCGGCGTCTGTGGAGGGAGGTGGCAGAGGCCGTCACCGCTGCGGCCCTGACACCACGGACAGGCACCCAGTGCCACAAGAAGGTGAACAACCTCGTCAGAGCAGGCAGGGTGAGCCTCCCCCCCGCCCGATATCCATATCCCCCTTCCCCCCCTCCCCCATATCCCCCTCCCCTATATCCCCCCTCCCCTTTTCCCCCATCCCCGATATCCCCCCTCCCCATATCCCCCCTCCCCATATCCCCCCTCCCCCATATCCCCCCACACCCATATCCCCCCTCCCCCATATCCCCCCTCCCCCATATTCCCCCTCCACCATATCCCCCATATCCCCCTCCCCCACATCCCCCCTCCCCCATATCCCCCCTCCCCATATTCCCGATATCCCCCTCCCCATATCCCCCCTCCCCCATATCCCCCTCCCCATATCCCCCATATCCCCCCTCCCCATATCCCCCATATTCCCCCTCCCCATATCCCACTCGCCATATCCCCCCTCCCCCATATCCCCGATATCCCCCCTCCCCATATCCCCTCCCCCATATCCGCCTCCCCATATCCCCCCTCCCCCATATCCCCCCTCCCATATCCCCCATATCCCCCCTCCCCCATATCCTCCATATTCCCTCTCCCCCATATCCCCCCTCCCCCATATCCCCCCTCCCCAAATCCCCCTCCCCCATATTCCCCATATCCCCCCTTCCCATATCCCCCCTCCCCCATATCCCCCCTCCCCATATCCCCTATATCCCCCCTCCCCCATATCCACCCTCCCCCATATCCCCCCTCCCCCATAGCCCCATATCCCCCTCCCCATGTCCCCCTCCCCCATATCCCCCTCCCCCATAGCCCCCTCCCCCATATCCTCCCTCCCCATATCCCCCATATCCCCATGTGAATCCAGCCCTAACCTTAACCTCTACAATACACGCGCAACCGATGGCGTGCATTCATATACCTGTCTAACACTGTTGCCTTTTACCCCTGCCACCACCCGCCACCCCCCCCCCCCACCCCCGCCACAGGAGAAACGCGCACACAAAACCAGGGAGCATGTGAGGACTGGAGGAGGGCCAGCTGATGAGAGGCCACTGACTGAACACAAGGAAAGGGCCCTGGAACTGGCTGGCGGGCCTGAGGACCGGGAGGTTGCTGATGCAGAGGTCGGGGGCGTACTAGCAAGTGAGCCACCGACAGCCCGTCCCCATATCCCCCCTCCCCTATATCCCCCTCCCCCATATCACCTGATCACTGCCTGTGTGTCTAACCATGCATGCTTCATTGTGTATCGCAGGAGCAAACGTCGAGGCACCCATCCCCGCAGATGCAGACCGCCTGCAGGATGCCCCTCGGAGGCCACGGGAGACGGAGAGACCCGGACCCTCCAGCATGCGACGCCCGCAGGATGCCCCTCGGAGACCACGGGAGATGGAGAGACCGGACCCTCCGGCATGCGACGCCCGCAGGATGCCCCTCGCACACCACAGGAGACGGAGAGACCCGGACCCTCCAGCATGCGACGCCCGCAGGATGCCCCTCGCACACCACGGGAGACGGAGAGACCCGGACCCTCCAGCATGCGACGCCCGCAGGATGCCCCTCGCACACCACAGGAGACGGAGAGACCCGGACCCTCCGGCATGCAACGCCCGCAGGATGCCCCTCGCACACCACGGGAGACGGAGAGACCCGGACCCTCCAGCATGCGACGCCCGCAGGATGCCCCTCGCACACCACGGGAGACGGAGAGACCCGGACCCTCCAGCATGCGACGCCCGCAGGATGCCCCTCGCACACCACGGGAGATGGAGAGACCGGACCCTCCGGCATGCGACGCCCGCAGGATGCCCCTCGCACACCACAGGAGACGGAGAGACCCGGACCCTCCGGCATGCAACGCCCGCAGGATGCCCCTCACACACCACGGGAGATGGAGAGACCCGGACCCTCCGGCATGCGACGCCCGCAGGATGTCCCTTGGAGACCACGGGAGACGGAGAGACCTGGAGCAACAGGGAGACGACGCCCCCGTCACGTGCGGGTGCGACGACGCAGGCGTGTGCCACCCAGCGACGAGAGGGGCAGCCACAGGCCCCCGTCACAGCCAAGCCAGGACACCACTACCCAGGACACCCCTACCCAGGACACCCCTACCCGGGACACCCCTACCCGGGACAGCACTACCCAGGAAGACGAAATACCGGACAGTGACACAGAGTGGATGGGTGGAGACGAACCCCCACCCCAAAGTGCCATGGACTCAGAGTGGAACGAAGAGCACGACACAACGCCACTGCTGTCACCAACACCCTCCACCATCGCAGAAACACTCACCTTGGTTGGGCACTTTAGTGATGAGGCGTCTGGTACACTCACTGGTGCGCACAACACAGCCGTCCCGGTACAGCAGGTGGAGGTAGGAGCAGCAGAGGGGCCGGGCGGTCGGAGGGCAGCCCAGCCCAAGCGAACATCTGCCGCCCAGATGGATCCCGGGTTCCTGGAGTTACCACACCCACACATTCCCACACATAGATCCGATGCAACCACCGACCCGGAGACAAGCGAAGAGGGTGATGGCCGGCTTGCGGCGGCTGCAGTCGCAGGTGGAGGAGTCCACCCGCGTCCAGGAGCTGGGAGTGGTGCCGGTCATACGTGCCACCCAGGCCGACACCGCACGGGTGGCGTCCGCGGTGGAGGCAATGGGTGCGACGGTGTCAGACATGGGGAACAGTTTGCGAGGCCTGGGGCTTTCTGTGTAGGTGGCGTCTGTGGCCCAGGACATGGCTGCCCTCTCACAGGAGGCCATGAGCCAGTGCCAGCGCCAGATGGCAGAGGCACTCAATGCCATGGCCCAGTCTCTGCAGGCCATGGCCCAGTCTCAGCAGGCCATGGCCCAGTCTCAGCAGGCCATAGCCCAGTCTCAACAGTCCATAGCCCAGTCTCTGCAGGCCATGGCCCAGTCTCAGCAGGCCATCGCTGAGGGCATCGGCGCCATTGCCCATGTGGAGCCAGGAGCTCATCGCAGGGCGGGTTGTCATCATCCTCCATGGCCTGCAATAGACACGCGTCCACCCGCAACTGTGTGAGCCCGGCTGTTGTGCCGCAGGTGGATCGGCAATGGGGGGGGTGGTGTGCATGCGGGTGGGGTGGGTGGGGTTGGGGAGGGGGGTGAGGGTGCTGGGTGGGTGGATGGGTGGGGGGTGTGGATGGGTGGGGGGTGTGGGTGGTCGGCTGTTGCCATGGTGTGCGGTCTGTGGCCGTACTACCCGATTGCCACGCCCATCTAGTCAGTGAAGCGGGCGACTATCAGCCTGTCCCGTGCCCGCTGGGCCAGCCAGTAACGGTGGACAGCCACCCGCCTGTGTCTAGCCCGTCTGCCCTGACCATTGCCCCCATCCCCCTCATCTGGGAGGACTGCGCCTCTTCCTGCTGCTCCTCCACTCCGCCCTCCTCTGCCTGCGGCACATCGCCCCTCCGCTGGGCTATGTTGTGCAGGACGCAGCACACCACAATGATGCGGCCGACTCTATCTGATCGATACTGGAGGGCGCCCCCAGAGAGGTCCAGGCACCTGAAACGCATCTTCAGCACGCCAAAGCACCTCTCTATCACTCCCCTTGTCGCTACATGGGCATCATTGTAGCGGTTCTCCGCCTCATTGCGTGGCCTCCGTATAGGCGTCATCAGCCACGATCGCAATGGGGAGCCCCTGTCGCCCTGCAACCAGCCCCTCAGCCGGGGATGGTGTCCCTCGTACATGCCGGTGATGGATGACCGCGACAACACGTATGCGTCGTATACACTGGGTAACGGGCGCAGACGTGCAGGATCATCATGCGGTGGTCGCAGACCACCTGTATGTTCATCGAATAGGTCCCCTTCCTATTGGTGAACACGGCCCTGTTATCTGCAGGTGGCCGCACGGCGACATGCATCCCATCGACCGCGCCCTGGACCATGGGGAACCCGGCCACGGCAGAGAAGCCCACGGCCCGGGCATCTTGGCTGGCCCGGTCCACAGGGAAGCGGATGTAGTGGTGCGCCATGGCATATAGGGCGTCTGTCGTTGCCCGGATGCACCGGTGCACCGATGTCTGCGATATGCCGGACAGATCCCCCCTCGGTGCCTGGAATGATCCCGTTGCATAAAAGTTCAGGGCCACCGTAACCTTGACAGACACGGGGAGAGGGTGTCCCCCGCCAGTGCCACGCGGTGACAGGTGTGCCAGCAGGTGGCAGATGTGTGCCACGGTTTGCCGCCTCATCCGGAGTCGGCTCCTGCATTCCCGGTCCGTGAGGTCCTGGTATGACTGCCGGGGCCGGTACACACGGGGCGTCCTCGGGTGCCTCCGTTGCCGTGGGGCCGCGACGTCCTCCTCCCCCTCCTCGTCCTGTCGGTCAGGTGTCCCTCCAGCCTGGGCGGCTGCCGCCTGCCCCTCTGCGGCAGCCTGCGCCGCCGCTCTGGCACGCTCCTCCTCCTCCTCCTCCTCATCCAGGGCAACATAGTCATTAGCGGCTGCCGCCACGGCGGCCAACATCGCTGGATGATCGGAAACCATGACGGCCTGGTTTGGGGGGGGGGGGAGGGGAACGACGACATGTCATCAATGCCCATACCCCCTCCTCCCCCCAGCCAGGTGCCATGGGACCGCATGGGTCCAACTGTTGGAGGCTGGCACCTGGCCAGGGGAACCAACTCACTTGCCCTCGCACCCCCCCTCCCCGGCTCGGGCCCCCCATCCACCTCCCCGGCACGGGCCCCCCATCCTCCTCCCCGGCCCTCCCCGGCACGGACCCCCCCATCCTCCTCCCCGGCACGGCCCCCCCCCATCCTCCTCCCCGGCACGGCCCCCCCCCATCCTCCTCCCCGGCACGGCCCCCCCCCATCCTCCTCCCCGGCACGGACCCACCCATCCTCCTCCCAGGCCCTCCCCGGCACGGACTCCCCCATCCTTATCCCCGCACGGACCCCCCCATCCACCTCCCCGGCACGGGCCCCCCATCCTCCTCACTGGCACGGACCCCATTCTCCTCCCCGGCACGGGCCCCCAATCCTCCTCCCCGGCCCTCCCCGGCACGGACCCCCCCATCCTCCTCCCCGGCACGGACCCCCCCGTCCTCCTCCCCGGCACGGGCCCCCCATCCTCCTCCCCGGCACGGATCCCCCCATCCTCCTCCCCGGCACGGGCCCCCCATCCTCCTCCCCGGCCTGGACCCCCCCCGTCCTCCTCCCCGGCACGGACCCCCCCATCCTCCTCCCCGGCCCGGACCCCCCCGTCCTCCTCCCCGGCACGGGCCCCCCATCCTCCTCCCCGGCACGGACCCCCCTCCCCATCCCCCTTCCGGCACGGACCCCCCCCCCCCCATCCTCCTCCGCGGCACGGACCCCCCCATCCTCCTCCCCGGCACAGACCCCCCCCATCCACCTCCCCGGCACGGACCCCCCCATCCTCCTCCCCGGCACGAACCCACCCCCCCCCATCTCCCTCCCCGGCCCTCCCCGGCACGGACCCCCCCCCATCCTCCTCCCCAGCACGGACCCCCCCCATCACCCTCCCCGGCACGGACCCCCCCCATCCTCCTCCCCAGCACGGGCCCCCCATCCTCCTCCCCGGCACGGTCCCCCCCATCCTCCTCCCCGGCATGGACCCCATCCTCTTCGCCGGCACGGACCACATCCTCCTCCCCGGCACAGACCCCCCCATCCTCCTCCCTGGCACGGACCCCCCCCCCCCATTCCCCTCCCCGGCACGGACCCTCCCCATCCTCCTCCCCGGCACGCACCCCCCCCATCCCCCTCCCCGGCACGGACCCCCCCATCCTCCTCCCCGGCACGGAACCCCCATCCTCCTCCCCGGCACGGGCCCCCCATCCTCCTCCCCGGCCCACCCCGGCACGGACCACCCCATCCTCCTCCCCGGCACGGGCCCCCCCCCCATCCTCCTCCCCGGCACGGACCCCCCCCATCCTCCTCCCCGGCACGGACCCCCCCCATCCTCCTCCCAGGCCCTCCCCGGCACGGACTCCCCCATCCTTATCCCCGCACGGACCCCCCCATCCTCCTCCCCGGCACTGGCCCCCCATCCTCCTCACCGGCACGGACCCCATCCTCCTCCCCGGCACGGGCCCCCAATCCTCCTCCCCGGCCCTCCCCGGCACGGACCCCCCCATCCTCCTCCCCGGCACGGACCCCCCCCATCCTCCTCCCCGGCACGGGCCCCCCATCCTCCTCCCCGGCCCGGACCCCCCCCATCCTCCACCCCGGCACGGGCCCCCCATCCTCCTCCCCGGCACAGACCCCCCTCCCCATCCCCCTCCCCGGCACGGACCCCACCCCCATCCTCCTCCGCGGCACGGACCCCCCCATCCTCCTCCCCGGCACAGAACCCCCCCCATCCTCCTCCGCGGCACGGACACCCCCATCCTCCTCCCCGGCACGGACCCCCCCCATCCACCTCCCCGGCACGGACCCCCCCCCATCCTCTTCCCCGGCACGAAACCCCCCCCCCCATCTCCCTCCCCGGCACGGACCCCCCCCATCCTCCTCCCCAGCACGGACCCCCCCCCATCCCCCTCCCCGGCACGGAAGCCCCCATCCTCCTCCCCAGCACGGGCCCCCCATCCTCCTCCCCGGCACGGTCCCCCCCATCCTCCTCCCCGGCACGGGCCCCCCATCCTCCTCCCCGGCATGGACCCCATCCTCCTCGCCGGCACGGACCTCATCCTCCTCCCCGGCACAGACCCCCCCATCCTCCTCCCTGGCACGGACACCCCCCATCCCCCTCCCCGGCACGGACCCTCCCCATCCTGCTCCCCGGCATGGACCCCCCCCATCCCGCTCCCCGGCGACGGACCATCCCACCCTCCTCCCCGGCACGGACCCCACCCCCCATCCCCCTCCCCGGCATGGACCCTCCCCCCCCCCCAATCCTCCTCCACGTCACGGACCCCCCCTCCCGGCACTCCCCCGGAGCCCAGCCCACTCTAACCACCCCCCAGGCCGTCACCCACCTCCACGCTGGTTGGCGTAAACCTGGAGCACAGGTTGACGCCGATTAAAAGGTTTGATTTACGTCGACGTGACCCGTCATCACGTCGATGGGACTTCGGCCCATCCGGAAGGGAGAATATCGGCAGGCCCAAAATCGGCTGCCTTGCGCCCACCCGAGCCATTCTCCGACATCAGCGGCGCCATTAACGCCCCGCCGACATTTCTCCCTTCGGAGTCTTTGGCAACTGGCGGGGGCGGGATTCACGGCGGCCAACGGCCATTCTCCGACCCGCTGGGGGGTCGGAGAATGACGCCCCGATCTATAGCTTGATGAGGCTCCACGAAAAGTGAAGCTTTACAAAGTTCATCCTTCTACTGTTTAGTTTGCAACAAAACTTGGCTGAGGCCAAGTTACCTCCAGATTTATGTTTGTGACCTAAATGCTATGTGCACCAAGAAGCTATGTTCAGAAATACACTCAGTTATATTGTAATCTTTTTCTGATCGATAAACACGTGATCTTTCCCACTTTAAGTGGGTTGCATTAGTAATTACATTTATATTACGTGCCAGAGGAATTAGTGTGCGACCAGTCATTGGCACTATTCAGATGAAGTAGACTGTTGACGTCTGGTGCCAGGTTAGAGAGGTTCTGAAGCAAGGTCCTTGTCCCGAAATATTGGCTGAAGTTTCCTTGTCCTTCCAGCCGGCTGGGTCTTCTGGTCCCACCCATGGCAACGCCCCCCCCCCGCAGTGTGTTTTCTGGCAGCGCATGGTGCAGGGCACACAAAACCCCATGGACATCGGCGAGACTCGAAGGTCTTGCCTCTGCCACCAGATAATACGCCACAAGAGTGCTGGAAAATCCGGCCCAACTCTGCTTTGCTCTCCACACATGTTCAAAGACCCGCTAATTATTACCAGCAATTTCTATTTTTATTTATTATTGAAGAAGTTAGATTTCTGATGACATTATTTTTAAAGCAATAAATTACTTGGTTAAGATTTGTGCTAAGTCTCACTAGCTAGCAGGAAAATGGTTATAAAACAACTCCCATTAACTGGCAGTTTACTTATGAATGGACCCCGATAGCTTCTCTGATAGCTTGGTGGACTAATGAAACATCCCGTGTGTTACTAAATAAAACATATCAGCAAAGATTAAAGTTGAATCCTTTGTAAGATATGGGCGGCACGGTAGTATAATGGGCAGCATGCTAGCACAGTGTTTAGCACTGTTGCTTCACAACTCCAGGGTCCCAGGATCGATTCCCGGCTTGGGTCACTGTCTGTGCGGGGTGTTTACATTCTCCCTGTGTCTGCGTGTGTTTCCTCCGGGTGCTCTGGTTTCCTTCCATGATCCAACGGTGTGCAGGTTAGGTGGATTGGCCATGCTAAATTGCTCTTCGTGTTCAAAAAGGGTTCGGTGGGGTTACTGGGTTATGGGGATAGGGTGGAGATGTGGGCTTAAATAGCATGCTCTTTCCCAGGGCTGGTGCAGACTCAATGGGCTGAATGGCCTCCTTCTGCACTGTAAATTCTATGATTTATTCTATAATTCGGCTATTAGATTTTGAAATACAGTAAGTACATCAAGATAATCCAATGGGAAGCTGGATGTGTACACTATTCAATGGTAAATGTCAGTTCACTGTGTTCCAGTGATTTGTTGATGCCAGTTGGGATGGTTCTAGCAGTGTTAGAGTTACTTCTATGTTCCAGACTAGGGAGCGGGAGAAAACAAAAATCTCCATGCTTGCAAGTGACATACATCAAGGTTTAATAATTGCTTAATTATCTACAAATTTCAGATAGGTGGGTCTCAGTCAACGAGCCATACCTTTAGAATTGGAACCATGCATTCAGGAGAGAACAGTAAGAAGTCTTACAACACCAGGTTAAAGTCCAACAGGTTTGTTTCAAACACTAGCTTTCGGAGCCTCTTCATTCACCTGAGGAAGGAGCCGTGCTCCGAAAGCTAGTGTTTGAAACAAACCTGTTGGACTTTAACCTGGTGTTGTAAGACTTCTTACTGTGCTCACCCCAGTCCAACGCCGGCATCTCCACTTCAGGAGAGAAGTTGGAAACATTTCTTCATGCAACAGGTGGTAAAAGTGCGGAACTTTCTCGCACAAAAACGTTGTTCAGTTAATAATGTTAACTCTGTGATTGATAGACTTTAACCAGCAAAGGGAAAGGGTTAAAAACGATAACCACACAAGCTGCTAATTGCTAAATTCTCAAAGACTGCAAAGACAGTGAATCTCTGAAAAGGCACAAATTGCCTTGTCTCAGGCTCCCTACTGATAGTCCAGTCCGCACACTAAAATCTAATTGATCATGATGCAGCTGCTGATACAAGAGTCAAGGGCAAGGAATTTGATACACACTGGTTAGGCATATTTCTATCTTATTCATGTCTGGAAGTTAGTAGGTAAGTAGAGAAAACGTATGCTTTATGAAATTATAATTAAGTAGATATTCACAAATTGTAATTGGATAACCACATACATTATGTAATCATAATTATTAACCGTGAATATAGATAATTTTCAAACCTTGCAAATGGACATTTTTGATTGATAGATGCACATTACTTAGAAGATAAGCTAAACTAAGGGCGGCACAGTGGTTAACACTGCTGCCTCATGGCGCTGAGGACCCGGGTTCGATCCTGGGTCACTGTCCGTGTGGAGTTTGCACATTCACCCTGTGTCCGCGTGGGTCTCACCCCCACAGCCCAAAGATGTGCTGGGTAGGTGAATTGGCCATGCTGAATTTGCCCTTAATTTGGAATTACTTTTTTTTAGAAGTTAAGCTAAAAGTATTGTTGCTATTGTTTTCCTTTGTTCGGAGAGCTTGTGGGCCTTGTGTTGGTAAACAGTTCCCCCGATATAGTTTGAACTGGAACTCTGAGTGTTGTCTGGTCAGTTTCGGGAGTGAAGTACACTACAGTTGAATAGTTGGGAACGTCCCTCAACCGATCCAATGCAGGTGGATAGTGTTGTGATACAGATCAACCATTACCTCATTGAATGGTGACTAGAATAGGCTCGAGGGGCTAAAATGGCCTTGCCCTTTTCCGATGGCTAATTGTGACTCCCTCATGAAAATGCAAGTGCATGGATGATGGATGAGGAACAGGACTTGGTTCACATGAGATTCCCCTGGAATCAGGAGCCTGCTGATCCTCACTATGTGGTGTTTTAAATCCAGAAGGGTCATTTGGATGAGGTGGTGAAGGCTGGATGCCACACTGCCTTTGGACATGGGGAAGCACATTGGAAAAGGATAAAGAATGGCTGCCTGCTTACCCGTACTCTGATGACATTGACTTCCACGGCCAATAACATACCATACAATATGGCCAATAGTGCTGCAATGCAGAATCGGAGTTGGCTTAGTCCAATTCCATGCTCACAAAACTTGGCAAATTTGACAGTTTTTGTAATGAATGCTAAAGTCCAGTAGACCAGCAAAGCTGCAAAACAAACACACGTACACACACATAATTGATATCAAACTGCAAAATAATACAAAGTTAATTAAACTCGCAATTCAACAGTTACAACAATTAACATTTGTGCACAACTGAGCCCATAAATCAAGTCTTGTGTCTGTGAAAACATGTCATTTCAAAGAAAAGCCTTTAAGTGACACACACCAAGATTTAATCATTGCTTTAACATCTGCAAATCTGTGCTGCTTGATTGTTAATTTTGCAAATCTCTTACTGTGTTAAACAAGTTCTCAAATAAAAACACAAGGACAGAAGTAGGCCATTGGTCCATCAAACCCTTTTGTTAGTCAATCCATTTTGTTGCTCTTTTCAATCCAAACACTTTCTCTGTAATTAATCTTAATTTCCAGTTATGGTTAGCATCTATGGCCCGTTTATGAGAAACAAAAATGCTAGTTTTACTTATTACATGGTTTTATATTTTAATTTTTAAAATTGTTTTTTTAAATTTAAAAAATGTTTGAATTATCCTGGCTCTGAATTCCCCTAGTTCCAACTCCCAAAGTGTTATGTATTCTGGTGTCAGAACTAGAAATAATCACACCCTAGATATTCTCATAGCAATTCCTTCCCAGCTCCTTACAATTAAAGTAACAGAAGGAGCAGCTTTTTGTTATGTCAAAGTCCTTCATTGTATTAGACATTCCTAAATGGTTCATTCTCCTAACCTTGACCTCTCCTGGGAATGTGACCAAATATTGCCCGTATATACAATAGAATAAAATCCTCAAAAGTTCATGTAGGACATTGATGCAGAGATTTCAATGGCAACATGCCTGGAGTCAGTAATTCGCCAATTGATGGGATGTTACACAGGGTTTTGATTGCATCCAAAGTTCTTTATTATAAAGTAATGTATTCCAATGGCAATCGTTCTTTTTAGCCACATCTTCCTCAAAGCTCTTCGATGTTCCTAAATAGTTTTATCTCGGAAACAACATTCACTGCATGATATGCTTTCTGGATTTAAATACACTTATGTGCTACCTGATTGATGGATTTTCATGAGGGAGATGGGAATTGGGAGTCTGAAAATTTGCCTACTTCGCAGTCCCCAATGCCATATTTTTGTTTTGTGGAGGCAGGGGAGGGATGCAGGCTGGCCTGAGGCAGCAACGTAAATGGATGGTGCAGCTAGCGGGCTGTAATGCACCGTATAACAGGATATTCACCTAATTATAATGATGAACGTCAGTCCCTCAAATCCTTACCCTCATCCACCCACCGATCCCACAAGCCACCTCCATGACCCCCATATCTCACATATCCTTCCCATGCCCTATGCATCCTCCATGCCCATTCTTATAGTATCTACTATGTGCAGAACCAATGGGCCATTGGCTAGCCTGAGAAGTCTTTGAAACATCCTGGAACTGACATAATAAGAAGCTTAGAAAAGATCCTTTGAGGAAAAAGTGGCTTAGCTTATAACCTCTTATAAGTGTCAATTAGCGCATACGTTCATCGTGTCAGTATCAAAAGCTTTTCTCAGCTTCACATGTCTTAACATAGTGTAAGTAAACACACAGGCAGGGGAAAAAACTCCTCAAAGAAATAGCAGCACTACATGGTAGTAGAGATGTCAATCAAACAAAACTTTCTCTCCCATCTGTAACTAGAGAAACATTGGGCGAATCCTCTCGAAAAATGTCAGGCGGGAACCATGGGGCGATTCCTGTCGATGGATGGGCATGATCTAGATCACATTTCAACCACCTGTAGTATTTTAAAGTATGCAAATCGGCCAGCCCATCTTCACCAACTTGGGCGCCCCGATCCCAGCGTTCACAGAAAGACTCCACCCTTCCCACCACAATGGAAATGGTAACAACCCGTTGATGGCAGAGCAACCCCTCAGCGAAGGGTCTATCCTCCCCCAACCATTAAAATAACAGGTCACACTTCCCACACCACGCAAGCATGAGGGTGACCAGACACCCCTCCAGCCCTCCCTCAGGCTCCATCCCTTGGGCATTGCCAATGGGTCACTTCCCCATGGGATCCTGACACTGACACCCTGGCCTGGTGGGGGGGGGGGGGGGTCAGGGAGGCAGATTCAGTGCTCATGTGCTCCTCTGCTACTGCCAGGCTGCAGAGGGAGGGACCCCAGGGGTCCTGGAGGTTGGGTGGCCGGGGCTGGGTGCAAAGGATTGATCACGGGACTCTCTCCTGTGATGGAGATCTTGTGGCTGGACTGTCCCTTCTAGTCCTGGGAAACCTTGGGAAATCTTGGCATAATGATTTCAGGCAGCTCTCTGATCAAAATCATCATTCTTGTTTGTGTACTGTGAAAGTTTTGCAGTGGCCTGGTCACTAAAATCTCCATGCCCCTGGATACCTGGGAGGGTTCCAAATCATAGCAGCACTCCATTCTGCAGGATGGATTCTCATTTCTCTCTCTCAGAAGCTGCAGATGTGGGATGACCCCTTGAACTGACAGGAGAAGTCAGTTTCACTAGGGGATATTTCCTTTTTGGAGCCTGTATGAGCTGCAGGCGCAGCCTGCAACTTTGAACTGTTCTGTTTGAGAGCTGCAGAGCAGACCCATCAGTTCATTATTGATGCAATCCAGGAATATTCAAGTACGTTCCCTTTCTCCACAGGTGCTCACTCAGCCCCATGCTTTTAACACTGCATTTTTTCATATCTGAGTCTTGCTAGAAAGCTCAAAATCTTTGCAATCCCTTGAAAGCCCTTGAAAACCTTTGTTTTCATTCAATTTCACAGTCTAGACCTTTGATTTGACGGCTTAATAATTTTTACACAGCAGACCAATGTTTATAAACACTTAAACACTGCAGTTAGAAAAGAGGATCTGAAAGCACTTAGCTGCTTTGAAGTTGCCTGCAGCTGTCAAGCAGAACAAGGATGTTTATAAACATTGTGGTTAGGAATGATGGGGAGTGGGGGGACATCAGATGCATGTAAGCATGAAGGGAAAGATAAATAAACAAAGCTCCTGCTGTGTAAAAACCATTAAGTTGTCAGTCAAAGGCTAATCAAAGGTCCTGGACTGTGAAATTGAATGAATTAAAAGGTTTCCAACTTCTCAAGGATTTTTAAGTGATTTGAAAGATTCATAAATCTGGACTCTAAATTAATAGCCACAGTAATGGTGACCATGAAACTATCATCGATTATTGTAAAGACCGAGATAGTTCATTAATGTCTTCTGGAGAGGCAATCTGCTGTCTTTACTGGGGCAGGACTACAACAGCAATATGGTTGACTCTCAAATGCCCTCAGAAATCAATTCAAAGACCAATTAGGGCAGCAAATGCAGGCTTTGTCAGCAATGCCCACTCCATCCTTCAGTCTGTTCCCCGGAATCTTTGACTTCCATGTAATTCAAATATCAGTCTATCTCAGCCTTGAATATAACGGGATTCTCCGTTGGCTGATACCAAAATCGGGAAACGCAATTGGGCGGAGAATCGGTTCCAACGCCGAACTCGCGACAGGCACCGATTTGACGCCAACTAACAATTTCCTGTCACCTCGACAACAGGGTCAATGCAGTCCACAATGCACGGACATTAAACACCGTAGGCATATCATTAGCGGGCCCGACCCGGTATTCTCCGAGGCCTCTGCGATTCTCCACCTCTGATGGCCAAGTTCCCGATGGCGCGGTTCACATGTGCTTTTAATTATCGTGAAACAGGTGTCTTGGCTGATGAGGGAGAGGAGGTAGGCTGCGGGGGGCCCTTCCAGGACTGGGGGGAGGGGGTGGTGACCAGGGAATGGGTCGTGTGGCTGGGGTGACTCCCCACGGGACTGGGGCGGTGCCCAGTCATGGACAGCCATTGCCGCAGCCTGTAAGGCAGCCATCATGTTGCGCACTCACTGACTACCCACCTTAGCCCCTGATTCTGCAGAGTGGCATCGGCCATATGGGTGACCCACCCTGCACCCCAGCCTCCTCCATACTCCCCCCCCCCACCCAGCCGCCACCCGACTGCATGGCATCAGGCAGTCCACTCAAGGGCAATGTCCACTGTAACCCCAGAGGGGCGCCGGATGGGGGCCGCGGAGCGTACCGCTTGCAAGGGCAGCGGCAGCCGATGGTACCCCTAGCAGCAGGGACAGGCGCCAGGGACAGAGGGCCCCATGGTGCCGAGCAACGACAGGGACAGATGTGCGGATATGGGGCGGCGGGGAGGGGGGGAAACATGTGGGGGCAGAGCCCGCAGTGCCAACCGGGGCCGCCATGTAGCCTGGTGGACCAGGTTGGGAATAGGGGTACGGACCATGATAACATGTCGGCTTTTCACAGCTGGCAGACAATGGATATTGGAATTCAACCAGCAATGGTGGCCTTCCTCCTAGTTGTCACAGCCCTGGAAATGTCCTAGTTGTCACAGCCCTGGAAATGTACGAGCTGGAGCTGCTCGAGGAGGAGGAAGCTGCAGCAGCAGAGCCTGCCCCAGAGGAACAGGAGGCAGCCGCTGAGGATGGAGAGCCGGCCTCCCAACAAGCCGAGGAGGAGTACATGCGAATTACGTGCTGCATGGGGCCTCGTGTGTACCGGCAGCGCCTGTCATTCAAGGACCTACCGGACTGGGCATGCCGTCGAAGACTCAGGCTCAGCAGGGAGACAGTGCAACATATCTGTCAGATCATGGTGCACCTGGCACCGCAGGGGTATGGGGGAGGGCACCCACGCAACGTCGCCCTAAACTATGTGACGGGGTCCTTCCAGGCGCCTAGTGGGGACCTGTTTGAGATCTCACAGATCGGTGCACAGGTGCATCAGCGCGAGCAGAGCTATCTCCTGAGGCTTGAACGCCACCTGCCGCTGCCAGTCTTGGAGGCCCACTCTGGTTTCGACCAGGGTCTGCAAGCTCGCGGCAACAGAGCACAGGGACTGGACCATAGCCGTCTGGGACTGCGCCACATCACCCACTGAATGTGCCACCATCTTCTGGGACTGCGCCACATCACCCACTGAATGTGCCACCATCTTCTGGGTCTGCGTCACATCAGCCAGTGACTGCACCATGTCCGTCTGGAACTGGGCCACCTCCCTCTGTGTGTGTGCCATGTCAGCTAGCGCCTGGGCAATGCCGCCGACTTTCCCAGACGTGGCCTGCTGTGACTGGGCCACGCACGGGAGCACCGCTGCAATTTCCAGGTGGCTTTGGCTCATGGCTGCCTGTGAGCCGTTGACCCTGTCCTGGGCCTCGGCCAGTGCCAGCATATAATGCCCCAGACCTTGGACATGCTTATCCATAGCCAAAAGCCTCAACCTCAATGCCTCCACCACGGAATTCCCCCCCCCCCCCCGGTGCGATATTGGCCTACGTCGGACGCATGGTCGAGACCACCTCCTGCTCCTGCATGCAATTGGATTCCTCCAACTGTACCTGCAGGCACTGGATGCTCACCGACAGCCCCCATGTAGTCTCCGGCTCTGCGACTGCATTTCCATGATTGATGGGACTGTCCATTCCAGAAGCCCGAAACCCATCTGGACGACAGCTAGTCCCTGGGGTTGACCTGCCCTATGACCGTCTGCCCCCTCGGGAATTACTCCTTTCACCTGATGTACCAGAGCAGTTGTGTGGTGCGCACCAGATAGTGTCCCAAGAGGTTCTTCATTAAAGCGCCCAACCAAGGTGAGTGTCTCTGAGACGGTGGAGGATGTTGGAAACAGCTGTGACGGGAAATCTGTGTCAACATCAGACTTGAGCTCCGAGGTGTCCTGAGTCTCGGATCGAAGGCTGCATCCCAGCTGCTTTCCTCGTCGCTCCTTGGCTCACGGGGGGCTTTGACTGTGGCACTGGCTTCGGGGGTGGGGGACGTCCAATAGATCCGCCCCATCACCAGCAGGTCCTGCAAGACGCAAGACAAGATGCATGATTAGACCGTGGTGGGCGGGGGAGGGGGGGGGGGCGAGGGCGGTGTGGGGGTGAGGATGAGTGTGAGGGCAAGGGTGAGGGTGGTGTGGGGTGAGGGTGGTGTGGGGGTGGTGTTGTAGGGGAGTAACGTTGACACACGGGGCATGGGGGACCGCAACTCAGCAGGGTCTCACTTCCTTGCTACGGCCGCCCCCGGCAACCTTCCTTTCCTCCAGTCCGACGACCACGTCCAGTGTCCTCTGCTCTGCCACGGTGAGGGGCCGCAGTTCCAGGGGTTTCCCCCTCCACTTTTCTCCCGCTCCCGGCGGTTGTGAGCGGCCTTCTCCTGGGGCGGGGGTGGGGAAACAGAAAATGACACTGTTAGACAGCCCGATGAATGCAGCCACAGGGATGGGTAGCTGGTGGCCTCAGTGGCCAGGGCACCTGCCATGGAAGCTGGTATGGGTGCCAGCATGTGGTGCAGACTTGGGTTTCGGCCGCCCTCCGAGTTGTGAGCGGGGGGGGGGGGGGGGGGGGGGGAGTCCAGGTGCGGCGCCAGCTTTGCTGTGTGGAACTCCATGAATTCTGCCCTGGCGTCGACATTTAGTCTCAGGAACGGGGAGTCCTGTCAATTGAATGGCTTAGCCTCCACATCTACTTGTGAGAGAGACGTTCATCCTCATCTCAGACTTCAATGGGAGACCCCTTATTCTGAAACTATGTCCCTTATTTCTCGACTCTGACATGATGGAAAAACATCCTCTCAGCATCTACCCTGTCATGCTCCCTCATTATCTTAAATATTTCATACGATTTTGGTGGGTAGGTGGAACAAAAGGGTGGAACAACATCTAAATAAGAAGCGGGAGTAGCCATTCGGCCCTTTGAGACTGCTGCACCATTTGATAAGATCATGGTTGAGTTGATAGTAACCTCAAATCCATGTTCCTGCCTACCCCGATAATCTATCACCCCCTTGCTTACCAAGAATCTATCCACCTCTACCTTAGAAATATTCAAAGACTCTGCTTCCACCATCTTTTCAGGAAGAGAGTTCCAAAGAGAAAAACAAATTGCCTCATCTCAATTTTAAATGGGTGACTCTTATTTTTAAACAGTGCCTCTAGTTGTAGATTCTTCAACAAGAGGAAACACCTTCTCCACATCCAGCCTGTCAAGACCCCTCAGGATTTTGGAGAGACTGCCTACCATCATGTACACCCCCTTCCTTCCTGCCTTTTAACCAGCCAGGTTAAAATAACAGCCTACCCATTGGGACGTGTACATGTGAAACATGAAGGCTGGTTTACCCAAAGGCTCAGGGAAAAAGGGGAGAGGGTGTGGGAGTCACCACTGATGTATATATTAGGTGATTTGTGGTAAGGCCCTGTACTACAGGTACGGGGGTAGTTCCCTGCCTGCTGGCTCCGCCCAATAGGCGGAGTATAAATATGTGTGCTCCCGTACAGCAGCCATATCGCCAGCTGCTGTCGGAGGCCACACATCTTAGTGTAATAAAGCCTCAGTTGCATTCAACTCTCGTCTTTGTGTAATTGATCGTGCATCAATTTGTTACACTAACGTTTTCAGAAGATGGACCTCCAAGCCGGATCGCCTGCAGCTGGATCCGCAATCAGGCAACGCCAAAAAGGACTTTGATCATTGGCTAGCCTGTTTCGAAGCTTACATCAGGTCTGCACCAGACCCAATTCTGGAAGCTCAGAAGATTCAGATCCTCTACACGTGGCTGAGCTCCAACATCATTCCGCTTATCCAGGATGCGCCGAACTACGCCGAAGCCATGAAAGAAAACTACCTCAGCGGACTAACACGCTTTACGCCAGACACATCCTCTCCACGCGCAGTCAATTCCCTGGTGAGTCAGTAGAAGATTTCTGGCGTGCTCTAATTCCCCTAGTCAGAGACTGTGACGGTCAGGCCGTCACGGCCACGGAACACTCGAACTTGCTTATGAGGGACGCTTTTGTTACGGGGATAGGGTCAGGTTACATCCGCCAACGCCTTTTAGAAGGGGCCACGTTCGACCTCGCGGCAACCAAAAAGCTTGCGCTCTCGCTGACGGTCGCCTCGCGCAACATCCAGGCCCACACCCCCGGCCACGTGGCCCACCCCTCCTGCGCATCGTGGACTCCGCAGACGGCCGCCCCATCGGGGACCCCACTCAGTCAACAACATGCCTGTGCCGCGCGGCAGCCAACCAACCCCGGGGGCCCCAAATGTTACTTCTGTGGGCAGCCAAAACACCCCCGACAACGCTGCCCGGCTCGGAGCGCCCTTTGCAAGGGCTGCGGCAAGAAGGGGCACTTCGCTGCCTTACTACTCGGCCTGGACTTCCAGTGCAACCTCCAGAGCCTAACATTGAAATTCGGCGGGCCCCTACCACCCCTTACTGTGTGCGCCCTCGCGACCCTAAGGGCCGACCCACCTTCCCTATTTGCAAACTTAACCCCAGATTGCAAACCCGTCGCCACCAGGAGCAGACGGTACAGCGCCCAGGACAGGACCTTCATCAGGTCCGCAGTCCAGCGACTGCTTCGGGAAGGCATCATCGAGGCCAGCAACAGCCCCTGGAGAGCCCAAGTGGTAGTGGTGAAAACTGGGGAGAAACACAGAATGGTGGTGGACTACAGCCAGACCATCAATCGCTACACGCAACTCGACGCGTACCCCCTCCCACGCATATCTGATATGGTCAATCGGATTGCACAGTACCAGGTCTTCTAAACTGTGGACCTTAAATCCGCCTACCACCAGCTCCCCATCCGTAAGGCGGACCGCCCATACACTGCCTTCGAGGCAGACGGCCGCCTTTACCACTTTCTCAGGGTTCCTTTCGGCGTCACCAATGAGAAATGTACCGAATGGAGGGTTTAAACTAGTATGGCAGGGGGGTGGGCACGGGAGCAATAGGTCAGAAGGTGAGAGCATTGAGGGAGAACTAGGGAATAGGGACAGTGTGGCTCTGAGGCAGAACAGACAGGGAGAAGTTGCTGAACACAGCGGGTCTGGTGGCCTGAAGTGCATATGTTTTAATGCAAGGAGCATTACGGGTAAGGCAGATGAACTTAGAGCTTGGATTAGTACTTGGAACTATGATGTTGTTGCCATTACAGAGACCTGGTTGAGGGAAGGGTAGGATTGGCAGCTAAACGTTCCATGATTTAGATGTTTCAGGCGGGATAGAGGGGGATGTAAAAGGGGAGGCGGAGTTGCGCTACTTGTTCGGGAGAATATCACAGCTGTACTGCGAGAGGACACCTCGGAAGGCAGTGAGGCTATATGGGTAGAGATCAGGAATAAGAAGGGTGCAGTCACAATGTTGGGGGTATACTACAGGCCTCCCAACAGCCAGCGGGAGATAGAGGAGCAGATAGGTAGACAGATTTTGGAAAAGAGTAAAAACAACAGGGTTGTGGTGATGGGAGACTTCAACTTCCCCAATATTGACTGGGACTCACTAAGTGCCAGGGGCTTAGACGGGGCGGAGTTTGTAAGGGGCATCCAGGAGGGCTTCTTAAAACAATATGTAGACAGTCCAACTAGGGAAGGGGCGGTACTGGACCTGGTATTGGGGAATGAGCCCGGCCAGGTGGTAGATGTTTCAGTAGGGGAGCATTTCGGTAACAGTGACCACAATTCAGTAAGTTTTAAAGTACTGGTGGACAAGGATAAGAGTGGTCCGAGGATGAATGTGCTAAATTGGGGGAAGGCTAATTATAACAATATTAGGCGGGAACTGAAGAACATAGATTGGGGGCGGATGTTTGAGGGCAAATCAACATCTGACATGTGGGAGGCTTTCAAGTGGCAGTTGAAAGAAATACAGGACCGGCATGTTCCTGTGAGGAAGAAAGATAAATACGGCAATTTTCGGGAACCTTGGATGACGAGTGATATTGTAGGCCTCGTCAAAAAGAAAAAGGAGGCATTTGTCAGGGCTAAAAGGCTGGGAACAGACGAAGCCTGCGTGGAATATAAGGAAAGTAGGAAGGAGCTTAAGCAAGGAGTCAGGAGGGCTAGAAGGGGTCACGAAAAGTCATTGGCAAATAGGGTTAAGGAAAATCCCAAGGCTTTTTACACGTACATAAAAAGCAAGAGGGTAGCCAGGGAAAGGGTTGGCCCACTGAAGGGTAGGCAAGGGAATCTATGTGTGGAGCCAGAGGAAATGGGCGAGGTACTAAATGAATACTTTGCATCAGTATTCACCAAAGAGAAGGAATTGGTAGCTGTTGAGTCTGGAGAAGGGGGTGTAGATAGCCTGGGTCACATTGTGATCCAAAAAGACGAGGTGTTGGGTGTCTTAAAAAATATTAAGGTAGATAAGTCCCCAGGGCCTGACGGGATCTACCCCAGAATACTGAAGGAGGCTGGAGAGGAAATTGCTGAGGCCTTGACAGAAATCTTTGGATCCTCGCTGTCTTCAGGGGATGTCCCGGAGGACTGGAGAATAGCCAATGTTGTTCCTCTGTTTAAGAAGGGTAGCAAGGATAATCCCGGGAACTACAGGCCGGTGAGCCTTACTTCAGTGGTAGGGAAATTACTGGAGAGAATTCTTCGAGACAGGATCTACTCCCATTTGGAAGCAAATGGACGTATTAGTGAGAGGCAGCACGGTTTTGTGAAGGGGAGGTCGTGTCTCACTAACTTGATAGAGTTTTTCGAGGAGGTCACTAAGATGATTGATGCAGGTAGGGCAGTAGATGTTGTCTATATGGACTTCAGTAAGGCCTTTGACAAGGTCCCTCATGGTAGACTAGTACAAAAGGTGAAGTCACACGGGATCAGGGGTGAGCTGGCAAGGTGGATACAGAACTGGCTAGGCCATAGAAGGCAGAGAGTAGCAATGGAGGGATGCTTTTCTAATTGGAGGGCTGTAACCAGTGGTGTTCCACAGGGATCAGTGCTGGGACCTTTGCTCTTTGTAGTATATATAAATGATTTGGAGGAAAATGTAACTGGTCTGATTAGTAAGTTTGCAGACGACACAAAGGTTGGTGGAATTGCGGATAGCGATGAGGACTGTCGGAGGATACAGCAGGATTTAGATTGTCTGGAGACTTGGGCGGAGAGATGGCAGATGGAGTTTAATCCGGACAAATGTGAGGTAATGCATTTTGGAAGGTCTAATGCAGGTAGGGAATATACAGTGAATGGTAGAACCCTCAAGAGTATTGAAAGTTAAAGAGATCTAGGAGTACAGGTCCACAGGTCATTGAAAGGGGCAACACAGGTGGAGAAGGTAGTCAAGAAGGCATACGGCATGCTTGCCTTCATTGGCTGGGGCATTGAGTATAAGAATTGGCAAGTCATGTTGCAGCTGTATAGAACCTTAGTTAGGCCACACTTGGAGTATAGTGTTCAATTCTGGTCGCCACACTACCAGAAGGATGTGGAGGCTTTAGACAGGGTGCAGAAGAGATTTACCAGAATGTTGCCTGGTATGGAGGGCATTAGCTATGAGGAGCGGTTGAATAAACTCGGTTTGTTCTCACTGGAACAAAGGAGGTTGAGGGGAGACCTGATAGAGGTATACAAATTTATGAGGGGCATAGACAGAGTGGATAGTCAGAGGCTTTTCCCCAGGGTAGAGGGGTCAATTACTAGGGGGCATAGGTTTAAGGTGAGAGGGGCAAGGTTTAGAGTAGATGTACGAGGCAAGTTTTTTACGCAGAGGGTAGTGGGTGCCTGGAACTCGCTACCGGAGGAGGTAGTGGAAGCAGGGACGATAGGGACATTTAAGGGGCATCTTGACAAATATATGAATAGGATGGGAATAGAAGGATACGGACCCAGGAAGTGTAGAAGATTGTAGTTTAGTCGGGCAGCATGGTCGGCACGGGCTTGGAGGGCCGAAGGGTCTGTTCCTGTGCTATACATTTCTTTGTTCTTTGTTCTTTGAATGGTCGACCGGTACAGGCTGCGGGCCACTTTCCCGTACCATGACAATGTCACCATCTGCGGCCACGATCAGCAGGACCATGACGCCAACCTTGCCAAATTTCTCCGCACCGCCACTCTCCTCAACCTCACTTACAAGAAGGAGAAGTGTGTGTGGTGGTATGTATTAGGGGTAGTACGGCACCTGTGAAGCCGAGAGGCTATTGGCTGACAGGTCCCGGGTCCTGGTTGGATCTGCCGCCTGCTGGCTCCACCCAGAAGGCGGAGTATAAGAGCTCGAGTTCTCCCAGCAGCCGCATTCTGTAACTGAGCTGCGAGGGAACAAGTCTTGCTTAATAAAGCCTCGATTGACTTCATCACTTCTCGACTTGAGTGAGTAATTGTTGCGCTACAATTTATTAAGCAAGCTTAAAAGACTATGGAGCTCCGGATCGCCCCGGAGTGTCTGCGAATCAGCCCCCATGCAGCAAACCCGGCTGCCGTGTTTAAATACTGGCTAGCATGCTTCGAAGGTTACCTTCGAACGGCCCCCGGCCGGACCACGGAAGATCAGAAAATGCAGGTCCTGTATTCCAGGGTGAGCCCGGAGATCTACACGCTCATCGAAGACGCAGAGGATTTCCCGACGGCGCTCGCCATGCTGAAAGGAGTCTACATTCGGCCCATAAACCAGGTCTACGCACGCCACCAACTCGCGACGAGACGGCATATCCCCGGAGAATCGATCGACGAGTTCTACAGCGCACTGTTGATTTTGGGAAGGAACAGCAACTGCCCGTCGGTCAGCGCAAACGAGCACACGGAGCTCCTAATCAGGGATGCTTTTGTGGCAGGTATGACTTCTTCTCAAATTCGCCAAAGACTGTTAGAGAGGCACTCGTTAGGACTCACAGAGGTACGGGCCCTTGCGGCCTCCCTCGACGTGGCCTCACAAAATGCCCGCGCCTACGGCCCCAGGGCGCGGCAGCCCCTTGGGCTCCGTGGACCCCCGTTGTGACCGACTCCCCGGCACCCCCCCCCCCCCCCGCAAGCCTGAGCGGCTAGAGCACCAGACCATCCCGGTGGGCCCCGCTGCTATTTTTGCGGGCAGGCGAAACACCCCGGCAGCGCTGCCCGGCCCGCTCAGCTATTTGTAAAAGCTGCGGCAAAAAGGGGCATTACGCAGTGGTGTGCCAGTCCCGGGGGTTCGCCGCAATCTCCGGGGGAGAACGGGGACAGCACACTCAAACCCCCAGTGATCCATGTGTGGCCTGCGGGCGCCGCCATTTTGGGTCCCGGACACCCGAGGGGAGGATGGGCGCCGCCATCTTGTGACCCCCCGGCCACGTGCGAGCCATGGGGGCGGCCATTTTGTCCACACCCGACCGCATGCGATCCATGGACGCCGCCATCTTGGCTGATAGCCAAGGACCCCAGCATAGACGGCTCCACGGGGTCGGAAGAAAGCACCACGGTGCAGCAACCAAGACTGGCTTCGGTGACCCTGAACCAATCACGGCCCCGGACGCTCCAAACGGCAACGTCAACGGTGCTGGCCAACGGGTATGAGACGCCATGTCTAATCGACTCTGGGAGCACGGAAAGTTTTATCCACCCGAATACGGTAAGACGCTATTTTCTTTCTATCCGTCCGAGCACCCAAAAGATTTTCCTGGCAGCGGGATCCCATTCCGTAGAGATCAAAGGGTTCTGCATCGCAAACCTAACGATGCAAGGGAGGGAGTTTAAGAATTATAGGCTTTATGTCCTTCCCCAACTCTGCGCTCCCACTCTCTTGGGGTTAGTTTTCCAGTGTAACCTCCAGAGCCTAACGTTCCAATTCGGCAGCCCACTACCCCCACTCACTATCTGCAGCCTCGCGACCCTCAAGGTTGAACTGCCTTCCTTGTTTACGAACCTCACTACGGATTGCAAACCCGTTGCCACCAGGAGCAGACGATACAGCGCCCAGGATCGGATGTTTATCCGGTCTGAGGTCCAGCGGCTGCTGAAGGAAGGCATAATCCAGGCCAGCAATAGTCCCTGGAGAGCCCAGGTGGTAGTTGTGAAGACCGGGGAGAAGCAGAGGATGGTCGTAGACTATAGTCAGACCATCAATAGGTTCACGCAGCTCGATGTGTACCCTCTCCCCCGCATATCCGACATGGTCAATCGGATTGCACAGTACAAAGTCTTTTCCACCGTGGACCTCAAGTCCGCATACCACCAGCTCCCCATCCACCCAAGTGACCGCAAATACACGGCCTTCGAGGCAGACGGGCGGCTCTACCACTTTTTAAGGGTCCCATTCGGCGTCACGAACGGAGTCTCGGTCTTCCAACGGGAGATGGACCGAATGGTTGACCAGCACGGTTTGCGGGCCACGTTCCCATATCTCGACAATGTAACCATCTGCGGCCATGACCAGCAGGACCACGACGCCAACCTCTGCAAATTCCTCCAGACCGCTAACGCCCTGAACCTCACCTATAACGAGGAAAAATGCGTTTTTAGCACCAACCGTCTGGCCATCCTGGGATACGTAGTGCGCAATGGAGTGATAGGCCCCGACCCCGAACGCATGCGCCCCCTTATGGAATTTCCCCTCCCCCACTGCTCCAAAGCCCTGAAACGCTGCCTGGGCTTCTTTTCGTCTTACGCCCAGTGGGTTCCCCAGCACGCAGACAAGGCCCGCCCGTTAATCCAGTCCACTACCTTTCCCCTGTCGACAGAGGCCCGCCAGGCCTTCAGCCGCATCAAAGCGGATATCGCAAAGGCCATGATGCACGCAATCGACGAGTCCCTCCCCTTCCAGGTTGAGAGCGACGCATCCGGTGTAGCTCTGGCGGCCACTCTCAACCAAGCGGTCAGACCCGTGGCCTTTTTCTCCCAGACCCTCCACGCCTCAGAAATCCGCCACTCCTCAGTGGAAAAGGAAGCCCAAGCCATAGTGGAAGCTGTGCGACATTGGAGGCATTACCTGGCCGGCAGGAGATTCACTCTGCTCACTGGCCAACGGCCGGTAGCCTTTATGTTCGATAATGCGCAGCGGGGCAAAATTAAGAATGACAAGATCTTGAGGTGGAGGATTGAGCTCTCCACCTATAACTATGAGATCTTGTATAGTCCCGGAAAGCTGAACGAGCCGTCCGATGCCCTATCCCGCGGCACATGTGCCAACGCACAAGTAGACCGCCTCCAAGCCCTCCACGAGGACCTCTGCCACCCGGGGGTCACTCGATTCTACCATTTTGTCCCGCAACCTCACCAACTCTGCTGAGGAGGTCCGAACAGCCACCAGGAACTGCCAAATCTGCGCAGAGTGCAAACCGCACTTTTTCAGGCCAGATAGAACGCACCTGATAAAGGCTTCCCGTCCCTTTGAACGCCTCAGTTTGGATTTCAAAGGCCCCCTCCCCTCCACCGACCGCAACGCATACTTCCTGAACGTGGTGGACGAGTACTCCCGTTTCCCCTTCGCCATCCCCTGCCCCGACATGACAGCGGCCACAGTCATTAAAGCCCTCGGCACCATCTTTACACTGTTCGGTTTCCCCGCGTACATCCATAGCGACAGGGGGTCCTCCTTCATGAGCGACGAGCTGTGTCAGTTCCTGCTCAGCAAGGGCATTGCCTCGAGCAGGACGACCAGCTACAACCCCCGGGGAAACGGTCAGGTAGAGAGGGAGAACGGTACTGTCTGGAAGACCGTCCTACTGGCCCTACGGTCCAGAAATCTCCCAGTGTCCCGGTGGCAGGAAGTCCTCCCGGATGCCCTCCACTCCATCCGGTCGCTGCTGTGTACCACTACTAACCAAACGCCTCACGAGCGCCTCCTTGTCTTCCCTAGGAAGTCCTCCTCCGGAACGTCGCTGCCGACCTGGCTGGCAGCCCCAGGGCCCATCTTGCTCCGAAAACATGTGCGGGCGCACAAATCGGACCCGTTGGTCGCGAGGGTTCACCTTCTCCACGCAAACCTCCAGTACGCCTACGTGGCGTACCCCGACGGCCGACAGGACACGGTCTCCCTACGGCACCTGGCGCCCACCGGGAACACACACACACTCCCAACACCGATCACCCCCTCCCTGCCACCGGCGCACACCACGACCATTCCCTTCCCGGGTGGATCGGTCCTCCTCCCGTGCCCGCCCAGGAGTAAAGAAACAGGGACGAACAGCGCAACGCTCCCAGAGACGACAGTGCCCGAGCCAGCACCTGCACCACCAACGGGGCTGAGGCGATCGACAAGGATGACCAGGGCACCCGCTTGACTCGTGGAATCCGCGTGACAAAAAAAAAACTTGTAAATAATTCTGTATCATAGGGGGTGATCTGTTGGGTTAAATGCATAGCCACTGTACGAAATTAGTTCCAGGGACAGCCTTGTAAACCCCTACCACCATGCGAACCACCACCCCGCCGGGTTCTTTTTTAACAAGGGGTGAATGTGGTGGTATGTATTAGGGGTTGTACGGCACCTGTGAAGCCGAGATGCTATTGGCTGACAGGTCCCGGGTCCTGGTTGGATCTGCCGTCTGCTGGCTCCGCCCAGAAGGCGGAGTATAAGAGCTTGAGTTCTCCCAGCAGCCACATTCTGTAACTGAGCTGCTGGGGAACAAGTCTTGCTTAATAAAGCCTTGATTGACTTCATCACTTCTCGACTTGAGTGAGTAATTGTTGCGCTACAGTGTGTGTTCAGCACGAACCGCTTAGCCATCCTCGGCTATGTGGTCCAGAACGGAGTTCTGGGGCCCGATCCCAACCGCATGCGCCCCCTCATGGAACTCCCCCTCCCCCACTGCCCCAAGGCCCTCAAACGTTGCCTGGGGTTCTTTTCTTACTACGCCCAGTGGGTCCCAAATTATGCAGACAAGGCCTGCCCACTCATCCAATCCACTCTTTTTCCCCTAACGGCCGAGGCTCACCAGGCCTTCAACCGTATTAAGGCCGACATCACCAAAGCCGCGATGCACGCAGTCGGTGAGACGCTCCTCTTTCAAGTCGAGAGCGGTGCATCAGATGTCGCTCTAGTCGCCACCCTCAACCAGGTAGGCAGGCCCATGGCATTCTTTTCACGAACCCTTCATGCCTCTGAAATTTGGTATTCCTCCGGCGCAAAAGAGGCCCAAGCCATCGTTGAAGCTGTGCGGCATTGGAGGCAATACCTGGCCGGCAGGAGATTCACTCTCCTCACTGACCAACGGTCGGTTGCCTTCATGTTTAACACACAGCGGGGCAAGATCAAAAACGATAAAATCTTGAGGTGGAGGATCGAGCTCTCCACCTACAACTACGAGATTTTGTATCGCCCCGGTAAGCTCAACGAGCCCCCCGATACCCTATCCCGAGGTACATGTGCCAGCGCACAGGTGGACCGACTCCGGACCTTACACGACAACCTTTATCACCTGGGAGTCACACGTTTGTACCGCTTCATCAAGGCCCGCAATCTGTCCTACTCCGTCGCGGAAGTCAGGGCAATCACCAGAGACTGCCAGATCTGTGCGGAGTGCAAACCGCACTTCTACCAGCCAGACCGTGCGCGCCTGGTGAAGGGCCCCTCCCCTCCACCGACCGTAACACCATACTTCCTCAGTGTGGTCGACGAGTACTCCAGATTTCCCTTCGCCATCCCATGCCCCGACATGACGTCTGCCACCGTCATCAAAGCCCTCAACACCATCTTCGCTCTTTTCGGCTTCCCCGCCTACGTCCACAGCGACAGGGGATCCTCATTCATGAGCGATGAGCTGCGTCAGTTCCTGCTCAACAAGGGTATCAGTTCCTGCTCAACAAGGGTATCGCCTCGAGCAAGACGACCAGCTATAATCCCCGGGGAAATGGGCAGGTGGAGAGGGAGAATCGGACGGTCTGGAGGGCCGTCCAGCTGGCCCTACGGTCCAGAAATCTTCGACTTCCCGCTGGCAGGAGGTCCTCCCCGACGCACTTCACTCCATTCGGTCGCTCCTATTCACTGCGACTAACGACACACCCCACGAACGCCTCTTCACCTTCCCCAGGAGGTCCACCTCCGGGGTGTCGCTCCCGACTTGGCTCGCAGCTCCAGGACCCGTACTCCTCCGTAAGCACGTACGACTCCACAAGGCGGACCTGTTGGTTGAAAGGGTATAGCTACTCCATGGCAACCCACGGTACGCCTACGTAGCGTACCCCGACGGCTGCCAAAACACTGTCTCCCTTAGGGACCTGGCACCAGCAAGTTCCACACACACACACCCCTCCGGCCCGGCACCACCCTCCCCTCCCCCGACGCACCCAGCCGCAACCCCCGCCCCAGGACAATCCGTCCTCCCCCTGCCCATACCCGAGGATGAAGAGGATTGCGGCACGCTCCCGGAGTCACCGAGGACCAGACCGGCACCGGAGTCGCCTCCACCACTGCAGCGCTCCCAACGGCAGATCAAGGCTCCGGACCGACTGAACCTGTAACTTGATCTGGACTCTTAAAACATCATCCTTCTGTATAACTCTCCTCCACCCTCGCTGGATTCAATTTTTTTTCTCTCTGTTTTAAAACATGAACTTGTATAATGTTCTCCACCACCCCCGCCGGACTCAATTTTAACAGGGGGTGAATGTGGTAGTCACCACTGATGTATATATTAGGTGATTTGTGGTAAGGCCCAGTACTACAGGTACGGGGGTAGTTCCCTGCCTGCTGGCTCTGCCCAGTAGGCGGAGTATAAATATGTGTGCTCCCCACACAGCAGCCATTTCGCCAGCTGCTGTAGGAGGCCACACATCTTAGTGTAATAAAGCCTCAGTTGCATTCAACTCTCGTCTTTGTGTAATTGATCGTGCATCAGAGGGTTACTGCCTTCAGTAAAAAAGGAACATGAGGCATGCGGAAATCAACAGTGGTGGGTTCAGTGGGGTGAACTGGAATGCCCACAACTTTGACAATGAGGTCCAGGATGTCTGAGGGAGACTGGAGAATAACCGAAGGGAGCTCCACCTGCACATTGTGAGGTTCCAGGAAGAGTGTAACACTGACAGGGGGAGGGTCAAATTTGGTCTCAAAATGAAAAGGCGTCACCACCATCTTGAAAGCCCGAAGTTATTGCGGCAGTTTGACATCAAACTTGAAAAGATTCTGCACGAGGAGTCTGAGGCAATGTGGGAGGAGACCACGGCTCGACTAAGGGGGCTTTTCATCAGCAACCCCCAATCTGCTTAGAGTCCCAACATTGCAATAGAGTCAGAGCTGAGAGAAAAGAGGAAGTATTCCTTGAGAAGGTGCCATTGGAGCCGCTGCCTTTTGTTGCGTTTTAACAGGAGACTGCAGGAGTCACTACCTTCACAACACAGTCGCTCATTTGAACTTTAAAGAGATTTCTGTGAGAATGGAAAATGCAGAAAACCATAAAGGAAGCACAGCTGCTGCATCTGCTAGATCATCAATGAAAGCCTCTAATGTGCTTTCTCCAGTTGGCATGGTAACGTGCCGACTGGCATCCAGTCATTGCCAAAGTGCAAGTTGCTCGTAATCAGTACACCAGATCGGAGATTGCAGGAGTACCTTTAGTAAGGTGCCACGTTTCATGAATGGGCCAAACCTCTGCCAACCTCAGTTTGATTGAGATGTCAAGTTTCAGGTTGGCATCTTGGTCACCTAGACCTATGAGTCTGTGCCTCAGTTACAAGGCTATATTAGTGAATGTCAGTACCGTAGCTCGGGGGTGTGGCAGTGACTTTCTGTTTGTGAGTGGGAGGTTAACTAAATCTGCCCAGTGTTCATTAATCTGTTGCATCTATCAGTCCACAGGGAGAAGGAGGATTGAATAATGGAGCTTGCAGTCAATGGTGCCTTTTTAACAAAATGTCTATTTATCGGGATTTCCAATTTTTTAACAGAGAATTTGCATCAAACAAACAAAAGCAGAAAGGTTAGAAAGATAGTTATCAGTATCAAGGGTAAGCACAGACCAATAGTCATTACATAATTGAGAATCAGTAGACCAGACGATGCAGGGATAAAATTTCCAACATGTTCCTTCCACGGAAAAATGACCTGCCTGCACACAAACAGGATACAGGCCACAACATAGACCTACATCTCACCCATAGCTACAAAACACAATGGCAGAAGAACAAAACAACACCCGAGAACCCCAGTGCTAAGGGGGAACTGACTAACTCCTACAGTGGGTCTCAGCCCCACAACCCAAAGATGTGCAGCATAGGTGGATTGGCCATCCTAAATTGCCCCTTAATTGGGAAAAAAAGAATTGGGTACTCTAAATTAATATTTAAAAAAAGCAATCACACGCAAAATATTTACTTCTTTGCAAAAAGACAAAATGACAACATTAACAGGCAACAACATGATTATCAGGGAGTAAAGTCCAGGATAGCAACTGAGGGACGAGGCAGTCATCAGGATAAAGACCACTCCACTGGCGCAAAAGGAAAGTAGACATCAAGGATAAAGCAGCATCTGACAGGGAGAGCGTTCTTCAGGATCTTCCAAGGATTGGAACATGAACCTCATTACTTCCAACATGCTGATCAACCGAGCCCAGGCGGTCAACTACCAAGGCTCCAGCCGGGGGTGTTGGTCCAGCCGGCTCAGGTGACCTCAACTGCTCTTGACTGACAACAGGAAAAGACCACACAGAACCAGAGGTTGGAAGGCAACCACAACCCAAGCCTCGAAGACAGGATTAAATGTGCTTCATCAAATTTGAGGTGCCCGGCCTCCTGATAGAGATTCTGAAACATAACAGCCAATTCTCAAACCCAGCTGGGAACTTCTCCACCACCTCACTTGAGACGCCAGGCATGACCGGACTCCTCACTGCTTTCCTTTCTTCCTCATCTGAACTCCTCAAAATGGACGACGGGCTATGCAACAGGAACTCAACCATATGGAGGCGGGCTTCCAGCAGAGGCTGTGCTGCCTCTGCTACAAGAGCCTCCTTGTGCGCTGCCACTGCCTCCATAAATACACCTCACAACTCTTGAAATTGGGTTTTAATGTCCTGCACCGTAGAGCTACGACTATCAGGCGGATCACCTGCATCGCTAGCAGCCATCAACGATCGGTGTGCACCGCATTGTCAGGGTGGGAAACCTCTCAAGGGCAGGTGCACCACCAAAAGCAAGGCCCCACCCAACACCCTTCAGCCATCACAAATCAATGAGGATTAAACTAGATTATCTCAACTCAAAAGTGCTGAAACCTTGACCAACAAATCTTGGTATATAGTGAAAACCACGTAAACCAAAAAAAGCCTCAAAAGAGACGTGTACAAGGATAAAAACAAAGATTGAAGGATGAGCAGAGCCACAGCTCCCAAACCTGCAGCCGCTACCACGCTCACATCACGTGTTTTCACAGGGGATCTTTGTGACATTTCGCAGTCCTCAACGCATAAATGTATCAAGGAGATGAGAGATACCCTCTGCAGTAAGTCATCATCATGTGAAGTTCATACTCAATGAAATTAGCCAGGATGTCAGATTTCCAGGATTTGCAGCAATCTCAGGCTTCCCTGGAATACAGGGTGAAATCAATTGCACACATGTGGCTTTGAGAGCTCCTCGGCAGCAGCCCCTGATGTTCATTAATAGAAAAGGGTTCCCCACTTTTGAAATCTGCCTGGATCCTATTGGCTGTGGACAATTGGTTACCCCATGAATCTTGGGGGATATGAGCTTCCTGGATAAGGGAACGGGCCAATCATTAACCGTTCAGCTGTATAAATAGAGCTGGCCAGTATGGTACGGCTAGAGAGAGAACCAATAGTGAACTATTGGGGCGATGTAAGTATTGTTGTAAATAAAAGTTTCAACTTGACTCAACAAACTCATACTGGACTCTTTGTAGCCATCACAAAACCCACCCTAAACGTTCAACTGGTGTGTAATCATCAGAAGCACATCATTCACGTCTATGTCCGGTATCTGGGAGTTCCCATGATTTATACATTCTGAGACAGTCCCAGGTGCCTCACATATCTGAAGGGCTTCAGCAATTACAGGGCTGGCTTCTTGGAGATAAGGGGTAACTGCTCAAATGATGGCTCAGGACACCCATGCATCGTCCCCTGAGTGACTTGGAGGAGAGATACAACATGGTACATAGGACGACACAATCCATCATCGGGCAGTTCAGTGGTATCCTGAAGACGCACGTCTGGTGTTTGGATTGCGTTTCTTGTGTGGATGCCCGACAGGCTAACCTCTCTGCCCACTGCCTCCCTAGCTGGTGAGGTGATGCTGGTAGACCTCCTGGGGCCAACTCTCAGACAGAATACATCCTGGTACTGACGGACTCCATGAATGAGGGCAAGGGAGACATTTCTGAACCTAGGAACTGCTTGTTTCTTGAACGCAGCCATATTGAGACATCATCTCCACACAGCTGGGCTGGGGAGAATGAATGTGTGTGTTCCGGTGTCGTTTAAAGTTGACGCTCGAACTGTCGACGCCATTATTGTCGACAGGGGCCGGTTTAGCACAGTGGGCTAAACAGCTGGCTTGTAATGTAGAACAATGCCAGCAGTGCGGGTTCAATTCCCGTACCAGCCTCCCCGAAGAGGTGCCGGAAAGTGGTGACTAGGGGCTTTTCACATAACTTCATTGAAGCCTACTTGTGACAATAAATGATGATGATGATTATTATTATTATTAGCCGCCAGGGCGGGCGAATCAGCGCCTGCCCCAACATGTGATTCAGAGAGCTACTTGCCGATGCTTTTGAAATTTGGCGCAAATTCCTGCCACGTCACCCAGCGGGAAATGCACTGCAAAACTTGCATGTTACCCCATTTGGTCTCAAAAATTGAAAATTCCGCCTGACATTGACTTTTTGCAGACTTTTTATGTCCTCCTGGCAACCTGCTTTTCAACTTATTTTTGTACCGCCAGTAAATTTGGCTACAACACCCTCAATCCCTTCATCACATTTATTAATACAGATTGTAAATAATGAGGCCCTTGCCATGATCCCTTTGGCATCTGACTAGTTACTATTTGCCAACCAAAAAAATGACCCATTTCTCTCAACTCACTGTTTTCTGTTAGTTAGCAAATCATCTACCCAAAACATGAGATTTTACATAGTAGGCTTTTACATGGCACTTTAGTGAACGGCTTTTGGAAATCCAATGACAGTTTACTTTGTTGACCTTGCTTGATTCATCTTGAATAAACTCTAATAGATTGCCAAAGACGGTTTCCCCTTTAGAAAACTATGTTGCTTCTGCTTGATTGTGTTATGATTAGAGACTGAGGTAGTAATATTGTGATGGCCTGAGAGGAGTTCCTAGAGTGTGTTTAAGAATGTTTTCTACAGCCAGTATATTTCCAGTCCAAGTGGGGTAGACACTGCTGGACCTGTTTCTTGGGAATGAGGTGAGCCGTCTAGATCAAGTATCAGTAGGAAAGCATTTCGGGACCAGTGATCATTGCATCGTTAGGTTTCAATTGACTATGGAAAAGGACAACGGACAGTCTAAAATTAGAATAATTCACTGGGGCAAAGCCAACTTCAATGGGGTAGGAATGGATCTGAGCCAAGTAAATTGGAGTCAAACGTTGGCAGGGAACACAGTAGGCTCCCTTCAAAGAAGAGATAGTTTGGGCACATTTAAGGTATATCCCCTTAAAGGGGAAAGGTAGATAAAACAAATCCAGAACTCCCTTGGTGACAAAGTGTTAGAGGTTAAGATGAAGAAGAAAAAGCGTGCTTACGACAGGTGTCAGTTGGATAATACGATGGAGAATCAGGCTGAATATAGAAAGGTCACAGTGGAAGTGAAAAATCAAAGAGAAGAAAAGAGGAAATATGAAAAGAGACAGGCAGCAAACATAAAAGAGAATCCAAAAGTTTTTTGTAGACATCTAAGTAGTGATAGAGCCCTTGGCGATCGTCTTTAGAGGGTCAGCAGAATAGCAGAGATTAGGGTCAATTACTAGGGGGCATAGGTTTAAGGTGAGAGGGGCAAAGTTTAGAGTAGATGTACGAGGCAAGTTTTTTACGCAGAGGGTAGTGGGTGCCTGGAACTCACTACCGGAGGAGGTAGTGGAGGCAGGGAC
The DNA here is from genome assembly GCF_047496885.1 of Scyliorhinus torazame. Taxonomy (NCBI): domain Eukaryota; kingdom Metazoa; phylum Chordata; class Chondrichthyes; order Carcharhiniformes; family Scyliorhinidae; genus Scyliorhinus; species Scyliorhinus torazame. The sequence goes on from NC_092716.1 coordinate 204,834,146, forward strand.
GATAGGGACATTTAAGGGGCATCTTGACAAATATATGAATAGGATGGGAATAGAAGGATACGGACCCAGGAAGTGTAGAAGATTGTAGTTTAGTCGGGCAGTATGGTCGGCACGGGCTTGGAGGGCCGAAGGGCCTGTTCCTGTGCTGTACATTTCTTTGTTCTTTGTTCTTTGTTAGCAGGGGGAGCAGGGTGCACTGGTTGTTGCTATACGCAGACAGCCTGCTACTATATGTATCAGACCCGCTGGAGAGATGGGAAGGATCATGGGCCTATTAGAGAGGTTTGGGGCCTTCTCAGGCTATAAGTTGAATGTGGGGAAAAGTGAGGTGTTCTCAGTGAACACGTTGGGTAGAAGAGCCAGCTTAGGAGGGGCTACCATTCAGAGTAGCCAGGGATAGGTTTAGGTATTTGGGGATCCAGGTGATGGGAGAGTGGGCATCGCAGCATAAATGGAACCTAACAAAGTTGGTGGAGGGGATAAGAGAGGACTTTAAGAGGTGGGATGCACTGCACGGCACGGTAGCACAGTGGGTAGCACTGTTGCTTCATGGCTCCAGAGTCCCAGGTTTGGTTCCCGGCTTGAGTTACTGTCTGTGTGGAGTCTGCACGTTCTCCCTGTGTCTGCGTGGGTTTTCTGTGGGTGCTCCGGTTTCCTCCCACAAGTCCCGAAAGATATGCTGTTAGGTAATTTGGGCATTCTGAATTTGGGCATTCTGAATTTGTCGCTGGCAGGAAGTGTCCAAGTGGTGAAAATGAATGTCCTGCCAAGGTTCTTATACATATTCCAGACGCTCCCGATTTTTGTTCCAAAGGCCGTTTTTCGGAAGTTGGATACATTTTTAAAAAAATGTTTATTAAGGCATTCATAAATAAACATCAAACAAAACCACAAACAGGATGAAAAAGATAACCAACAGATAACAAACAGGAGAACACAGCGTAATTCAATAAATAGCCAATAACTACGCCTCGCCCTCCCTATCAAACCCCCCACTCTCTCTGCCTCCACTTTTTCCAGTTAACCTTAATCTCCCCCCCCTCCCTCTGCTGACTTAACTGTCCTGGGAGAAGTCAATGAACGGTTTCCATCTCCGGGCGAACACTTCCATCGACCACCTAAAGCCAAATTTAATTTTCTCCAATCTAAGGAAATCCGCGAGGTCACTCACCTATACCCATGGTGTCGGAGGCTCCGAGTCCCTCCACCCCAACAGGATCCATCTGCGCGCTACCAGAGAAGCAAAGGCCAGAACGTCGGCCTCTCTCACCCACTGGACCCCCGGGTCTTCCGATACTCCAAACACTGTCAATTCCGAACTCGGAACCACTTTCACCTCCAGCACCTCTGACATCACGTCAGCGAACCCCCACCAAAATTCCTGCAACTTCGCGCAGGCCCAAAACCAAACCTCTGAATCCCCACCCCCCACCAACCCTGAAAAAGCCCATCTAGTTCCCCCGGTGCAAACCTGTGATTTCCACAGTTCGAGGGCCAAATCGAGGCCCCCCTCAAGCCTCAATGCTGTCGCCACTGTTCCCACATCCCCAGGGCCGCCAGTACCCCTGGCTTGTGGAGTACCTAGCCGTCGAGAATGGCAGAGGCACCGTCAACAGCGCTCTGCCATATTTACCGCCCAATAATACTTCATTACATTTGACAAGGCCAACCCGCCATCCCTCGCCCTCACTCTAACAATGCCTTCTTTACCTGAGGGGCCTTTCCCGTCCACACAAATCACAATATCAACGAGTTAACCATCTTGAAAAAGGCTTAGGGATAAAATCGGGAAGTTCTGAAATGCAAACAAAATCCTTGGGAGCACAGTCATCTTTACAGACTGCACTTAACATAGAACATAGAAAATACAGCACAGAACAGGCCCTTCGGCCCACGATGTTGTGCCGAACCTTTGTCCTAGATTAATCATAGATTATCATTGAATTTACAGTGCAGAAGGAGGCCATTCGGCCCCCTGAGTCTGCACCGGCTCTTGGAAAGAGCACCCCACCCAAACTCAACACCTCCACCCAACACCAAGGGCAATTTTGGACACTAAGGGTAATTTATCATGGCCAATCCACCTACCCTGCACATCTTTGGACTGTGGGAGGAAACCGGAGCACCCGGAGGAAACCCACGCAGGCACGGGGAGGACGTGCAGACTCCGCACAGACAGTGACCCAAGCCGGATTCGAACCTGGGACCCTGGAGCTGTGAAGCAATTGTGCTATCCACAATGCTACCGTGCTGCCCTTGAGAACAAATAAATCTACACTATATCATTTTACCGTAATCCATGTACCTATCCAATAGCTGCTTGAAGGTCCCTAATGTTTCCGATTCAACTACTTCCACAGGCAGTGCATTCCATGCCCCCACTACTCTCTGGGTAAAGAACCTACCTCTGATATCCCTCCTATATCTTCCACCTTTCACCTTAAATTTATGTCCCCTTGTAATGGTTTGTTCCACCCGGGGAAAAAGTCTCTGACTGTCTACTCTATCTATTCCCTGATCATCTTAGCCCCACCAATGACCACGGAAGCACATCCCACCTTTTAAATTTGCCCCTCATTTGCTCCACCAACCGAGCCAGATTTAACTTGTGTAGGTGCCCCCACCCCCGCGCCACCTGAATACCCAGATACCTAAAGCTCGCCCCCACCACCTTAAATGGCAACTTGCCCAATCTCCTCTCCTGCCCCCTCACCTGAATCGGAAAGACCTCACTCTTTCCCATGTTTAGTTTATACCCCGAAAACCAACCAAATATCACCAAAATGTTCATGATCTCCCCTTTCCTTTCCTGTGGGTCCGATATATACAATAGCAGGTCGTCCGCATATAGGGACATCCTATGCTCCACCTCCCCTCGCACAATCCCTCCCCAATCACTAGACACTCTAAGTGCCATTGCCAGTGGCTCTATTGCCAAGGCAAAAAGCAACAGGCAAAGTGGGCATCCCTGTCTCATCCTCCAGTACAACCTACAGTACCCCGAACTAACCCGACTTGTTCTGACACTCGCCACCGGCGTCATGTACAGCAATTGGATCCAATCCACAAACCCCTGCCCAAACCTGAACTGCCCCAAAACATCCCGCAAATACTCCCACTCTACCCGATCAAAGCGGGGCAGCACGGTGGTGCAGTGATTAGCACTGCTGCCTCACAGCACCGAGGCTCCAGGTTCGATCCTGACTCTGGGACACTGTCCGTGTGGAGTTTGCACATTCTCCCCATGTTTGCGTGGGCTTCACCCCACAACCAAAGATGTGCAGGGTAGGTGGATTGGCCACGCTAAATTGCCCTTAATTGGAAAAAATGAATTGGGCACTCTAAATTTATGAAAAAAAAGGCCTTCTCCGCATCCATCGCGACCCTCACCTCCACGTTTCGTCCCTCCAGGGGCATCATTATAACATTTAGCATGCGCCTGAAATTGGCTGACATATGCCTCACCTTTACAAATCCCGTCTGATCTCCCCCTCTCACCTCCAGCACACAATCCTCAATCCGCGAGGCCAGAGTCTTAGCCAGCAATATTCAACAGCGATATTGGACAGTATGACCCACACTGCTCTGGGTCCTTGTCCTTCTTCAGGATCAGCGATATTGAGTCCTGTACCAGCGTAGGGGGGAGCTCATCCTTCTCTCTCGCCTCATTAAATGCCGTCACCAGCAGGGGCCCCAGGTCACCCAAAAACATTTTATAAAACTCGACTGGCCAACCGTCCGGACTCGGCCTGCATCGCCCCCATACCCACCAGCACCTCCACCAATCCAATGGGCACTCCAAGCTCCTCTAACAGACCCTCCTCCACCCTGGGGAATTTCAGCTTGTCCAAAACGTCCCACATTCCCTCCCCTTAGCCGGGGAGCTCCGACTCATAAAGCCTCCGATAAAACTTCTCAAACACCCCATTCACCCCCACCAGATCCAATACCATTCCACCCTTACCATCCTTCACCCTGCCAATCTCCCTCGCCGCTTCCTGAGCTGGTGAGCCAGCATCCTGCTAGCCTTCGCCCCATACTCATACACTGCTCCTCCGTAACTGCCCCACTGCCTTTCTTGTGGACGTCAACCCAAACTCCATCTGGAGCTTCTGCCTCTCCTTCAACAATCCCACTTCCAGAGCCTCAACATACCTTCTGTCCACCCGCATAATCATGTCCACCAACCTTGACTTCTCTGCCCGCTCCTCCTTCTCCCTATGTGCCCTAATTGATATGACCTCCCCCCCTGACTACTGCCATGAATGCCTCCCATAGCGTGGCGGCCGAGACCTCACCTGTGTCATTCACCTCCACATACCATACCCCCTGACGGCGGCCCTCACCTGCTCACAGATCTCCTCCTCCGCTGACAACCCCACATCCAACCTCCACTGTGGGCGCTGAACACCCCCCCCCCCCCCCAGCCGATGCACTCGCAAGTTCACCCAATGCGACACGTGGTCTGAGAGCTCAATTGCCGAATATCCCGAATCCACCACCCCCGCCAGCAACGCCTTACCCACTACAAAAACACATCAATTCGCGATTAGACATTATGCACCTGGAAGAAGTATGAAAACTCCTTCGCCCTCGGCCTCCCAAACCTCCACTGGTCCACTTCCCCCATGCACTCCATAATTCGCACAGGTCCAGGATCTTCCCCAATACTCGCATCATAAACGCCACATCGTCCCAATTTGGGCATAAACATTGACTAGAACCACTGGCATCACCTCCAATTCCCCGCTTACCATCACAAATGTCCCCCCTTAATCCGCTACAATATTCCCCACATCGAACGTGACCCACTTATTGACCAACACCGCCACTCCTTGCGTCTTCATATCCAACACCGAATGGAAAAATTGCCACATCCACCCTTTCCTTAGCCTTGTCTGGTCCCCAATGAAAGTTAGATACAGTTATTTTGGAATTCATATGGGCGGGGATTGTGCCAACGGTAAAGAGGGCCCTGCTGCAGAGGCAGAGGCAGAAGGGGGGATTGCCACTACCAAATTTGTTACTTTATTATTGGGCGGCAAATGTGGAGAAGGTGGTGGGAAGAGGGGGCAGGATGGATTAGGATGGAGGAAGAGTCCTGCAGGTGGTCCAGCCTGAGGGCCCTGGTGAAGGCGGTGCTACTGCTGGCACCAAGGAGATATATGGAGAGCCCGGTTGTTCGGTCCACGATTAAGGTGTGGAACCAGCTGAGGACACATTTTAAAATAGAAGGGATGTCGGTGTTAACGTCTCTATGTGAGAACCATGGGTTTAAGCCGGAGGAGATGGACAGTATGTACAGGAGGTGGAAAGAGGTGAGACTGGTGAGGGCGAGGATTTGTATTTGGAGGAGAGATTCGCCAGCATAAAGGAGCTGAGAGTGAGGGTAAAGCTCCCAAGGGGAAGCAAATTTAAGTATCTACAAGGGACTTTGCGCGGAAGGTGGGAAGGGTTTCCAGGCTGTCGAAGTATGTCCTACTGGAACGGTTGTTGCTTCTGGATGTGGAAGGGCAGGGTAGGATTGGGGACATATATGGGTGGCTGGGAGAGCAGAGGAATGTGCAGATAGTGAGGATCAAGGAGAAGTGAGAGGAGGAGTTGGGAGGGGAGATCGGTTGGGAAGTGTGGAATGAGGCATTGCGTAGAATGAACTCGACCTCCTCGTGTGCGAGGATGAGCTTGATACAGTTGAAGGTGGTACACAGGGTGCATATGACTCAGGCGAGGATGAGTTGGTTCTTCCAGGGATTGGCAGACAAGTGTGAGAAGTGTGGGCGAGGACCAAGCAAACCACGCGCATATGTTCTAGGGCTGTGAGAAGGTGGAGAGACACTGGGCGGGAGTGTTCGCGACACTAACAAAGATTGTGGGGGGGGAAGATAGGATCGGACCATATGGTGGCGATCTTCGGTATATCGGAGAAGCCGGACCTGATGGAAAGGAGGAAGGCCAATGTCGTGGCCTTCACTTCTCTGATTGCCCGGCGGAGAATTTTATTGGAATGGCGTCGGCATCACTGTCAGGGGTGATCTGTATGATTTCCTCCAGTTAGGGAAAATTAAGTATGAACTGAGGGGCTCAGCGGAGGGCTTTGAGACATGGTGGAGACTATTCGTGGCCATATTCGAGGAACTGTTCATCGCGAGGGGGGGGGGTGAAAATGGGGGGGGAAACCTGTACAGACTGTAAAACTGTGAAGGTGATTCATCTTGTATCACCTTAGTATCTTGTGATCTCAGCCAGGAAAGCAATTAAAAGATCACAGTTGACTTTAACTTCACTATTTGATAAATTGTGTCTTTTCTCTTCCAAATGTCAATGGTGAATAATTGCAGTGACATCCTTTGTATTATATAATGTACAGCTTGATTTCTACATTCCAATGTGAGGGGTGCATGTACCCCAGATTATTTATGTTTTGGAACTGTTTGAATACAAATGAAATAAAATACATTTAAAAAAAGTAAACTTTAGAACCAAGGCCAAGATGTTCCCACGAAGCAAAGAGTGAGAAACACTTGGCTGGACTCCTGGATAGCCTTGGAACCATTTAAGAAACAAGTAGAGAGCAATGAGAGGAAGGTCTGATTGTCCTCATGGGTGAATTAGGATAAATGACCATCTTCATCTTGTATCACCTTACTATCTTGTGATCCCAGCTAGGAAAGCAATTAAAAGATCACAGTTAACTTTAACGTCACTGGAACAGAGATGGATGAAAAAAATAGCCAGGATTTCCACATCTGATTGTTAGGCCTGCTGGAAAATATACATTTAGAACTTAGCATAGCTTGACTGTGCAATAGTAATGATCATTTGACCTGATATAGGACGGCATGGTGACAAAGTGGCTAGCACGGCGACCTCACAGCACCAGGGACCCGGGTTCGATTCCAGCCTCTGTGTGGAGTTTGCACGTTCTCCCCGTGGCTGTGTGGGTTTCCCCCGGCTGCTTCGGTTTCCTCCCACAGTCCAACGATGTGCAGGTTTGGTGGATTGCCATGATCAATGTACTGGGTTACGGGAATAGGGTGGGGGAAAGGGGCTAGGTAGCGTGCAATTTTGGAGGGTCGATGCAGACTCAATGGGTTGAATGGCCTCCTTCTGCACTGTAGCGATTCTATGGATTCTATATGATAATGTTCCTTTTGCAAAAGGAGTTCACTTTATACAGCCCTTCATATTATATAGCATTTCATATTATACAGCACTTCAAAACAGTACCCAACATCCAAATGTTTGCCACAAAATTGTGGTATTCACGCACTTTTCCTTAAGATTATACTTACAATCTATACATTCAAAGTACAATTACATCTCGTTGCAGATGAACAGCTAGTTACCTTAACAACCCCATGGAAATGCTGTTGGTGCTCTACTTCACAAATCTGCCTCATTAATTTGATAAATTGTGTCATTTCTTTTCCAAATGATAATGGGGAATAATTACAGTGACATCCTTTGTATTATATAATGTATAGCTTGATTCCTACATTCCATTTGATAAAGATGAAATTATTACAAGTAGTCACACAATGCCACCTAAATTCAACTCATTCCTCTTTATTAACTTTGTTAATAGGATGATGGCCGTTATTTTAATCTCTGACTATGAGGAGAAATTTAAGATACATGGAGTAGGATAAAAAGGGGTTTATTTTTTTTAAATTATAATGGTCTTGAAAGGGTTACTAAATAAATAGTCTTGCACCTAGTTGATATGTCAGTGACAAAAAGTTTAAACATTAAAACTGGCACTAAAAGATGAAAAGCTCGGATGCATGGAAAGCTTTGTTACGGTGAACTGTTATGTATCAGACCGCTGAAATATTTAAGGAAAAAGTGGATAAAGATTTACAGAAAAGGATGGCACATGACTAACGAGAAGGAATGAGTTGGATTTGATTTGATTTGTTCTGGCAAAGAGCAGGAATAGACACGATAGACTGAACGATTTCTAAACTGTGTGTTTCGGCGCTGGGGCTGATAGATTGAATTTATTTTGAAATAACAACTCCAGGTATGAGCAAATAAACCATTTGCAAACTTTCTTATATTAAGATAAATCGGGGCGACATGGTGGTGCAGTTAGCACTGCTGCCTCACGGCGCCGAGGATCCAGGTTCGATCCCGGCCCTGGGTCACTGTACAGTGGAGTTTGTTGATTCTCCCATGTCTGTATGTTGTCTCGCGTCTGCAACCGAAAGATGTGTAGGGTAGGTAAATTGGCCACAATAAATTGCCCCTTAATTGGAAAAAAAGAATTGAGTACTCTAAATTTATTTTAAAAATATATTAAAATAAATCATCAAGTTGGGATCTGATAGGGCAGTCATTCCTCTTCAGGTCCTCATAGTGGATTAGTAGTGACCTTATCAAAGAACACCAATAATTGCCAAATTAATATTTTGACGATAGTAGCTTCATTGGATTTGCAATTAAGTATGATATCTGTGTTGCTGTTACTTCTGAAAAGCATCTCAGTTATGTCAGTGAGCTTCTCTGAACCAACACTTAGGCAAAAAACAATGTGACAGTCTTTCTGACTGTTTTGCTGTCCCACAGATTAACTTCAGTTTCATAGTGCCTCGTCTAATAAAGAGAAACCTACCTAGTAATAGTTTGGGAAAGTTTGACGTTTCAATGTTATGGTAATAAATTATTGATGTTATCGTAGCCAAGAAGCCCATACCAGCCGGCATATAGAGGTGCAAGTGACGTGAATCATTAAACCTAGAACACGGAAACAAAAATATATATGTAAAATAGTGAACTTGGCAAATGTCAATACAATACTTATAAAATAACCAGACTGTGTAATTATTTTAAAGGATATTAACGCTTATTATGCGGCGTACAGAAACATATTCCTGGAAATTTCCTCTGGGGTTCTCTCCATCAACTGTACAATCAACTCAGATGTGCACTTGCGATGCCAAGGCATACAAGGCTGTGGGCCAAATGCTGGAAAATGGGATTAGAATACTTAGGTGGTTGTTTTTGACCTGCGCAGACACAATGGTCTGAAGGGTCTTTTCTGTGCTGTGGACCTCTTTAAGGGTAGCATAGTGGTTAGCATAGTTGCTTCACAGCTCCAGGGTCCCAGGTTCGATTCCCGGCTTGGGTCACTGTGTGGAGTCTGTACATTCTCCCCGTGTGCATGGGTTTCCTATGGGTGCTCCGGTTTCTTCCCACAGTCCAAAGATATGCAGGTTAGGTGGATTGTCTATTCTAAATTGCCATTAGTGTCCAAAAAGGTTAGGTGGGGTTAATGGGTAACAGGGGTAAAGGGTGGAGGTGTGGAACTTAAGTGGGGTGCTCTCTTTCCAAGGGCCGGTGCAGACTCGATGGGCTGAATGGCCTCCTTCTACACTGCAAATTCTATGATTCTATAACTCTAATGCTGTAACTTCATGAGAACAGCAGCAGAAACCAGGAAGAGACAGGATTTCTGTACAGTTATAGTGGCTGAGAGGGTGAACCTCTGAGGAAATGCCTGGTGATATAAATTGTGTAACGACTTTGGAAAAGGAAATTTACACTGAGGTGATTAATGTTCGCAATGGCCCTGACATTGCGATTAGCAAAGAAGCAACAGAAGCTGCTGGTCTTCAAGAACGTAACACTGAGAGATCGAGCATTCTCAGTGATGGGAACTTTAGGTTTCTTGGCATTATTTAATGGGGATTCCCAGAGTCATGCTGCAGTGATGATATCAAGCTGTCTATCACACTGAAGTATCTTCATCAATGTCTAACCAATAAATTAAAAGTACTAATATTCAAATCACTTCAAAAAATATCTGAGACAGCAAAACAAAAATAGGAACTTGCGCAGGGTGTTAAGGTAGATGTTGCTATATCATGAACAAACATTAAAAAATAGTTATTTAAAAAAATAATAATTAACCATACTGGAGACATGTAGCAGCATTCCACAAATATAATATTTTAATGACCAAATCATTGTTCATCAGTAGTAATTAGCCAGATCACCATTAAAAACCCAGTTACACCTCAATAAACAATGCTTAAGTTTCTTTGAAGTTTTTATCCATAGTATGAGGAGGCCTTGTGACACAGTGATGGTGTCCCTAACGCTGGACCAGAAGCTTCAGGTTAGAGTCCAACACCAGGCATTTTTGGCCATGGAAGGTGCGTTCAACATGGTTCAATGGCTAATAATCAGCTTGGAAATCCTTCCACCACTTCCCCCCACTATTCCCCAAAGGATCTTCAGGGTAAAAAACAGTGTGGATGTGAAGATACTCTTAAACAAAAGCACAATATAAGAGTATAAGAAGGGAAGTTCACACCCGATCAATTGATTTGACTGTCTGACTTTCATCTCTGGTGGTGGGGTTAGGGTGTACAATTTCACAGCGTAGCCTGTAGTAAAACTGTGGAAAACAGATCACACTTTCTCGATTGCTGTCTTAATCTGCATTCGCTCTAAATCCTGAGGGTTAATGATAGTGAATGATGATGGTTTGTTAACAAAAATCACACCAATTCAAGACCAGAAAATCACAATGATATTTTATAAAGGGTAACATATGTGTAATTGTATAAGACTGAGGTTTAAATTCTGTATAAACTGGCAAAAGTAAAAAGTTCCATATTCTCTCTCATGATTGCAAGAGTTCAAGGGTGGCTCGGTGGCGCAGTGGGTAGCACTGCTGCCTCACGGCACCGAGGACCCGGGTTCGATCAGGGCCCCAGGTCATTGTCTGTGTGGAGTTTGCACATTCTCACCCCCACAACCCAAAGATGTGCAGGGTTGGTGCATTGGCCACACTAAATTGCCCTTAATTGGAAAAATATAATTGGGTACTCTAAACTTTAAAAAAATGATTGCAAGAGTTCTAATTAAATGAAGCTGAGGAAGGGCAATTGAGCTTCTTAATAGATATGTATCTATAACACAGATTGTCAAAACAGTCACACTCTGATTGATCAAAGGATGACTGCAGTGAAAAGTCTCGATATGGTTACATTGTGAAGTAAGCACTGCCAAGGCAGTAGATGGCTGTATAGTAATACTGTCACTAGGCTAGCAATTCGGACGCCCAGGCTCCGAGGACATGGATTCAAATTCCACCATGACAGCTGGTGAACTGTAAATCCAACTAACAAAATCTGGAATATAAATCTAATGTCAGTAATAGTGACCATGTGAACCGACTCAAGAACAGCTTCTTCCCTACTGCCATCAGACTTTTGAATGGACCTACCTCGTATTAAGTTGATCTTTTCTCTACACCTTGCTATAACTGTAACATTATATTCTGCAGTCTCTCCTTCCTTCCCTATGTACGGTGTGCATTGTTTGTACAGCATGCAAGAAACAACACTTTTCACTGTATACTAATACATGTGACAATCAAATCAAATCAAAATCAAAAATAATAGGTTGTAGTAAAACCCCATCTGATTCACTAATGTCCTTTTCAGAAGGAAATCTGCAATCCTTACCCGGCCTAGTTTACATATGACTCTAGATCTCCAGCAATGTGGGGTAACTCTTAATTGACCACGGAAATGGCCGAGAGAAACACTATATTCAGCAAAACTAGGGGTTGAGCAACAAATGCTGGCCTTACAATAACACCCATGACCCATGGAAGAACAAAAAAAATTAGGCACCTATGTTTCAATATTCAGTAATTTATTATTTGATCTCCTTCCCTTCTATAGCTAATATCCTATTTATCACAGGTCAGCTAGACTTAAGAATTGTTAACAGGTCAAGTATTTCTGGCATGTTGATTCGCAAATCCTTTAGGATATTGGGTGTACACAGAAAATGGATAGTTACTCAATATTACAAGAACATAACAAGTAGTAACTTAAGTAGGCCATATGATCCCTTGAGCCTTCTCCATCATTCAATAAGATCATGGCTGAAACTTCATATCAACTCTACTTTCCAGCTCTATCTCCACATTTAGGGCAGCATGGTAGCACAAGTGGATAGCACTGTGGCTTCACAGCGCCAGGGTCCCAGGTTCGACTCCCTGCTGGGTCACTGTCTGTGCGGAGTCTGCACATTCTCCCGTGTTTGCGTGGGTTTCCTCCCTGTGCTCTGGTTTCCTCCCACAGTCCAAAGACGTGCAGGTTAGGTGGATTGGCCATGATAAATTGCCCTTAGTGACCAAATAGGTTAGGAAGGGTTATTGGGTTACGGGGATAGGGTGGAAGTGGGGGCTTAAGTGGGTCGGTGCAGATTCGATTGGCCGAATAGCCTCCTTCTGCACTGTATGTTCTATGTCTTGATTACCTTAGTGCACACAAATCAATAGATCTCAGTCTGGGATAGGCACGATGGCACAGCGGTTAGCACTACTGCCACACAGCACCAGTGACCCTGGTTCAATTCTGGCCTCAGGTCACTGTGTGTGGGAAGTTTGCACTTTCTTCCCGTGTCTGCATGTGTTTCCTCCGAGTGTTCCGGTTTCCTCACACAGTCCAAAGATGTGCAGGTTAGGTGGACTGGCCATGCTAAATTGCTCCTTAGTGTACAAAAGGTTAGGAAGGGTTACTGGGTAATGGGGATAGGGTTGGCGCATGGGCCTAGGTAGGGTGCTCCTTCCAGGGGTTGGTGCAGACTTGGTGGGCTGAATGGCCTCCTTCTGCATTGTATAGATTCTCTGATTCTATGATATACTTAATGATGCAGTATTCACAGCCTTCTGGGGTAGAGAATTCTAAAGATTCATAAACTTCTGAGTGAAGATATTTCTCCTTCTCTCAGTCCTAAGTGGCCAACCCCTTATCTCTAAACAAAGTTTTGTTCTCGACTCCCTGGGGTGAGAGAGTGCTCGGTGGTAGCTGCAGAGCATTCCTCCAGACGCTACTCATCTGTTTAAACTTGACCACGGCATTTTCATATTATTTCCTGGACCCCTGGAAAGTTTCCATGGGCCGCCAGTCATCACAGTCTCCAGTTTGAGAACCACTGACTGAATGAACTTTGTGCACCTGTCAGGAAATTCTGCCCTTCTTTAGGTAAAGAGGCATACAGAGCTTCTGGTGTGATCTCACCAACAGCATCACAACAACTTAAGTGGTCATTATACCAAAACAAATACAAATGTGTGGAACACTCATCAGATGGGTCAGAATTTATGAATATAACAGATGAGTTAACTATCTGTTAACTTTTAAGGTATAGTTGCTTTAACAGAACTGGTAGTTTGCCTGTATTTTCTTTGTGAGACCATGCAGTGCACTAATTAACTGCCATATTTGTCTGTACAAAGAACAATAAGTACTCTTCCATGTCTAATAAATTGGCTGTGAAGTGCTTCGAGACAACCTGAGGACCTGAAATGTACTATATAAAAACAAGCCTTTACTGTTACACGCAAGTTATAACTCTGCTTTCCAGTGTAAAGTTTTGTGTGAGGTGAATAAAGGGAGTTAGTTGCAGAGGTTAACAAACACAATTTGTGGCCATACAATTGGCCATCTCTTATGCAGACCATAAACCATCCACACCTTGCTGTCAGAATTGCTGATGTAGACATCTACCATGCAAACCATAGAATTTACCCCCTTGTGTCAAAAAAGCACCAAATCCAGATGACTGTGAATTTGACATACTTCAATTTAAATTGGAAAATGAGGATGTTCTTAAAAATTGGGATAAATTGTTAAGTTATCTTCCAGAGGAAAAGCAAACTGAGCTGAAAAAGTTTTTGATATCACATGGGCAAGTTTGTAGAGATAAATTGGGAAGTACTAAAATGGCTATACATGATGTAGATGTGGGAAATGTTGTTCCTATCAAACAACATCCATATAGACGTAATCCTTTAAAATTGGCACAGGTTAACAAAGAGATTGAGAGTATGCTTAAAAATGGCACAATTGAAGTGGGTTGCAGCCAATGGAGCTCACCCATAGTGATGGTACCTAAACCAGACGGTACCCAACGGTTGTGTGTGGACTATAGAAAGGTGAATGCAGTTACAAGAACGGACTCTTATCCTATCCCACGTTTGGAGGATGCATTTATTTCTAAATTGTATTTACTTAAAGGTTACTGGCAGGTACCTTTATCCGAAAGGGCGAAGGAGATTTCAGCTTTTGTGACTCCAGATAGTATATGCCAATTCAAAGTTATGCCATTTGGCATGAAAAATGCCCCAGCCACATTTCAACGGTTAACTAATACAGTTGTTTCAGGATTACACAATTGTGCGGTATAAATCGACGATCTGGTAGTTTTCAGCCAGATATGGAAAGAACATTTAAAACATCTTATGTAGTTATTCGATCAACTTCAGGAGGCGGGTTTGGTAATAAACCTAGCCAAAAGTGAATTTGGAAAAGCCCAAGCCACTTTCCTTGGCGATGCAATCGGACAGGGTCAATTGGTCCCACGGGATGTGAAAACGAAAGTTGTTGGGGAGTTTCCGATACCCTCGACACGACGGGAAATAATGCGATTTCTTGGTATGAGTGGATTTTACCGGAAATTTGAACCAAATTTTAGCAGTGTGGTCACTCCACTGACAGACTTGCTCAAGAAGCGTAACAAATTCCAGTGGACAGCGGAATGTCAACAGGCATTTGATGGCCTGAAGGCTGTGTTAACCACTGCTCCTGTGTTAGTCATCCCAAATTTTACCAAACCATTCAAAGTGGCTGTTGATGCGAGTGATGTGGGCGTAGGTGCGATGCTTCAACAAGACGACGACGAAGGGCTGGAGCGGCCTGTTGGTTATTTTTCAAAGAAATTGAATTCTCACCATGAAATGTATTCGATGATTGAGAAGGAGACTTTGAGTTTGGTGCTGGCTTTGCAACATTTTCACATTTATGTGACCAGCAATCTATCTGACATCATTATATACACTGATCATAATCCATTGACGATTTTGGAGCGATTCCGGAATAACAATGCGAGGCTGTTTCACTGGAGTTTATTGTTACAGCCATTTCATTTAAAAATAGTATATGTGGCAGGACGGGAAAACGTGACAGCCGATGCTTTGTGACAAATGTGTTGAACGGAAGGATTTTGGTTGGAGGAAGAAGAACGAAAAACAAAAATGGACTATATATCTGTGTGTTGTTTTTTTTGAACTGGTAAAGTGTTTTTACTGTGTGCATTTCTTAATTGATGGTGCAAAGGTGAAAAATGAAACCATCTTGAAGTTGATGGTTTATTTTTTTTCTTGGGGTGAGGTGTCATGTGAGAGTACCTTTAAGAAATGAATGTTTAAGCAATGTACCTTTAAGAAATGGAGCTGATCATATTACTGAAGTGATGTCAGAGGGTGGGGGGAGCTGAGCTCACTTCTGCTATTTTGAGTTTCAGTTTGAGAAGGCAGCTGGGAGTGTCTGTGTGTTTTGCTGAGAGCTGCAGGAAGAAACACAGAGCTGGTCTGTTGATGTCTCCAATCCAAAGAGCATGAATATATTGAATGTAACCTAATGTGTTATTATTTTTGAAGGTTTGAAGTCTTTTTGGATGTTTAAAGGAACAGTTTGAAGGATTATTTAGTGTTGTAGTCTTTTGGGGTTATCTTTGAAGTAATGGGTGTTAAGATAATCAATGTTTGTTTTTAAAAGGTTAACTTGAGTTCATAGAATAAACATTGTTTTGTTTTAAAAACCATTTGTCCATTCCTGCTGTATCACACCTGGAGAGCACGCCGTGTGCTTCCCACACCACAATCTATTAAAAGTTGTGGGTCGGTTAAACTCCATGAAACACTTTGGGGTTCTGTAAACCCGGACCCATAACAATTGGGGGTTCGAGAGGGATAAAAGTCGTTCGATTGGATTGGCTTAACAAAGTTAAAGACAATGTTGAGGGCTTACTGTCAAGATTATCCAGAGGATTGGGATAAAGAAATTCCATTCGTACCGTTTGCAATTAGTGATGCACCTAATGAGTCAACCAAATTTAGTCCTTTTGAACTAATTTTTGGTCATGAGGTAAGAGGACCACTTAAATTGATTAAAGAAAAATTGGTGGGCGAGAAATTGGAAGTTACACTATTGGATTACATGTCAAATTTTAGGGAACGATTAAATAGAGCAGGTGAATTGACTAGACATCATTTGAAAGTTGCACAAAATGTGATGAAACGGGTAGCGGACAAGAACTCCAAAGTTCGTAGTTTTGCCAGGGGAGATAAAGTTTTAGTGATGTTACCAGTGGTAAGTGAGCCTTTAAAACCTAGGTTTTGTGGACCGTATCAGATTGAAAGGAAATTAAGTGAGGTGAATTATGTGGTAAAAACACCAGATAGAAGGAAGACTCACCGAGTGTGGAGTGTGTCATGTGAATATGCTTAAAAGGCACTTTGAAAGGGAAGGAGAGAAAAAGGAGGTTTTAATGATTCGGACTCAAAGTGACGAACCAAATCCAGATGACTGTGAATTTGACATACCTCAAATTAAATTTGATAATGAGGATGTTCTTAAAAATTGGGATAAATTGTTGAGTTATCTTCCACAGGAAAAACGAACTGACCTGAAAGAGTTATTGATATCACATGGGCAAGTTTGTAGAGATAAATTGGGAAGTACTAAAATGGCTATACATGATGTAGATGTGGGAAATGCTGTTCATATCAAACAACATCCATATAAGTAATCCTTTAAAATTGGCACAGGTTAACAAAGAGATTGAGATTATGCTTAAAAATGGCACAATTGAAGTGGGTTGCAGCCAATGGAGCTCACCGATAGTGATGGTACCTAAACCAGATGGTACCGAACGGTTGTGTGTGGACTATAGAAAGGTGAATGCAGTTACAAGAACGGACTCTTATTCTATCCCACATTTGGAGGATTGCATTGAGAAAGTGGGACAATCCGCTTTTGTTTCTAAATTGGATTTACTTAAAGGTAACTGGCAGGTACCTTTATCCGAAAGGGCGAAGGAGATTTCAGCTTTTGTGACTCCAGATGTTATATACCAATTCAAAGTTATGCCATTTGGCATGAAAAACACCCAGCCACATTTCAACAGTTAACTAATACAGTCGTTTCAGGATTACCCAATTGTGCGGTATATATCGACGATCTGGTAGTTTTCAGCCAGACATGGAAAGAACATTTAAAACATCTTATGGAGTTATTCGATCGACTTCAGGAGGCGGGTTAGGTGATAAACCTAGCCAAAAGTGAATTTTGAAAAGCCCAAGTCACTTTCCTTGACCATACAATTGGACAGGGTCAATTGGTCCCAAGGGACGTGAAAACGAAAGTTAGTGGAGAGTTTCCGATACCCTCGACACGACAGGGAATAATGTGATTTTTTGGTATGAGTGGATTTTACCGGAAATTTGTACCAAATTTTAGCAGTGTGGTCGCTCCACTGAAGGACTTGCTCAAGAAGCGTAACAAATTCCAGTGGACAGTGGCGTGTCAACAGGCATTTGATGGGCTGAAGGCTGTGTTAACCACTGCTCCTGTGTTAGTCATCCCAAATTTTACCAAACCATTCAAAGTGGCTGTTGATGCGAGTGATGTGGGCGTAGGTGCGATGCTTCTACAAGATGGCGACGAAGGGCTGGAGCAGCCTGTTGGTTATTTTTCAAAGAAATTGAATTCTCACCAGGAAAAGTATTCAACGATTGAGAAGGCGACTTTGAGTTTCAAATGAAAAGTGAAATGTAATGAAATGAAAGCCAGTTTGGTGCTGGCTTTGCAACATTTTCGCATTTATGTGACCAGCAATCCGTCTGACACCATTATATATACTGATCATAATCCGTTGACGTTTTTGGAGCGATTCCGGAATAACAATGCGAGGCTGTTTCACTGGAGTTTATTGTTACAGCCATTTCATTTAAAAATAGTACATGTGGCAGGACGGGAAAATGTGATAGCCGATGCTTTGTCACGAATGTGATGAACGGAAGGATTTCGGTTGGAGGACGAAGAACGAAAAACAAAAATGGACTATATTATTATACCTGTTTGCGTGTTGTTTTCTTTGAACCGGTAAAGTGTTTTTACTGTGTGCATTTCTTAATTGATGGTGCAAAGGTGAAAAATGAAACCATCTTGAAGTTGATGGTTTATTTTATTTTCTTGGCAGGAGGTTTCATGTGAGAGTACCTTTAAGAAATGGATGTTTAAGCAATGTACCTTTAAGAAATGGAGCTTATCATATTACTGAAGTGATGTCAGAGTGTGGGGGGAGCTGAGCTCACTTCTGCTTTTTTGAGTTTCAGTTTGAGAAGGCAGCTGGGAGTGTCTGTGTGTTTTGCTGAGAGCTGCAGGAAGAAACACAGAGCTGGTCTGTTGATGTCTGCAATCCAAAGAGTATGAATATATTGAATGTAACCTAATGTGTTATTATTTTTGAAGGTTTGAAGTCTTTTGGATGTTTAAAGGAACAGTTTGAAGGATTATTTAGTGTTGTAGTCTTTTGGGGTTATCTTTGAAGTAATGGGTGTTAAGATATTCAATGGTTGTTTTTAAAAGGTAAACGTGAGTTCATAGAATAAACATTGTTTTGTTTTAAAAACCATTTGTCCATTCCTGCTGTATCACACCTGGAGAGCACGCCGTGTGCCTCCCACACCACAATCTATTAAAAGTTGTGGGTCGGTTGAACTCCATGAAACACTTTGGGGTCCTGTAAACCCGGACTCATAACATACCCATGTTCACGAACTTGTCTCATTTCTATCATTGATAGTAAAAGGGTGCTTCCAAATCTAAACTGCAATATTATTGATTTTACATATCCTTCTTATTGCAGCAGAAACATTTGTGCTCTGTGGAGGGCATCAGCACCAGATTCTTACTGATAGTTCGTCTTTTGTCCATTAGCTCACTGTGTGCGTTCCTTTGACATTAATTTTCTAAGTTTTTTCTGATTTTGATGAAAGGTAATTAACCTGTAATTAACCAAAAATGTTTCTCCCTCCATGGATGTTGACAGACCTGTTAAGTATTTCCAAAATTTCTGTTTTTATTTCACATTTCAGCATCTGCAGTATTTTGCTTTTTTATCAATTTGCCTTCACTCGTTTCCAAATTGTCTCACGCATGCTAAAGTAGACTTTCTCGTGTGATTATTCCATTTTCTACATACCTCTAGAAATTTAAGGTGAAAGGTGGAAGATATAGGAGGGATATCAGAGGTGGGTTCTTTACCCAGAGAGTAGTGGGGGCATGGAATGCACTGCCTGTGGAAGTAGTTGAGTCGGAAACATTAGGGACCTTCATGCAGCTATTGGATAGGTACATGGATTACGGTAAAATGATATAGTGTAGATTTATTTGTTCTCAAGGGCAGCACGGTAGCATTGTGGATAGCACAATGGCTTCACAGCTCCAGGGTCCCAGGTTCGATTCCGGCTTGGGTCACTGTCTGTGCGGAGTCTGCACGTCCTCCCCGTGTCTGCGTGGGTTTCCTCCGGGTGCTCCGGTTTCCTCCCACAGTCCAAAGATGTGCGGGTTAGGTGAATTGGCCAATGATAAATTGCCCTTAATGTCCAAATTGCCCTTGGTGTTGGGTGGAGGTGTTGAGTTTGGGTAGGGTGCTCTTTCCAAGAGCCGGTGCAGACTCAAAGGGCCGAATGGCCTCCTTCTGCACTGTAAATTCAATGATAATCTATGATTGATCTAGGACAAAGGTTCGGCACAACATCGTGGGCCGAAGGGCCTGTTCTGTGCTGTATTTTCTATGTTTTGTTCTATGTTAGAGATGGAACTATTTGTCATCTTTTGAAATGAACCATGTCTCCGGAATTTTTAATTACATTACAATTGTAAGGTTTATACGATTATTATGTTTTGGGACTGTATCTTTAAATTTAGGATAAATAAAGGGGGCCATGAGACTTGTTCAGTAAGGCTTTACAGTAAGCCTGGGTGGTTTGATATTTAGAGATTAAATGTAGTTTTACTGGGAAGAAGGTTGAAGGTATTTATGTTTGAAGACAATGGCAGCAGTATCTGAGTTTACACTCTGTGTCACCCAAAGTCCCAGAAAGGTATTGAAGATATGAGGTTGTAAACAGTTGTGCTGTAAATTGTTCAATCACTTCTAACATGGAAGTGATTTGTGTGGTGGGAGTGGGGGGTGGGGGGGAGGGAGCTAATTAGAATTTCCACCTGAATACATGGTTAATGTGTTTCACATTGACATGAGGAATAAGAGAGGGGAAGCAATTTTTGAGATCAGGTACAGGCTTTCCTATAATTCAATGAATATCACAGACAGATGGCAGTTTTTCAGCGTAATCAGCCAAGAGAAAGGTTGCTTGGTTTTATGAGCTCCCACAACCGGATGTGGGAAGGAGACGGTCTAGTTGAAGAGATACATCCCACAGCCATTTAAGGGTTCCATGAGATTCACCCTGCCATGACCAGGGGGTAGATGAATCAATGGAACAGGCTTTACTGCTGGTGATGGATTTAGGAACTTTCCAAAATCTGAAGAAAACCTCAGACGGTCACTCAAAGTTACTACTTGGCAAAGCAGGGAGAACTGAACCCATTGAAAGGTGGTGATAGCTGTGAGCAGTTTTCTAAAAGAACTGCAATTCCATGGATTGTGTAATGTGTGGTATGTACTAAAGTAGAATGTAACTCTCAGCAGTTTAAAGTAAAGTTACCCGCAAAAAGAAAATGTTTGGTCAGAAGTGCTTTTAGTTATTTGTTACAGTAAAAATTCTAAAACATTAAATCTTGTTGTGCCATTCTTTCAGCTAATAACTGGAAGTTAAAATTGATTGGTCTCTGTATTCCCTAAGGTGTAGATGAGTAAAAGGTGACTTGACTAAAACATAAGATCCTGAGGAGTATTGGCACGGCCAATGTGGAGATGATGTTCCCTCCTGTTGGGAGAGTCTAATATTAGGGGCCACTGTTTAAAGATAAAGGGACCCACATTTTGCACACAGATGAGAGATTTTTTTCTCTCAGAGGGTTTTGAATCTTTGCAACTATCTTCCTCAAAAGATGGTGGAAGGCGGCACGGTGGCTCAGTGATTAGTACTGCTGCCTCACGGAATTGAGGACCTGGGTTTGATCCCGGCCCCGGGTCACTGTCAATGTGGAGTTTGCACATTCTCCCCGTGTTTGCGTGGGTCTTACCCTCACAACCCAAAGATGTGCAGGATAGGTTGATTGGCCACGCTAAATTGCTCCTTAATTGGAAAAAAAGATGGCAGAAGCAGAGTCTGAATATTTTTAAGGCAGAGGTAGATAGATTCTTGATAAACAAGGAGATGAAAGGTATGGGGGTAGGCAAGAATGTGGGGATGAGGTTACAATCAGATCAGCCATGATCTTATTGGATGACAGAGTAGGCTCGACGGGCCGAGTGGCCTACTCCTGTTCCCAATTTGTACGTTCGTACAGAGATCGTATCAATTATAATATATTTTTTTCCATTACTTTATCAGAGTTACAAAGCCAGAGCTCAGAGTGTGGACAGGGGCAAATCCCTAATCCAGCTTCTTGTCTGCTCCAAAAGCCAATTCAAATTGAATCCAATTCATGGACCCCACAAGAGAGACATACCAGAACCAGGCATTACACCTGACCTCACGCTCATCTTAACCAAAAGGCTGAGAAGCGATAACAATTATAATATCTTAATTTACTGTTGGTGCAGACATCTTTAACTCAAGCTTCTTGTTAATTTCAGCCTTTCTTCTTGCATCTGATCATTTGATATCAACTGCTTGTAATATTACTACTGTTTCTGTTGTATTCATCCAGTTTCAAATTAACGCTGAGCAAAATGTTTTGTGGCACTAACCAGATCTTCAAACACCTCAGGATGCTGATATAGGACTTGGTGGAGACAATTTTAAAAAAGTTACATTAAGAGCAGCTGACCTTAACAACTGATATCAAGAGGAGCAACTAAGCAGATAATTAATCATCTATTTAATATGCCAGTCAGCATGAAGTTACAGTGCATGGCATTACAAATTGATTACTGTGTCAACTGATCTTTCACCACTAGTGATGATATTCACCTTCGGGAAAAGCTACTATAGAACCAAATTTTATTATATTTGTGTTTCATTATAGGCCAGTTTTTGTATGGACAATGACAGTAAGACAACAGCACAGTGAATCAGACAGCAAATTCCAGTTAATAAAAACAGAAAATGTTGGAAAGGTTCAGCAGGTCTGGGAGCATCTGGGAGGGAGAAACAGAGGGGTGAATTCTCCGCCGGCGGGATCTTCCGTTCCTCTGGCATCGCACCTCCGCCTGCGGGTTTCCTGGTGGCATGGGGTGGCTACAATGGGAAATCCCATTGATCAGTGGCGGGAACAGAGAATCCCATTGACCAGTGACAGCACGGTGCCGAGAAACACGCAGCTGGGGAGGCGAAGAATTCACCCAGAATTCTTAACGTTTCAAGTCCATATAACTCTTCTTCAAAGAATCTTCTTCAAACGAGAGTCATACGGACTCGAAACGTGAACTGTTTTTCTTCCCACAGATGCTGCCAGACCTTCTGAGTTTTTCCAGCAAGTATTTTATTTCAATTAATATTTCCAGCATTTGTGGTATTTTGCTTTTATTTGAGCAAATCGCAGTGTCTGAATGTGCACGGTTAAATGCTGAATTCCGAAAGTTGTTGTCAGCAATATTCCAGTCTTTCACAGGGTAACTGTTACACTCCTCATTGAAATTAACACTGAAATGAATGCAATCGTGTAAACTTCGGGAAATTTCCTTTAGTTCCCCTCTAAATAGGCTAAAAAATGTTAGGATTGGTGCTTTCAGGAATAAATGGACTTTTAACGGCCTGATAACCTCCCTGGCTGGTTCCCGGTTGTGGAATCGCATTCCATCAGAAGTTAATTTAGTGTTGGAGATTTGAAACCACTCACATATTTTCTCTTTACTTTTTCTTCCTATTTATTTTATCCCTCTCTCTTAATCCCATACTTCTTTCCCAATCTCTAGTGCACTTTCAGATCTAATTTATGCCTTCTGCTTTATACTTCCTGGTTCAGAACTGCACACCTGTGAGGATTCTTCAATCTGATTGGTTGAGGAACCTTCCTATTTCCTGCCCTACTCAGAAGAGCCACAGATGCCCTGTAGAGGGTGACATTATGGATTTGACACTGGATCAGTGTAAATCTCTGTTCCAAACCAGCAAAAACACTGTGGGAAGCTGACAGCAAGATGAATGGTGAGCACTGTTCTTTTGCCATATTGACCAGAAAATTTGGGCCTACAAGATGCATGTATTATTCTACGTTTTGCTGCACCTCGCTATTCAATCACATGACATAACAGCTACCAATAGTAAATATTTGTAGACTATTCCTGGATAATAACTATAAAGTGAGCAATGACAAAGTAATGCATGATGTGGCGATGCCGGTGTTGGACTGGGGTGAGCACAGTAAGAGGTCTTACAACACCAGGCTAAAGTCCAACAGGTTTGTTTTGAATCACTAGCTTTTGGAGCGCAGCTCCTTCCTCAGGTGAATGAAGAGGTGGGTTCCAGAAACATATATATTGACCTGTAAAGACTTAATTACCTGCAAAGACTCACATTCAAGGTATTGTCTTGCATCATTGACTTTGTCTATATATATATATTTCTGGAACCCACCTCTTCATTCACCTGGGGAAGGAGCTGTGCTCCAAAAGCTAGTGATTTGAAACAAACCTGTTGGACTTTAACCTGGTATTGTAAGACTTCTTAAAGTAATGCATAACAGGGATTTTCAAACCAATACACAAAGTCAGTGCTCAGGTTACACACAAAAACTTTTCTTGTTTCATTCTTGCGGCCTGAAATCCTATAAAATCTTTGGCTGCATTGAAATCTTGTGAAACACTCAAATGCAACTGTTACTCTCCACAGGTCAAACAATTATAGCTGATATTGTGTGGCCAATGAAAATCAATTTATAACGGCCTCATTCCACTATTGGTTTGCAGTAATTTAATGTGATTTACTTCCAAGTATATGTGGGACATACAAACCTAATCATATTGGAAGTATTGTGATTTGTTGCTAATATCGTCTAGCAACCTTCAAGACTGTTCACCTAGTTAGGCCAATATTTCAGAAAGACTCTTAAATTTTTTAGGGCTGGCAATGTTTCCACCTTTTGCAGGGTCTCATTGAAACAGGAGCAGAAGTAGGCCATTCAGCCCCTTGAGCCTGCCATGGCTGATATGACTGTGGCCTCATCTCCACATTTGTGCCTACCCCCAATATCCTTTGACTTCTTTGTGAGTCAGGAATCTATGAACCTCTGCCTTAAAACCATTCACTGAACCCGGCTCCACTCCTTTCTGGGGAGGTGTGAGTAAAGTCACTGATCAGATTCTGTGCTTCATTCTGCCCGTAACCCTGCGTGACTGCAGTTACCCAACAAACAACTCCCAAATGTTAATTTTTAAACATTCCAATAACAGCTAAGAGCTTGGGATTTTTGTACATATCTGTTACTGATTATTATTTATTGTTGGTGGGTGTAAATTTGGGAGAAATTGTGAAAAAGGAGAATAAAAAATATTTTTTTAAAAACAGCAAAGAGCTGACAATGTTGATGGCTTTTTTACTGGCAATATAATGTAACGCAGAATTGAATGCATGCATACAGAAAATGTCATTTTTCCTGACCAGGAGAGAATGTAGTAGCAGCAGTAAAAGGTTCAGCACTATCAGTTTGCTCCAGTTTGAAGCAGGTATTATCTTCATATCAGACCGTGACAATATCCATCAAAACCTGAGTAATTGTGAAAGGTCAATCACTGTCCTTTACAGATGTCCATTCTTAAATCAAAATGTTTTAGTATTGTTATACCATACAATTATAACTTTGGAACCCTGACCACATTGGAAGTATTGAGATTTGTTGCTAATACCGTCTAGTGACCTCCAAGACTGTTCCTCTAGTGAGACCAATATTTCAGCAAAACTCTTCTAACTTTTTTTAGGACGGTCAATGTTTCCACCTTTTGCAGAGTCTTGGCACTAACCAACTGTTCGGGTGAATTGGACATTCTGAATTCTCCCTTGGTGTACCCAAACAGGCGCCGTAGTGTGCCGACTAGGGGATTTTCACAGTGACTTCACTGCAGTATTAATGTAAACCTACTTGTGACACTAATAAAGATTATAAAGATTATTCTAACTCCTGGTCAAGTGCAAGATGGGCCAAATGCAGAATAAATCTTCTGTGTGTTGTACTTTTAACCATAAACAGAGAATAGCACCCCCTGATGAGCCAGTATGAGATTTCAATTCCCCATTGTAACCTGCAAATGTCCAAAGCACACAATTAGGGCCAAATTATGCAAAGGTTTACCCTGTGGACTCCAACACACTGGGAGCATGGATACAGTTGGCCCCAGATTAGTTTAACCTTAGATTCACTGTTCAGAGTTTGTTTTATCCTATCGGGGCTGACTTGGATACAGGATCCAATGTAGAATGCCAGCACCTCAATTCACTGAACTCATCTCTGCCTTGTTATGAGTCCTGCCTCTACCTATCCATGTAACCTAACAGTAAAAATGTTTCAACGTTCCCAATGATCAGTTACTATTCCCCCTGGGGGGGGGGGGGGGGGGGAGCTGACTGTATCAATACCCTTTAAATAGTAACTATTATTATACATTGAAAGAGACTGCTTGAAGCAAACGCTTAGTTGCACATCACATTTGGTTCTTCATGAAAGGCTAGGTCTTCCTTCTAAAAATTCCCCCAGAGGAGATCTTCGGGAGCAAGTTGGAGCGTGATTTTAAAAATCAGTTGAAAGTTGCGAGGAATTCTAAGCTGATGCACTGGGTACCTGTGTTCAAATATTCTGGCGGCGTTTCGCTTGCTATTTAATTGATCATTTAAAATCAAGTTGCTGCTACAATGCCCGAGTTTATGCTAACCTCGATAGAGGTTAATAACCTACTACAGGTTATTTTCAGATCGTAGCACGGCCTTGCCGGACTCAGCTTCTGCTCGGGGTAACACTGAAGACACGTTTCACTGTGCCTGACGCTGAACTGCACAGTTGCAAGAGGACAACTGGTGCTCAGCTCGCTCAGTAAAAATAGCCCCAGGACGATCTGCAAAACACATGCGGCCACTTACTTACCCATCCGAGACGATTCCCTCTGCTATTTCACACACCAGGATAAACATGAGTATAAAAGTGAGGATCCATCGCAAATTGTGCCCAGGGAAATGCAACCACGTGCTGTGGTGAATGTGCACTTTGGAACTCTGACTTCCCCAACCTTAAATCCAAAAGAGTGCAGATATTTTAGACAGATTGGCAGAACGACAGCGCTGTGAATATGTTAACACCAAAATGCAACCGGGACGGCGGCGATCTCCGGGTTGACGTCGCTTACCGATGAAGAGTATGGGGAAGGTGATGAAGAGCAGCAACACATGTGGGACAACGTTCAAAGCGTCCACGAAGCAGCCGTTGTTGAGCACTCCCTTGTCCACATTGTACGCAGCCGTGTCGTTGTCATTGCCACAGAAAGACAAGGACATGGTCGAACTGGGGCTCTGGTCAAATCGAAGAGGGGTAAAGGACAAGCTTTAGCACATTTTCAGAGAACATTTGCGTAAAACGATCCGGGGCAAAATAAAAGAAAGCGCGAGAATGCCTGGCGGTGGGTGGGGGTGTTGTCAATGAGCTGTCCGCGTTCCCGGCTGCTGAGTGTCCAGATCCATTTCTCCCATTACATCAGTGCTTCTCGCTGATAAAATGGAGAGAGAACAGGATCCAACTTCCAACGACTGCAGCAGCGGCTGCCTCACTTGTGCAACCCTCAGCAAATCTGCGGGCCGCACAGAGCTGGCCCAGAGGCACCGATAAAAAAGAGCGCTAGCTGTCCACACACTTCATCATCGGGGATGTGAGAGACGTTTCAGAATTAGCACTGGAAGTTACAACAGAAACCAGTTTTGCAGCGGGACTTTCATACACCGAAAGTATTCATTTTTAAAACAATTCCACTTGAACACCATTTGTGCTCTGCAGTTACCAAGTGATGCGTGGGTGATGCGAAAGTCACCTTTTACAAGGGGTTTTCCCCCATCACTGAAAAATTGTAGGCAAGTATGTTTTTGTCAACGTGTAAAGTGAGGGGCAGTTCTTGCTGAAAATAAATTACAACATAGCTACATAATGAATTTTAATTCACAGTGAGATCCACTAAACACCTCCCCTTTTCAAGGTTCAGCCTCATCTACTTGGCTTCTCAATGCCCCAGACCTAGCTACCTCCAGAAGACAAGAACCTGCATTTAGATGGTGCCGTTAACCCTGTGAAACATCACCAAGTGCTTCACCGCTGGGTAACAAGACAAGTATTAACATCGAGACAAAAAATAGCAAGCCGTGGCTTGGTTGTTGGCTCTCCCTCCCTCTCAGTTAGAGGATTGTGAGTTCAAGTTCTGTTCCAAAGTTTGAGTACAATAATCAAAACGTACTAAGGGTGTGCTGCACTGTTGGAAATACTGCTTTTCTGGTGAGACTTTCAAACCATTCCCCAACTGCCCTCTGGGGTTGACATAAAAGATCCCATAAAACCATGCAGAAGAAGGGAACCATGCAGCGAGAGAGATGAGAATGAGAATTTTAAAATCAAAGTAGAGGCGGCCAATACAGATCAGCGAGCTCAGAGCAATGGATCATAATTTGAGTTCAAATATGACCAGCAGTGTTATCGATAAGCTGCATTTTCTGGATGGTGCAAGATGGGAGGCAGGCGAGGAGAGCATTGGAAAAGCTGAACTTGGAGGTATGAAACAATGCGCGAGGGTTTCAGCAGCAGATGGGCTGAAGCAGAGGCAGAAATGGGTAGTACATTATGGAGGTGCAAGTGGAAGGTCTTGGTGATGGACTGGATCTAGAGGCAGAAGCTCAGTTCAAGGTGAAAGGATTTGGGTCAGGAGCAGTCTGGTGTCAGTATGGTGGATCGAATCAGTGGCTGTGCAATGGAATTTTGGCTAGATTACAAAAACAATGGTTTATTTTCCCCCAGTGTTTAACTGGCGCCAATTTTGGATTATCCAAGATATAATGTCGAGGGACACCTGCCATTGTCAGCATGCACATGGAGCCTGGCCCATGCCAAAGGCAACATGTGGAGGAGAAATAGGAAAGGGATCAAAGATAGATTCTTGGGGGCTGCAAAGGCAGTGGTGGATGGAAAGAGATTTAATTGCCTCTGATACATTTCAATAGCTTCCCCTGTAAAGTTAAACTACATATCAATAACTTTTAAGTGAAAAATGTTCACCTTTCTTCACCTTCTTATTCCTAACTTCACAATGCATGTCCATTGATATTCAAACCCATCACCGCAATGGAACAATTTAATTGAATTAGTTTCGTCACTTTGTTTCATAATCCGAAAAGTGCCATTGCATTACGTGAAGGCAGACTATTATCTGAATGTCCATAAATTAGGAGAGGGAAATGTGCAACGTGACCTGGGTGTCCTTGTATACCAGTCACTGAAGGTAAGCACACAGGTAAAGCAGACGGTAAAGAAGGCAAATGGTATGCTGGCCTTCACCGTGAGAGGATTTGAGTACAGGAGCAGGGATGTCTTGCTGCAATTATACAGGGCCTTGGTGAGGCCGCACCTGGAATATTGTGTGCATTTTAGTCTCCTTATATGAGGAAGGATATTCTTGCTATAGAGGGAGTGCAGCGAAGGTTTACCAGACTGAATACTGGGATAGTGTAACTGACGTATGAGGAGAGATTAAATTGGTTAGGATTGAATTTGCTGTAGTTTAGAAGAATGAGGGGGGATCTCATAGAAACATATAAAATTCTAACAGAAATTGACAGGGACAATGCAGGAAGGATGGTCCTAATGGTGGGTGTGTCCAGAACCAGGGGTCACAGTCTGAGGATACGGGGTAGACCATTTAGGACAGAGATGAGGAGACATTTCTTCACCCAGAGAGTGGTCAGCCTGTGAAATTCATTACCACAGGAGGTAGTTGAGGACTAAACATGGTATGTTTTCAAGAAACAGTTAGATATAGCACTTAGGGCGAAGGGGATCAAAGGATATGGGGAGAAAGTGGGAATAGGCTATAGAGTTGGATGATCAACCATGATCATAATGAATGACGGAGCTGGCTAGGAGCAGCACATTGGCATAGTGGTTAGCACTGCTGCCTCACAGCACCAGGCTCCCGGGTTCCATTCCAACCTCGGGTGACTGTGTGGAGTTTGCACATTCTTCCCGTGTCTGTGTGGCTTTCCTCTGGGTGCTCCGGTTTCCTCCCACAGTCCAAAGATGTGCAGGTTAGATGGATTGGCTATGCTTATTGCCCTTAGGTGGGATTATGGGGATAGGATGGGGGATTGGATTGAGCCTAGGTAGTGTGCTCCTTCAGAGGGTCGGTGCATACTTGATGGACTGAATGGTCTCCTTCTGCAATGTAGTGGTTCTATTATTCTATAAAGGGCCGAATGACCCCCTTCTAGGGGCTGGTTTAGCACAGGGCTAAAGATCTGGCTTTTAAAGCAGACCAAGGCAGGCCAGCAGCATGATTCAATTCCCATACCAGCCTCCCCGAACTGGCGCCGTAATGTGGCGACTAGGGGCTTTTCACAGTAACTTCATTTGAAGCCTACTTGTGACAATAAGCGATTTTCATTTCATTTCATTTCCTGCTCATGTTTTCTATGTCTATGTTTCTATGTACCACTGCTTTGGTTGAACGCAGTAGGAAAACTAGAGCAATACGTTAGGCAGTTGTGATTTGTTGTTACCAAACTTGGAGTTTTAATGCCTGCACATTATAGAAGGCAGACGGAGTTAGAGAGCATTAAGCTTAATGCAATGTCAATACTGCAACTCCTCAAACCATTCCAAATGTAACATTATGGTATTCTGAAGTGTTAAATGAATATATTTCATCAATTTCATGAAACCCTTTAATTCTTTTTTCATACATCAGCAGGCAACTATCTTGTTCCGATGCTCATCAATTCAAGATTATTGCGATTGGAAATCATTGAGAACTATCTTTCGATATGTGACAGTTCTTCAACTATTCCTCAGTTGACGTAGATAAGGAAAATAAATCTTTTGTTACCAGTTGGTGAATCTTCACCATTTAGAAACAGCAATTAAAATGGGAGGAAATCCACAAGTGGCTGGGAGTTAAATACATTCTCCTGTGAAATTGTAAATTATTTTTATCGTTAAATCCTATTTGGAATTGCATTGTCTAAAACTGTTGGAGCACTGTAATCAGTACCCAGGTTTGTTGACATCTTAAATCAGTGATACACCAGCACTGTGTTTATCTTTCTTGGCCACAACTGTTAAAATTTGGAAAATAGGAAGTTTTCTTTCAAACTTAATTGAGGGATGCACCTGATTGATTTCACCGGACCACTAACTCCAACCCCACACCCCCTTTGAGGCAACATGTACCACAGGGGGCTGAAGAGTTGCACCAGATCCAAAAGGAAAATCTTTCTGCAGGTATGATAGCATGGCACGCTGCCATTTCTTGAGTATGAGGTCTTACACTGTGAAAATGACACAAAGAATAATGAACACAAGGGTGTGATTGTTGATGAGAATTTAATTGAATAGTTCAGATTGATATTGAGAAAACTGGGTTCCTGAAGTGAGTTGGAAGGAGCAGTCCAATTGATTTGTTAGGTTTGATCAGATGATTTACATTAAAACGAATACATAACTGAGATAATTAAAGGAAGCAATTTAATCCAGGGCTTCAAATGATACACAAAATTAATAGTCAACAAAATAGTTATCTAGCAGTAATTTCACTGAGCAATTGAAATATCATAACTTATGAGTGAAAATTGTATTCTCTGGTGGAATTTAAAATCAATTAATTAATCTGGAATCAAAAGCTAATCTCAGTAATGCTGATCATGAAACTATTGGATTGTGGTAAATACCCAACTGGTTCATTAATGTCCTTTAGGGAAGGAGATCTATTGCCCTTATCTGGTCTGGCCTACATGTGACATCAGCCACACAGTGCGGTTTATTCTTAACTGCTCTCTGAAATGGCTTAGCAAGCTAATCTGTTGTACTAAACTGCTACAGAAAAGTCAAAAAAGAAATAAACCTGGAATCACCGGCATTGACCTCGGCACTTGAAACAACAAGGGTATAATGTGCTCAGGTGACCCTGCAAAATCCTCCTTACTAAAACCTGGGTGCTTGTGCCAAAACTGCGAGAGTTCTCCCACAGACTAGTCAAGCAACAGCCTAACATAGACATACTCATGGAAGCATACCTTACTACAAATGTCACAGACATCCTTGGTTCTGTCCTGTCCTAGCCTAAGGATATTATTGGTAGAGCAAGGGATATGCTAGGCTACAAGATCTACCAGAGATAGTGGCACATTGGTACATAATGAGGAAGGGGTCTCCCCAGGAGTCCTCAAGGTTGACTCCAGAGTCCATGAAGTTCTGCCATCAGGGGCAAGGAGACCGGTTGACCACCACCTACTGCTCTCCCTCAGCTGATTGACCATTGTACTCTGAGTGGGTGCTTTCAATGCCCATCACCAAGAGTGGCTTTGCAACACCATTACTGGCTGAACCTGAGCACGGTAGCATTGTGGATAGCACAGTTGCTTCACAGCTCCAGGGTCCCAGGTTCGATTCCGGCTTGGGTCACTGTCTGTGCGGAGTCTGCACAGCCTCCCCGTGTGTGCGTGGGTTTCCTCCGGGTGCTCCGGTTTCCTCCCACAGTCCAAAGATGTGCAGGTTAGGTGGATTGGCCATGATAAATTGCCCTTAGTGTCCAAAATTGCCCTTAGTATTGGGTGGGGTTGCTGGGTTATGGGGGTGGGGTGGAGGTGTTGACCTTGGGTAGGGTGCTCTTTCCAAGAGCCGGTGCAGACTCGATGGGCCGAATGGCCTCCTTCTGCACTGTAAATTCTATGATAATCTATGATGTATCTACCACATTGCGCCAGCAGCAGATAGTCAAACCATCAAGGAGAGGGAAAAACCTGCTTTACCTCACCCTCATCAATCTCAATGTCACAGGCTCATCTGTCCAAGACAATTTTGGTAGGCACGGCCAGTGTGGGACACCATGACTGTGTTAAATGAAATAAATTCAAAACAGATCTAGCAGCTCAAAACTGGGCATCCAGGAAGCCCTGCGGGTCATCAGCAGCAGCAGAATTGCATCCAACCACAAAGCTGGTTTAGCACAGGGCTAAATCATTGGCTTTGAAAGCAGACCAAAGCAGGCCAGCAGCACGGTTCAATTCCCGTACCAGCCATCCCGAACAGGCGCCGGAATGTGGCGACTAGGGGCTTTTCACAGTAACTTCATTTGAAGCCTACTTGTGACAATAAGCGATTTTCATTTCATTTCATTTTTAACCTCGTAGCCTAACATATCCCTTGCTCTACCATTACTATCAAGCTCGAGGATCAACCCAGGTTCAGTGAGGAGTGGCGGACAGTATGCCAGGAGTAGCACGAAGCATAACTAAATGAGCAGCAACTAAGTGAAGCTACAACACACGACATGCCAAACAATGGAAGCAGCATGCAAGATATAGAATAGGTTCTGCCATCCTGCCATATCCAGTTGTGAATGGTGGTGGAAGCACATCAGTGCAAAAGACAAAATTGAAGCATGTGCAACCATCTTCAAGCAGAAATGCTCATGGATCACTCATCTTGGCTTCCTCTCGACATCTCCAGCATCACAAATGCATCTTTAGCCAATTTGATTCACTCCACATATTAAGAAGCGGTAAAGGGCACCGAATACAACAAAGTCTATGACCCCTGATAACATCCTGGCTCTAATACTGACGATTTGTGCTCCAGAATTGGTCGTACCCTTAGTCAAGCTGTTCCAGTATAGCTACAATGCTAATAATGTGGAAAACTGACCAGGTATGCCATGTCCACAAAATGCAGACCAAATACAATGTGGCAAAACACAGCTCTAGCCATCTTCCCACAATCATCAATAAAAGGATGGAAGATGTTGTTCAACAGCACAATCAAGCAGAACTTACACAGCAATAACCTGCTCACCAATGTTTGATTTGGGTTCCATCAGGACCATTCAGCTCTAGTCCCCATTACAACTTTGGTCCAAAGACAGATGAAAGTACTGAACTCAACAGGTGAGGTGAGAGTGACTGCCCTTGACATCAAGGCAGCATTTGACTATATGTGGCATCAAGAGCCTTAGCAAAACTCAAGTCAATGGGAATCAGGAGGAAAACTCTCCACTGGTTAGAGTCATACCAAGCACAAAGGAAGATGGTTGTGGTGTTTGGGAAGTCAATCACCTTGGTCCCTGGACATCACTACAGGAGTTCTCCTGGAGAGTGTCCGAGGCCCAACAATCTTCAGCTGCTTCATCAATGACCTTCCTTTCATCAGAAGGTCAGAAGTGGGGATGTTTACTGATGATTGCACAATGTTCAGTACTAATAGCAACTTTTCCTACCTGGAGCAATCTATCCACATGCAGCAAAAACTGGAAGAACTTCAGGCTTGGGTAGATAAGTGACAGGTAATATTCATACACAAGAGGAAGGTATTGACCTTCTCTAAATAGGGACTATCTAACCATCGCCCCATGGCCTTCAGTGAAACTTCCCATCATCAATGTCCTGAGGATTAACATTGACTAGAAATTTAACTGGACTAGCCAAGACATACTGTGACTGCAAAAACAGGTCAGAGGCTGGAATTCTTCAGCCAGCAACTCATATCCTGACTCCCCAAAGCCTGTCCACTACTTAAAAGACACAAGTCAGGAATGTGATTAAATACTTTCCACTGGCCTAGATAAGTGCAGTTCCAACAACACTCAAGAAGCTCGACACAATCCAGGACACAGCAGCCCACTTGATCAGGACCCTTTCCACCACCTTAAATGTTCACTCCCTCCATCACCGATGCAGTGGTAGCAGTATGTACGCTATACAAGATTAAATGCAGCAAATCGATAAAAGTGCCTTCAACAGCACCTTCCAAACCCACAACCTCTGCACCCTAGAAGGACAAGAACAGCATGGGAACACCACCACTTGCAAGTTCCTTTTCAAGCCACACATTATCCTGACTTGGAACGATATCAACATTCCATTACCATCACTGGATCAAAATCCTGGAACTCCCTCCCTAACAGCACTGTGGGTGTACCTGAACCAAATCGACTGCAGTGATTCAAGACAGCGGGTCACCATCACCATTCCAAGGGCAATTAGGGATGAGTAATAAATACTGGCCTTGACAACAATACTCACATCCCACAAAATAATTGAAAAAAATGACAGAGCAAACAATTCCTACCTTTAAAATTAATTGTGATGCATGGATATAATAAATCAACATGTACAGCGCAGTGCAATTTCCAGGCAATGTAAAATGAATAGTATTTTTTAGGTTGTAGGATAAATCCAAAATTTCAATAATAATTACATTCTTAATTTATTGCAGCATCAAAGTTTCCCACCATTGTGATTCCTGGCCCATAGCTTTTATCTGTTAGACTTGTGAGCAAAAAAGTCTGATTTAATATCAAAAGATCAAAAGTGACCAAAACAGCCAGGAACAATGGCTAAGAATATTATTTCAAAGTCACTTCAGAATCCTAACTGTTTTCTTCAGTCTCTACAGTCCATAATTGTTTTATTGCCTCTGGCTGCTGATTTGTAACATTTATTTTTATTTGGGATCTGTTTTACCTTTTTGCATTTGGTAGCCTAGTTTCACATCAGTGGCAGACAGTCATCTCTGTTTGGTCTCCATTTTTTCACATAAAACATCACTCACTGGATACATTTGTCCACCAATATTGATTAGAAGCTATTTTCCTTGCACTATTTACCCTTGTATTGATGCTTTGAGATCTAGTAATCAATAACATTTATATGTATTTGGCTTAATGATTAGCTTCTAGATCGGGGACAGTAACTTTGTACTTTGGCAATTCATTTAAGAAGATGCTTCTGCATTGATTGCTCCTTTTTTTGTCAACTACAAGCAACTATTTGCCAAGCGAAATCCTAGAATTCAAGGCAGCTACTTATCAACTTGTCGAGCCAAGTGTAACTAAAGTATTTGATCCATTTTGATGAATGTTGTTAAAAACTATTACCTGAAACTCTATCATATTAATAGACAATTGTCTTTTCTTCTAGTGGTAATGGCACCTACTCAAGAAAACTGCCCATTCGATTCAATTATCTTGAAAATGGATATGAATTTCACAGCAGTATTGCTTACAATTTTCAGCAGATGTCTGGCAAACAAATAGTCACCACATTTAAAAACACATATACTTTGGGATTAATCATAGGTTCTATATTGAAGTTCATTGGTTGATGGAATGCTTTTCATAATGGGGATACATCAGACTTGCCCAACTTTTTCACTTGGGGGGAGATGTTTTAAATGTTCTTTCCATGTATGGCTGAAAATTACCAGATCGGCGATGTATACCGCACAATTGGGTAATCCTGAAACAACTTTGTTATTTAACCGTTGAAATGTGGCAGGGGTGTTTTTCATGCCAAATGGCATAACTTTGAATTGGTATATACCATCTGGAGTCATAAAAGCTGAAATCTCCTTCACCCTTTCGGATAAAGGTACCTGCCAGTAACCTTTAAGTAAATCTAGTTTGGAAATAAAAGCTGATTATCCCACTTTCTCAATGCAATCCTCCAAACATGGGATAGGATAAGAGTCCGTTCTTGTAACTGCATCAACCTTTCTATACTCACACACAACCATTGGGTAGCATCTGGTTTAGGTACCATCACTATGGGTGAGCTCCATTGGCTGCAACCCATTTCAATTATGCCATTTTTAAGCATACTCTCAATCTCTTTGTTAACCTGTGCCAATTTTTAAGGGTTAAGTCTTTATGGATGTTGTTTGATTGGAACAACATTTCCCACATCTACATCATGTATAGCCATTTTAGTACTTCCCAATTTATCTCTACAAACTTGCCCACGTGATATCAATAACTCTTTCAGGTCAGTCCGTTTTTCCTCTGGAAGAGAACTCAACAATTTATCCCAATTTTTAAGAACATCGAATTTTTCAATTTAATTTGAGGTATGTCAAATCCATAGTCATCTGGATTTGGTTTGTCACTTTGAGTTAGAATCATTAAAACCTCCTTTTTCTCTCCTTCCCTTTCAAAGTACCTTTGAAGCATATTCACATGACGCACTCGATGAGTCTTCCTTCTATCTGGTGTTTTTACCACATAATTCACCTCACTTAATTTCCTTTCAATCTGATAAGCTCCACAAAACCTAGCATTTAAAGGTTCAGCTACCACTGGTAACAATACTAAAACTTTATCTCTACAGGCAAAACTACGAACTTTGGAGTTCTTGTCCTCGACCTGTTTCATCACATTTTGTGCAACTTTCAAATGTTGTCTAGCCAATTCACCTGCTCTATTTAATCGTTCCCTAAAATTTGACACGTAATCCAATAATGCAGTTTCCGATTTCTCACTCAACGATTTTTCCTTAATCAATTTAAGTGGTCCTCTTACCTCATGACCAAAAATTAGTTCAAAAGGACTAAATTTGGTTGACTCATTAGGTGCATCCCTAATTGCAAACAGTATGAATGGAATTCCTTTAACCCAATCCTCTGGATAATCTTGACAATAAGCCCTCACCATTGTCTTTAATGTCTGATGCCACCTTTCTAACACTTCCTGCGATTCTGGATGGTACGCAGTTGATTTAAATTGTTTTTTTCTAAGCTATCCATAACTTCTTTGAATAACCCTGAGGTAAAATTCGATCCTTGATCCGATTGTATTTCTGTGGGTAGTCCCTATCTAGCAAAGAATTTAACTAACTCCTCCACAATCTTTTTAGCTGTAATATTACATATTGGGATGGCCTCTGGAAACCTAGTAGACACATCCATTATCGTCAAAAGATATTGATTCCCACTTTTTGTTTTAGGAAGCGGTCCCACGCAATCAATTAGGACCCTTGTAAAAGGTTCTTCAAATGCTGGAATGGGTAGTAAGGGCGCTGGTTTTATCACTGCTTAAGGTTTCCCTATCACTTGACATGTGTGGCATGATTGACAAAATTTAACTACATCTTTATGTAGTCCAGGCCAATAAAAATGTTTTTGTATTTTAGCTTGAGTTTTCCTTATTCCCAAATGATCTCCCATTGGTACCTCATGTGCAACTCGCAACACTTCCTTTCTATACCCTACCAGCAATACTACTTGATGAACTTCTGCCCACTTTTCATCCGCCTGCATATGTAAAGGTCTCCGTTTTCTCATCAAGACATCACTTTTATGGTAATAACACTCTGGTATGCACTCAGATTCCTCTTCTGAATATGCTTTCTGATACACCCGTTTTATTTCTACATCTTTCTGTTATAACTCTGCCAATTTTCCTGAACTAAAAATATCCGCCTCATTCTCCACCTGTTCTTGTTCTTTTTCAACCATCTGATCAAAAATCGTTTCTGACAATTGCACTTCAACGTCATCTTCACTCTTTGATTTCTCCTCTTGTCTTAACCTGTGACTTTGCGACCTTGTTACTACACAATCCGCAAAAATCGCAGGATATTCGTCCTTCAACACTTCAGTTGTCTGATTTTCCACTGGCTTATCAACCACAGTGGACATCACTCCCACCTGCGATCCAGCTATAGAATTACCCAAGAGAAACTGTATACCTAGACAAGATAGTTTCTCTATTACTCCTACTACCACTTCACCACGCTTCACTGGACTTTCCAACCTTACCTTATATAATGGAACACTACTCCTCTCACCCTGAATTCCACATATTACCACCTTTTCCGGCAACATTCTTCCCAAACTACATAACTCCTCATCTCTTACCATTAAAGATTGACTAGCTCCCGTAT
The DNA here is from genome assembly GCF_047496885.1 of Scyliorhinus torazame. Lineage (NCBI taxonomy): Eukaryota > Metazoa > Chordata > Chondrichthyes > Carcharhiniformes > Scyliorhinidae > Scyliorhinus > Scyliorhinus torazame. Next base: position 204,872,034 of record NC_092716.1, read on the forward strand.
CTCTTAAAATTGTGACTTCTTTACCTGCTCCTCCTGATACACATGAGTAAACTTCATCCACACAAGTAAATTCTTTAAAGACATCTGGCACCTTCTGATCAATCACCTCTTGATCAGGCTGTACAATCTTTTGCACCTCCTTCACTTCACTTGGGCTTTCCTTTACCACTCTAACAAACCCCACTGCCTTATCCTGTTTTACCACATCAGCCTTCCCAGTGCTTTTCTTCAACCACCAACACTGTGACTTTACATGGCCTAGTTTATTACAGTGAAATCATTTGATATTTTTCATTTGTTTTCCACCGTCCTGGATTTTTTTTTTAGTCTGAGGTACACACTCCTTATTATCTCCCATCAGATAACCTTTACCGTTACCACTTGAGTATTTCTCATGTCCCCAGTTTCTATCCCTCACAGGCTGAAACTGATGTCGGAAACCAAGCTTTGATTTATGAACTAATTCAGAATCATCTGCCATTTCTGCTGCTAATCTGACAGTATCAACCCTTTGCTCTTCCACATGAGTTCTCACTACATCAGGAATTGAATTTCTAAATTCCTCCAAAAGTATAATTTCTATGAGAGCTTCATACGTTTGATCTATTTTCAAAGCCCTTATCTACCTATCAAAATTACTGTGTTTGATCCTTTCAAACTCCATGTATGTTTGACCAGGTTCTTTCCTGAAATTTCTGAAACTTTGTCTGTAGGCTTCAGGCACTAGTTCATATGCAACGAAGATGGATTTTTTTCACCTCCTCATACGACCCAGATATCTCCTCCAGTAGTGATGCAAACACTTCACTAGCCCTACCTACCAGCTTTGTTTTGAATCAGTAATACCCACATGCCCTGTGGCCAATTGTTTGTTTAGCTACCTTCTCAAATGAAAAGAAAAAGGCTTCCACCTCCTTCTCATCAAACCTTGGCAATGCTTGGACATATTTAAATAGATCCCCACCAAGTCTTCGACTATGACACTCTTTCTCACTATCCTCATCACTATCATCCAACTGTACGTTTCCCTGTATGTCTGCCACTTTTAACTGACTGTCATGTTTCATGGCCATTTTCTGAAGTTCAAACTCTCTTTATCTTTTTCCCTGATCTGTATCTCCCTTTCTCTTTCTTTTTGTTCTGCTAGGGCTATTCTTTCTTTTCTTCTGTCTTCTCTCTTTCTTTCTTTTTCCTCTCTCTCTCTTTTGTATTCAAGCAGCTTTAATTATTTCTCATATTCCATTTGTTCAAGTTGTAACTGAACTTTTGCCATTTTCAATGAGTCAAACTGTATCTCAGGCAAGTTTAAGTGCTTAGCCACTGCCATAATTACCTCATCTTTTCGCATTTTGTCAGGTAATGTTAACTGCAATGTTTTTGCCAAATCTACCAGTCTGCTTTTAGTCTCTGTCCGTAAGGTACTGCGTGTGACCATCTCCACCCCCAAAAGCTTCTGAGCCTCTGAAAGAGCCATTGTCCACAACACACTCCCTACTTAAACTAAAATACCACACCTGAAAAGCAACCACAATATGCTCACCCCTCACTGTCTTTTTTTAAAAATATATGTTTATTCAGAATTTTTCAACAAAAATTTTCAACCATTCAAACCCCCATCCCGTAACAAAAAAGAAAAGAAAAGTTACAGAGCAAGACATAAACATATCAATCCAACATAATACAGAACTTTGTACAATGGGTTCCTCCCGCACATATTGACTTTCCCATATGTTTATGTTTTTCCTTTTTCAAGTGCCCCTAGGAAAAACCCCTTTCCTCGCCCACTCTTCTGCCCCCCCCCCCAAAAGAAACGCCCCCCTCCCTGGGTTGCTGCTGCTGACTGATCTCCATCTAATAGATAGTCCAGGAACGGTTGCCGCCGCCTGAAGAACCCCTGCGCAGACCCTCTCAAGGCAAACTTTATCCTCTCCAGCTTGATGAACCCTGCCATGTCGCTTATCCAGGCTTCCACACTGGGGGGCTTCGCGTCTTTCCACAATAGCAAGATCCTCCGCCAGGCTACCAGGGACGCAAAGGCGAGGATACCGGCCTCTTTCGCCTCCTGCACTCCCGGCTCGTCCGCCACTCCAAATAGTGCTAGCCCCCAACTTGGCTTGACCTGGACTTTCACCACCTTAGACATAGTCCTCTCAACACCCCTCCAGAACCCATCCAATGCCGGGCACGACCAGAACATATGTGCGTGATTTGCCGGGCTTCCTGAGCACCTCCCACATCTGCCCTCCACCCCAAAGAACCTACTCAGCCTCGCCCCTGTCATATGCGCTCTGTGAATAACCTTAAACTGTATCAGGCTGAGCCTGGCACACGAGGAAGAGGAATTAACCCTACTTAGGGCAGCAGCCCACAGACCCTCTTCAATCTCCTCCCCCAACTCCTCCTTCCATTTTCCCTTCAGCTCCTCTACCAGAGCCTCGTCCTCTTCTTTCATCTCTTGATATATCGCCGACACCTTGCCCTCTCCGACCCATACTGCCCTGAATCCCCTGTGCCGGGAGCAACGGAAATTCCCTCACCTGCCGCCTCACAAACGCCCTCACTTGCAGGTACCTGAAAGCATTTCCCGGGAGTAGCCCAAACTTCTCCTCCAGCGCCCCTAAGTTCGCAAACGTCCCATCGATGAACAGGTCCCCCATTCTTCTAATCCCTGCCCGATGCCAGCTCTGAAACCCCCCGTCCATCCTTCCTGGGACAAACCGATGGTTATCTCTGATCGGCGACCACACCGAGGCTCCCATCGCACCCCCGCGTCGTCTCCACTGCCCCCGTATCCCTCCCCTATCTCCACTCACCCCTCACTGTCTTTAAGTTCACTAAGCCAATCCAATAGATAGACTTTTATCCCAGACGAGCCCCCAATTTGTTATGGGTCAGGGTTTAGATAACCCCAAAGTGTATCATGGAGTTCACCTGACCCACAACTTTTGATAGATCGTGATATGGGGAGCACACGGCCCACTCTACAGCTGTGGTACAGCAGAAATCGAAAAGTATTTTTTAAAGCAAAACAATGTTTATTCTATGAACTCAAGTTAACCTTTTTAAAACATACAGTGAACATCTTAGCAACCATCAATTTGAATACAACCCCCAAAAAATATAACACTAAGTAATCCTTAGTAATTTCCCAAACAACATCCAGAAGACAAAAGAAACACCTTTTAACAGAAGCACGTCAGGTTTACATTCACTACTGAAAACATTTATAATTCTGAATTCATTAAATGATCAAGAGATAGTCTTTTCATGGCAGAGAGATCAACAGTACATCTGCTTTGTCTGGCTTCAGCTCCAACATTGAAAACAAAACCAAAAAACACAGACACACCCAAGCTCTTCTCAAAGTGAAACTAAAAACCAGAGCCAGAGCTCAGCTCCACCCACACTCTGACATCACTGCAGTAACATGAGCAGCCAAACATTTCTTAAAGCGACATTCTCACGACACACTTACCCTCTCACTGACAAACACATACACACACATACTCTTTCACTCTCACACAGGACTCACTCCCACTGACACACACATACACATTCACTCTCTCACACACAAATACTCTCTCATACATGCACTCTCGAACTGACACATTCTCACACATTATCTCTCTCTCCCACTGACACACAGACACTCACTCTCCCACTGACACAGTCTCACACACTCTCACTCTCCCACTGACACACACTCTCTCTCTCCCACTGACACACACTCACACACCCTCTCCCACAGACACACACACACTCTCTCACTCTCCCACTGACACACACTCACACACTCTCTCCCACTGACACACTCACACACTCTCTCTCCCACTGACACACACCCACTCACTCTTCCACTGACACACTCTCTAACTCTCCCACTGACACCCACACACACTCTCACTCTCCTACTGACACCCACACACACTCTCTCCCACTGACACACACACTCACTCTCCCACTGACACACTCTCCCACTGACACCCACTCACACACTCTCACTCTCCTACTGACACACACTCACACACTCTGTCACTCTCCCACTGACACACACACACACTCTCTCCCACTGGCACACACAGACTCACTCTCCCACTGACACACACTCTCCCACTGACACACACTCTCTCCCACTGACACACACACTCACTCCCCGACTGACACATATACGCACCCACACACTCTCTCACAGACACACACACACTCGCTCACTCTCCCACTGACACACACATACGCATCCACACTCACACACACACTTGCTCATTCTCCCACTGGTACACACATACGCACCCACACTCTCACACACACACTCACTTACTCTCCCATTGACACACACATATGCACCCACACACTCTCACACACACAAACTCTCACTGAAACATACACACACTCACTCACCTACACATACATATGCACACAAACACTCTCATACCTGCACACGCAAAGTCCCACTGTAACATACACAAACGCACACACTCGCTGACACACACAATCTCTCACACGCACTCATTCCCTCACACATACTCACTCCTTCACTCTCCCACTGACAGATACACCAGAATTTTACGTTCCACAGGCAGACCCGTCCCCAATTTCAAGTTCATGAAATTGTGTGAGAAGACATCCTGATGCGTGTCCCCATGTCATCTCGCACTTGTGCGAGATTTTAGTCAGCGGGTACGTGTGGAAGTTGGAAGTGCGCCCGTCAAAAATCACACAGGCAATTTAGCCCATTAAGGGGCCAGTGGGTCGCAGTTTTACATGGCCCGTCTACTTTTACCCAGTTGGCAGGCAGCCTTTATGTTTAGCTGCTATCTTGTTACCATAGCAGGATGAAATGTCAGGGCTGAAATAAAATTTTAAAAGATGTTCAGGGACTGAAGTTTGTTTTTGTATTTGCTGTTTAGACCCAGTTTACAGTATTTTATCATTGGGATTTAATTTATGCAGGTCTGCAGCTCCCTGAGACAACTTGCCATTGGCTAGCCTACACAGTCCACTTTCTTGGCACCCACCCTCTTCCCACCCTCCCCAGCAACGCTGAGCCTTTCTCCGTGCACGTTTCACTCTGGCTGTCCGTTAATTGACCAGCCCACATTCCAGGACTGATTGCAGCCGAAGTTGCATTTTACATCAGTGCTTGGGCCCGCAGAATGCATGCATGCAATTGGTGCAAAATTCAGGCCACGCACACTCAATTTCTCGCACGCACCAACAAGCCTCTTCCTCAACAGAGGCCTCGGCACTGTAGTCCACCTCCAGACCCCAGCACTACGGTCCACCTAGAGGCCCCAGTACCCTGGTCTACCTCCAGGCCCCAGTACTCTGGTCCACTTCCAGGCCCCAGTACTCTGGTCCACCTCCAGGCCCCAGTACTCTGATCCACCTCCAGGCCCCAGCACCCTGGTCCACCTTCAGGCCCCAGCACCCTGCTCCACCTCCAGGCCCCAGTACTCTGGACAACCTCCAAGCCCCAGCACTCTGGCCCACCTCCAGGCCCTAGCACTCTGGCCCAACTCCAGGCCCTAGCACTCTGGTCCTCTGCCAGGCCCCAGCACTCTGGCCCATCTCCAGGCCCCAGCACGCTGATCCATCGCCAGGTCCCAGCACTCTGGTCCACCTCCAGGCCCCTGCATTCAGGTCCACCTCAAGGCCCCAGCACGCTGGTCCACCTTCAGGCCCCAGCACTCTGATCCACCTCCAGACTCCTGCACTTTGGTCCACCTCCAGGCCCCAGTACTCTGATCCAACTCCAGACTCCTGCACTTTGGTCCACCTCCAGGCCCCAGCGCTCTGATCCACCTCCAGACTCCTGCACTCTGGTCCAGCTCAAGGCTCCAGCACTTTGGTCCACTTCCAAAGTCCAGAATTCTAGTCAACCTCGTGGCCACAGCACTCTGGTCCATCTCCAGGCTCCAGCACTCTGGTCCACCTCCAGGCCCCAGCACTCTGGTCCATTTCAAAACCCCAGCAGTGTGGTTCACCTCCAGGCCCCAGCACCCTGGTCCACCTAAGGCCCCAGCACTCTGGTCTACCTCCAGGCCCCAGCACCCTGGTCCACCTCAAGGCCCAGCACTCTGGTCCATTTCAAAGCCCCAGCAGTCTGGTTCACCTCCAGGCCCCAGCACCCTGGTCCACCTCAAGGTCCCAGCACTCTGGTCCACCTAAGGCCCCAGCACTCTGGTCTACCTCCAGGCCCCAGCACCCTGGTCCACCTCAAGCCCCAGCATTCTGGTCCACCTAAGGCCCCAGCACTCTGGTCTACCTCCAGGCCCCAGCACCCTGCTCCACCTCAAGCCCCAGCATTCTGGTTCACCTCCAGGCCTCAGCACTCTGGTCCGCCTCGAGGGCCTGGACCTCTGATCTGTCTCCAGATCCTGCGTCCTGCGCAGCCTCTAGGGCCTGGACCTCTGGTTCTCCACCCACATTCCCCCAAAGACCGCCTATTTTCCCCAGCAATTCACCGATGCTGGTGTTCACTTCCTCCAATCACAAACTGTTTCTCTTCCGCACTAGTGAGCCTATGAACAGCAAGCGCCAGAGAGGACTTGCCTGTGATTGGAGAGCAGCTCCTTGCACTCTACTTACCGAGTTGACCATCAGTTTGAAATCCGGCTCTGGGGTCATACAGATTGGCTTTGGGGCCACAATCTGGTCTATAAGCTGCCGATTGGACAAGCCTGATTTACACATTCAGATTGGAAGATTCTTAAAAACGTACAAAAGGGGCACTGGTGTTTAAAGCAGTAATCTGCACTCCGATTTCATTAAGTAACATTATGTAAATATTGGCTTTGCTAGCAATACCTGCATCCCATGAATGAATCAAATAATACTGCTGGGTATATTGTACACATCAGCAATGGGAAAAGGGTTAGCAAAATGCCACCAGCCAGAACAACAAGCATGTCACTAGTAGAATTAGAGTGAACCTGTTCATACTTCAATCCAGGCCGGGGAACTCCTTGTCAGGTGATAGAATGGACACCGAACACAGTCATCACCATCATAGAATTTACAGTGCAGAAGGAGGCCATTCGGCCCATCGAGTCTGCACCGGCTCTTGGAAAGAGCACCCTACCCAAGGTCAACACCTCCACCCTATTCCCATAACTCAGTAGCCCCACCCAACACTAAGGGCAATTTTGGACACTAAGGGCAATTTATCATGGCCAATCCACGTAACCTGCACATCTTTGGACTGTGGGAGGAAACCGGAGCACCCGGAGGAAACCCACGCACACACGGGGAGGATATGCAGACTCCGCACAGACAGTGACCCAAGCCGGAATCGAAACTGGGACCCTGGAGCTGTGAAGCAATTGTGCTATCCACAATGCTACCGTGCTGCCCTGTCGAAAACAGAATCCAGAGCGCAGTTGTGTAACAGGCACAATAGCTGGCGGGGGGTCAACTATTCTTCACCGGCAGGAAGCACAGAAAGCCCGCGGACCAGCGTGTCTGCATTATGTTTGTGTTGGCATCAATTCCCATCGTCCAATTTACATCAAACTGACCCACGTTGTGTATTCTCATCAACATAACGCTGATGGTGCGACCAGAGCAGAAAATGAAAAGCTACCCAAACATGACCAGGTTTTACAAAGTGTGCAAGGGAAAGAAATGTTTGCTTCCCGCTCTGCTAATTATCCGGTGGGTGCTTTTTGATGGAGCGATGTGTTTTTTGCGAGTACCTCAACATGTCCATTCTGATAAGCAGCAGAATTAAAAATATTCCACAATAACGATGAGAGCTAGGGTGATGCACGGGGGGTGACCCTGAACTCTCTAACAAATAAATACTGCAGTGCACATGCCGAGTGCGTCCAATGGTGTTCACTTCAAACGTTACTTATTGAATTCGATATTTCCTTGAAAAGGGACGAGCCATCCCACTCCCTGACCTTCCCTCATCCCCAGCCGCAGCATTCCTGTCTCTCCCCTTCCCCCTCACTCATTGGTTCAACAACTCGAGTGGCCACTCTATGCCAAAACCTCATTTTCAGAAAAATGCCCCCGATGGTCGGATTTGCCCTCACAATGAGGGTTTTTAAAAAAATTGTAGGATTCACTTCTGTTTTAAATTAGATACCATTTTATAAAATGCAAAATAAGACAACGACAAAATAATCTCCCCCCCCCCCCCCCCCCCCGAATGAACATTAAGCAGGGGGCAAACAGCAGCAGTACTCCAGAATGGGGGTGGGGGAGATTGCCCTGGGGCCGGGTTACTCTGGCAAGGTGCTTCCGACGCCAAACTGTGTCCAAAGGGGGACACTTCCTGGGCGGCCAAACACCACACATGCTGCGGTGATCGTGACAACGCTGATGTTCTTCAAACTTACCTCCTTGTACCGGGTGATCATTTTGCACCGGAGAGTTTAGGCTGTAAATGCGATGCCATGGAGTGTGACAAAGATGTTCACCCACGTTTGAACGCAGCAGCAAAAGCCCGGTTGTAAAGATGGGGAGGAACATAGCAATAACGTGGCGCTAAACACACACAGTCTGTCAGCGGAATGTCCTGCCTTTGCTATGGTTCAAGCTCCATGTTTTCGCCCCCCAGAAGTAGGTCGGCACTGACATCCCTGGCTTGGGATTGTATTTTTAGCCGCTCGCACCCGGGGTTCTGCCGGCACCGCTCTGGTTGGTTGAGTTCAGGTTGATGACTGGAGGTCCCGATGCCAGTGCGGATTGTATTAACAAAAGGAAGGAAAGAAAGCGACTGCGGGGGGGGGGGGGGGGGGGGGATGATAACACACACACACAGCTAAGAAATAAACCCCTTTTCGGTGTCGAGGTGCATTTTGCTTTCGGCCCTTGACCCCTTGACTGTTAAACAATGCGGGGAGGATGTTTTAATACCGCGAGCTGGGCGCCGCTGAGCGCTCTCCGAGGTACCTGCAGTCATTTGGCGGAAGTTCTGAGCCAGGTAAAGGCGTAAACAAAATAGGTTGCCCTGGGGTTAGGCAATCTGATGTCATACTTGTTTACCGAATGTGTGTTTCTTTCGCTCCGATGCAAGTGGAAGGTGAACATTGCACCAGCCGGGTAGTGTGTAAATATCCTTAATATCAGCCAGCTAATCACAGGCTCTTCCAGAAGAGCACTCACAGAAAGCCACCAGAAAACCCAATCGACCCTTGAGTTAAACACACCACTATCCCCACATCAAACAATCACAACATTTTTCAACTACACCATCGCAGGCATATCAATGGGATAGAGATCACGATTTGACGTTTGCAAAGCTTTATTCGTGTTTCATATCATTATATCTCTAATTGACACATTTTATTCAACTTTTAAAGAAATGGAATTTGATCTGGAACATGTTCAGATACAAAATGATCACTTAAGTTTACCTCGCTTTAGAAACGATCACGATCGATCCGACCTCACACTGGATACTCTAAAAATCCCGCTGGTTCGAAACTTTCCAAACATCTTTTTTGCTTGTTTTCAGAAATGTAATTTTCCAAGTGCCTCAAAGTCCCACGTCTGTAATCTTTAAGACCAACTGTTCCCGTGACTAGAAGAGCTCTCAAGAGGTCGCCCAGGCTCAATGTCTGCTCTCTTCTCCCTCCACAGAGGCTGTCAGACCTGCTGAGATTGCAGTATTTTCTGTTTTGATTCCTGTGACTCTCTGCTTATCGCACCCCACGTTCCCACCCCCTCTCTTCCAAGCGCGTTCCCTCTCTCTCGACCCAGTCCTACGGTGATGCTGATCACGGTTTTTTCTCGTCCTGGTATCCTTTTATCATTCCCGACTTTATTTCCCGTGGTTTAGGGTTGACTCTTTCTGCACTAACCCTTGTACTTGGCGAAGATCTCAGTGTCGCTCTCGCCTTCTTTTCCTGGCCAAAGATTTTTTTTGTTGGAAAGACCGCTTTACCTTTTCTAAAGGACAACATAAGCTCAGCTGCTCAGATCGGGCTGGAGGCAGCCTATTCAGGATGTGCTGCACCTTTCGAGGGAAGAAGCCGGGAGACAAGGGTCTGTCCAGGAATCGAATGATTGGACGCCCGCAGGGGAGAGAGCAGGAATAGGAGATCCTGACCCGAGGGCACCGTGGGCAAGAGTTGAACTTGGGATCTGGGAAAACTCGGTCAGATTGTTGTCTGTGACCTGGGAATGTTCTGATAGTGCAATGACTTTGGGAATGCTCAAAGGCTTGGCACGGGGAGGGCAGTCAACCATGGGATAATCCTCAGGACCGGATATGGAGCCTCAGAGAAGTAGATCAGTGGAGATGGAGCTGGGAACTGGGAGCATTCAAAAGACTGGAAACATTTAACAGGGCATTTGAAGACTAAGGGAACTTGGGAATTTACGGTTGACGGAGAATTGGGGAGTTGAGGTTCAAGCAGAACTGGGAAGCACTGGGACATGTAATCGACCAGAGAGGAGAGTAGAGAGATGTATCAGTATTGTGAAGGAAGACAGAAGATTCCGAGAACACTGAATAGGACTTTGGGAGCAGAGGTGTTAAGTATTGTATGTTTTGTCATACTTTGCAAGGCCGTGCATTGTGGGATGGCAGAATCCATGGTTTCTCATAATTCAACTGGAAGGGCAATAAAAAACCAATGCAATGCTAATCGCCTTCCGTGGAGAGGTAAACAGAGTGGACATTATCAGTCCCTATCACTCATCAGAACAGAAGAGAGTAGAAATGTAATGGATTATATAGTTGGAGAGGGGGTGGAGGAGATGGGGCTGAATAGAACGTCAGGGATAGGTCAAAGCGAAGGAGAGATTGACAAAGATGTCATGAACACAAGACAAAGCGAATATTTTTGGTGGAATTAACATCAACAATCATCCCCAACGCTTCAGATCAACAGTTATTGGCACTGCTGCCTCACAGTGCCAGAGATCAGGGTTCAATTCTGACCTTGGGTCACTGTCTGTGTGGAGTTTGCACTTTTCCCCGTGTCTGCGTGGGTTTCCTCCAGGTGCTCCGGTTTCCTCCCACACTCCAAAGGTGTGCAAGTGGGATGGATTGGCCATGCCAAATTGACCCTTGGTGTCCAAAGGTTAGGTGGGTTAGAAACATAGACACATCGAAAATAGGAGCAGGAGGTGGCCATATGCCCCTTCAAGCCCGCTCTGCCATTCATTATGATCATAACTAATCTTCCAACTCAATAGCATAATCGTGCATTTCCCCTGTATCCTTTGATCCCCTTTGTATTAAGTGCTATATCTAACTGTTTCTTGAAAACACAACAATGTGTTGGTCTCAACTACTTCCTGTGGTAACAAATTCCACAGGCTCACCACTCTCTGGGTGAAGACATTTCTCCTTGTCTCTGTTAAATGGTCTACCCCGTATCCTCAGACTGTGACCTCTGGTTCTTGTCACACCCAGCATTGCGAGCATCCTTCCTGAATCTACCCCGTCTAGTCCTGTTAGAATTTTATAGGTTTCTATGAAATACCCCCTCATTCTTCTGAACTCCAGCAAATACAGCCCTAACTGATTAAATCTCTCCTCATATGTCAGTCCTACCATCCCAGGAATCAGTTTAGTTGCGGGATTACAGAGGGGGGCCTGGATAAGGTGCTGTTTTGGAGGGCCGTGCAGACTCATTGGGCTTAATGGCCTCCTTCTGCACTGTAGAGCTTAAGGACTAAAGAAGTGCGAACAGTGGCATATAGGTAAGATAGCAGAATGTGTTAATACAAGAACAAAGATCAGTGTTCAGTGAAAGCAAAAATAAAGTACAAGTGAGAGATGATCGCATGGGGGATCATTGTTTGCATTGGGACAAACCAAGGAAACAAAAAAGAAGTCAAGATGGAGACGAAAGTTTACAGTCCAGCATTGTTGACCTCAGAAGGCTGTAACGTGCCTAATCGGAAGATGAGGTGTTGTTCCGTTCGTGTTGCGCTTCACGGAAGCATTGCAGCAGGCCAAGGACAGACATTTGGGCATGACAGCAAGATGCTCAGTTGGCGAGGAGGAGTCACATTAACAATTTCCAGGTTGACTTCCGGTTGCGGCTCTGCAGAGCTAAGTCGCACGTTCGGCAGCTCCCGCCAGGAACGGACTTTTGGGCTCTTTGAGGGGCCCCAACGGCAATTGTTCGACGGCTCCCAGTGTGGGAAGGTGACAGCAAGGTTCCCCCGGCACTATATGGATTGGACCAGGAGTGGAGCGGTTAAGAAAGTGATCCTGGTGCAGCGGAAAGTGCGAGGGAGGAAAAACAAGATGGTGGCGGGTGGAGACCAAGCAGCATGGGCGCAGTGGACGCAGGAGCAGCAGGAGTTCCTCAATCGCTGCTTTGCGGAGCTGAAGACAGAAATGCTGGCGCCAATTAAGGCGTCGATTGAGAAGCTTGTGGAGACCCAGAAGGCCCAAGGGGCGGCGATCCGGGAGGTGCGGAAAAAAGTCTTGGAGAACGAGGATGAGATCTTGGGCCTGGCAGTGAAGGTGGAGGCGCACGAGGCGCTGCACAAGACGTGGCAGGAAAAATTTGAGGACCTGGAGAATAGGTCGAGGAGGAAGAATCTTCGGATTCTGGGTCTCCCCGAAGGAGTGGAGGGGCCCGATGCCGGAGCATATATGAGTACGATGCTCAATTCGCTGATGAGCGCGGGAGCTTTCCCGAGGCCCCTGGAGCTGGATGGGGCTCATTGGGTCCTGACAAGGAGACCCAAAGCCAACGAGCCGCCAAGGGCTGTAGTGGTGAGGTTCCACCGCTCTATAGACAGAGAGTGTGGCCTGAGATGGGCCAAAAAAGAACGGAGCAGCAGGTGGGAGAACACGGAGATCTGAATCTACCAGGACTGGAGTGCGGAGGTGGCTAAGAAGAGAGCTGGTTTTAACCGGGCTAAGGCGGTTCTCCATCGGAAGGGGGTGAAGTTCGGGATGCTGCAGCCAGCGCGATTGTGGGTCACGTTCCAAGATCGTCATCACTATTTTGAGACGCCTGATGAGGCATGGAACTTTAGCCAGACTGAAAAGTTGGACTCAAACTGAGGGTCTGTCGTGGGGGGGAGCTTACTGTGTTGGGGAATGTTTGGGGAATGTTCTTTTTGTTTTGGTGCTGGGTGGGGATGGGTGAGTGGATTTGATGTGGGGGCTGTCGGAGAGTGTGGGCGTCGGTGTTGGAGGGGCAGGGCCCCGCGGAGGAAGAGGGGGGTGGAGGCCCGGGGATGGGGAGTTGGGGTAAGGCCGCAAAAAAGGAGCTGCGCCAGAGGGGGCGGGGCCGGCTCAGATGGAAAGCACGGGCTTTTTCCCGCATTTGGGAAGGATGGGGGGGGGAGCCGGGGGGAAGGGCGGTGCTGGAGAAGAACGCACACTGATTGTCAAGGGGTTGGGGGATTCTCACACTGGGGGGTCGATGGAATGGCGGGAGAGGCCGGGGTCAGCAGGAGTCAGCTGACTCAAAGGAATGTCATGGGGGGAGCAAAATGGCAAGATGAGGATCTAGCGGGGGGGAGGGGGAGGGAGGGAGGGAAGTGGGGGAGGGAACTGGGTTGCTGCTGCATTGGCCAAAGGGGAGCTGGAAGTAAGAGAGATAGTCGGGGCACGGGTCCGCCGCCTGGGGGACTGGAGGGGTTGGGAGGCGCAGGCACGTGGCTGGCCTAGAAAAGGAGATGGCTAGTCGGCAAGGGGGGGGGGGGGGGATGGGGGCGAGTAGCCCCCCAATCCGGCTGATAACTTGGAATGTGAGGGCCCTGAACGGGCCGGTCAAGAGGGCCCGGGTGTTCGCGCACTTAAAGGGACTGAAGGCAGACGTGGTTATGCTCCAGGAGACGCATCTGAAGGTGGCAGATCAGGTTCGGCTGAGAAAGGGATGAGTAGGGCAGGTCTTTCATTCAGGGCTGGATGCAAAGAACAGAGGGGTTGCAATACTGGTGGGGAAGCGGGTGTCGTTTGAGGCACTGAATAATGTAGCGGATAATGGAGGTCGATATATGATGGTGAGTGGTAGGTTGCAGGGGTGTGGGTGGTACTGGTGAACGTATATGCCCTGAATTGGGATGATGCCGGATTTATGAAACGCATGCTGGGTCGGATCCCGGATCTGGAGGTAGGAAGCTTGATAATGGGGGGGGACTTCAACACGGTGCTGGACCCAGCACTGGACTGTTCTAGGTCCAGGATGGGTAAGAGGCTGGCTGTGGCCAAGGTGCTTAGGGGGTTTATGGACCAGATGGGGGGAATGGATCCATGGAGGTTTGCCAGGCCGCTGGCCAGGGAATTTTCCTTTTTTTCCCACGTACAGAGAGCCTATTCCCAGATAGATTTTTTCATCTTGAGTAGGGCACTAATCCCTAAAGTGGAGGGAACTGAATATTCGGACATAGCTATCTCGGACTGCGCCCCGCATTGGGTGGAGCTGGAGTTGGGGGAGGAGAGGGACCAGCGCCCGCTGTGGCGCCTCGATGTGGGACTGTTGGCGGATGAGGGGGTGTGCGGGCGGGTGCGGGGATGTATTGAAAGGTACTTGGAGGCCAACGACAATGGGGAGGTGCAGGTGGGGGTAGTCTGGGAGGCGTTGAAGGCGGTGGTCAGGGGAGAGCTAATCTCCATTAGGGCCCACAGGGAGAAGAGAGGAGGGAGAGGGAGAGGTTGGTGGGGGAGATTTTAAGGGTGGACAGGAGTTATGCAGAGGCTCCCGAGGAGGGGCTACTTAGGGAGCGATGGAACCTCCAGACGGAATTCGACCTGATGACCACGGGGAAAGCTGAGGCACAGTGGAGGAAAGCGCAAGGGGCGGTGTATGAGTATTGGGAGAAGGCGAGTCGGATGCTGGCACATCAGCTTCGTAAGAGGGAGGCAGCGAGGGAGATTGGTGGAGTTAGGGATAGAGTGGGGAATACGGTGCGGAGTGCGGTGAGAATAAACAAGGTATTTAGGGACTTTTATGGGGATCTGTACAGGTCTGAGCCCCCAGCGTGGGACGAGGGGATGCGACAATTCCTGGATCAGCTGAGGTTCCCGAAGGTGGAGGAGGAGCAGGTGGCTGGTTTGGGGGCGCCGATTGGGCTGGAGGAGCTGGTTAAAGGATTGGGGAGTATGCAGGCGGGGAAGGCCCCGGGGGCCAGATGGGTTCCCGGTTGAATTTTATAGGAAATACGTGGACATGCTGGGCCCGTTGCTAGTGAGGACTTTTAATAAGGCGAGGGGAGGGGGGGGGGGGGGGAGACCTTGCCCCCGACAATGTCCAGGGCGCTGATTTCTTTGATTTTGAAGCGGGACAAGGATCCATTGCAATGTGGGTCGTATAGACCGATCTCGCTCCTCAATGTTGACGCTAAGTTGCTGGCGAAGGTGCTGGCTACGGGAATTAAGTACTGTGTCCCGGGGGTGATTCATGAGGACCAGACGGGATTTGTGAAGGGTAGGCAGCTAAATACTAATGTGCGGAGGCTCCTCAATGTGATTATGATGCCCTCGGTGGAGGGGGAAGCGGAGGTAGTGGCAGCTATGGACGCGGAGAAGGCCTTTGATTGGGTGTAGTGGGAGTATCTTTGGGAAGTGTTGCGGAGGTTTGGGTTCGGGGAGGGATTCATCAGTTGGGTCAGGCTGCTATATAGAGCCCCGGTGGCGAGTGTGGCTCCGAACCGGCGGAGTCGGAGTACTTTCGGCTGTACCGGGGGACGAGGCGGGGTGTCCCTTATCCCCCTTGTTGTTTGCACTGGCAATTGAGCCACTGGCCATGGCACTGAGGGAGTCCAGAAAATGGAGGGGATTGGTTCAGGGGGGAGAGGAACACCAGGTGTCGTTGTATGCCGATGACCTGTTGTTATATGTTGCGGATCCAGTGGAGGGGAGGGCGGAGGTCATGCGGGTCCTGAGGGAATTTAGGAACTTTTCGGGGTATAAACTCAACGTAGGGAAGAGTGAGCTCTTTGTGGTGCATTCAGGGGACCAAGGAAGGGGGATAGACGAGTTACCGCTGAAGAGGGCGGAAAGGAGCTTTCGGTACCTGGGGATCCAAGTAACTAGGTGTTGGGGGGCCCTGCATAGGCTCAATTTAACACGGCTGGCGGAGCAGATGGAGGAGGATTTTAAAAGATGGATATGCTGCCACTCTCACTAGCAGGTGCAGTCGATCAAAATGACATCCTTCCGAGGTTTCTCTTTGTGTTCCAGTGCCTTCCCATTTTGATCCCCAAGGCATTTTTCAAATGGGTAAGCAGGAGCATCATGAGATTTGTGTGGGCGAATAAGACCCTGAGGGTGAAGAGGGTGTTTCTGGAGCGTAGCAGGGCCAGGGTGTGGGGGGGGGGGGGCTGGCGCTGCCGAATCTATGTGGCTACTATTGGGCAGCCAATGTGGCGATGATCTGAAAGTGGGTAATGGAAGGAGAGGGGGGCGGCGTGGAAGAGGCTAGAGATGGTGTCCTCTGTGTGCACGAGCCTGAGGGCGCTGGTGACGGCACCGCTGCCGCTCTCGCCGACAAGGTACACCACGAGTCCAGTGGTGGTGGCGACGCTGAAGATCTGGGGGCAGTGGAGGCGACATAGGGGCGAGGTGGGAGCCTCGGTTTGGTCCCCGATTCGGGAAAATCATTGGTTCGTCCCGGGAAGGTGGATGGGGGGTTTCGGAGCTGGCATTGGGCAGGGATCAGAAGAATGGGGGACCTGTTCATCGATGGGACATTTGCGAGCCTAGGGGCGCTGGAGGAGAAGTTTGGGCTGCTCCCGGGAAACACTTTCAGGTACATGCAAGTGAGGGTGTTTGTGAGGCGGCAGGTGAGGGAATTTCCGCTGCTTCGGGCACGTGGGATTCAGGACAGGGTGATTTCGGGTGTATGGGTTGGAGAAGGCAAGATCTTGGTGATTTACCGGGAGCTGCAGGAAGAAGAGGAGGCCTCGGTGGAGGAGTTAAAGGGCAAGTGGGAGGAGGAGCTTGGGGAGGAGATAGATGGGGTTCTGTGGGCTGATGCCCTGAGTAGGGTTAACTCTTCCTCCTCTTGCGCCAGGCTCAGCCTAATACAATTTAAAGTTACTCACAGAGCGCATGTGACAGGGGCGAGGTTGGGTAGGTTCTTTGGGGTGGAGGACAGATGTGGGAGATGCTCGGGGAGCCCAGCAAATCACGTCCATATGTTCTGGTCGTGCCCGGCGCACAATGGGTTTTGGAGGGGTTTAGCGAGGACTATGCCCAAGGTGGCGAACGCCCGGGTCAAGCCGAGCTGGGGATTAGCATTATTTGGGGTATCGGACGAGCCTGGAGTGCAGAAGGCGAAAGAGGCCGGTATTCTGGCCTTTGCGTCCCTGGTAGCCCAGCGGAGGATTTTGGTACTGTGGAAAGATGCGAAGCCCCCTAGTGTGGAAGCTTGGATCAATGACATGGCAGGGTTCATCAAGCTGGAGAGGATAAAGTTTGCCTTGCGAGGGTCTGTGCAGGTGTTTTTCAGGCGGTGGCAACCGTTCCTAGACTATCTCGCGGAGCGTTAGGAGGAGGTCAGCAGCAGCAGCAGCCCAGGGGGGGGGGGGGGGGTGGGGGTGGGGGGGCGGGAGGGAAGGGGGGTTTCTTTTGCGTGGCGTTTGGGTTAAGGTGTTTTTTTTTCCCTATTTGTGTTTTATACTGTTATATGGGGGGTTATTGTATTTGGGGGAAATCCAATGTATAAATTTTGCTTGTTGTGTTTTTGTTTCTTTTTCTTGTTGAGGGGTGGGGTTTGTTGAAAATTTGTTGAAAAATTTGAATAAATATATTTTCACAAAAAAAAATAATTTCCAGTTTCCCAGACCTAACCATCTCCTCTTCACTATGGGTGTCCTAACCCACTACACCTCGATTCCCTCATAAGATGGTCTTAGAGGTCTCTGCGTCTTCCTTGAGCAAAAGCACAAACTCTCCTTGGGTGAACTTGTTCTGTCGCGCAATTTCTCCTTGAACTTGTTTCACTTCCTGCAAATAAAGGTGTGACGATGGGTACCCACATGGATTCCGTTATGCCTGTCATTTTGTGGGTTATGTGGAATGCTCCTTGTGCTGGTCCTACTCAGGCCCTCTCCCACAACATTTTTTCCACTCCATCGATGACTATCGTTGTGGCTTCATACTCTCGTCTGGATGTGGAAAAATGTATCAATTGCTTCCAATTTCCACTCCTCTCTCACCTTCACATGGTCCATCTCCAACACTTCACTTGCTTTCCTTGGCCCCTTTGTCTCCATTTTGGCCGATGGACTGACCACTAATATTAATTTCAAGCCCCCCAACGCATACAGCCTCCTCTACCACAGCTCCTTACACCTCCCTACCTGTCAGGACTCCATTCCAATTCTCCCAATTTCTCCACCTCTGCCACATCTGTTGCGATGATGCTACCTTCAAAAACAGGCTTTGGACATGTCTGTCTTTTTCCTCAACTGAGATTTCCCCCATCACTGTGGTTAACAGGGCACTCAACCGTGTCTGACCCATCTGCAGCTCCTCTTCCCTCATCCCTTCCCCTCCCTCCCAGGACAATGCCGAGGCCCTCTTGTCCTCGCTTTTCACCTCACTAGCCTCTGAATTTAAAGGATCATGCTCCTTCATTTCTGCCATTCCAGCATGATACCACCACTAAACCATTTTCCCCTCACCACCCCTCATCAGCATTCTGCAGGTACAACTTCCTCCTGACAACCTGGTCCACTTCTCCATCGCCCCCAACCTTTCATCCCCTTCCCACACCACCTTTGCATGTAATCGCAGGGGGTGCAACACCTGCCCCTTTTCCTCCCCCCTCCTCATTGCTCAAGGGCCCAAACACTCCTTTCAGGGGAAGCAGCCCCTTCAATTTGATCTACTATATTTGCAGCTCCCAATGCGGCCTTCTCTACACTTGGGGGGACTTAATGCAGACTGGGTAACTGCTTTGCAGAAAACCTTGGCTCCATCTGCAAGCATGACCCCAATCTTCTAGTCAGTTGCTGTTTTAACTCAGCATCCTGCTCTCATGCCTAAATGACCTCTCCAATTATATAATTTCTACCCCGCTTCAGTTCTGAAAAAAAGAGGCATACTGGCTTTAAACATTAACTCTGTTTCTCTTTCCACAGATGTTGCCAGACCTGCTGAGTTTATCCTGCATTCTCTGTTTCTATTTCAGATTTCTAGCATCTGTAGTATTTTACTTTTAATTAATCACCTCCTTTGTCTAATTGTGTACTGATTTATCTTGAAAGGTACCAGGACAAAAAGTGTAACAACAGGGGTGGGAGAGGTGCAGATCGAGCTGGAAGGATCGAGAGTAGGAAACATGGCTAGGCTTTGAATAAAAACGCAGGACTTAACTACTAGACCAGGCTTGCTAACAGCCAAACAGGAATCAGATAATTGGCAGATTCCAGTTCCCAATTGTAGCAATAGTGAAAAGCAGAAGCATTCAGCAGTAGACAAGAGATCCGACAGAGAATGCACAGCTGAAGAAGCTTTGAAAATAGCTCAAGCAGAGCAAAGACATAGGGAATGAATTTAATTGAAGTATGTCCCTCTATCTCCTGGCAGGATTCTGAAATAGACCTCCAATTTTGTTACCATGAAATACTGGCAGTCTAGAAAAAACAAAATATATGTCTTTATATATTGAAGTTTGTCTTTGCTCACAGATTTATCAATCAATATGTCCACCTTAACAAGAAATACTGTCACAAAGTATCCAATACAATATTTCTCAAACACATTATTTAACTTCATTCTGAAGGTGTTCCTGGCTCTATCAGCATCGATTGCCCATCCTAATTGCCCTTGTGAAGGTGGCTGTTCTTGAATCACTGCTGTTGTAGTGTAAGTAGACTCACAGTACTGTTAGGGAGTGAGCTCCTGAATTTGGCCCAATGGACTGAAGGAATGGTGGTGTAGTCCCCAATCAGAATAGTGTGACTGGGAGGGGGAACCTGCAGCCGGAGATGTTCCTATTTCTCTACTGGTCCTTGTGCTCATCTGTGGAAGAGCTTACAGGTTTGAACGGTGCCTTGGCAAGTTGCTCCATTGTATCGTGTATATGGTACACACTACTGCCACTGTGCCCCAGTGGTGGTAATCCAAACAGAAAATGCTGGAAAAATGCATGAGCTCTGACATCTGTGGAGAGAGAAACAGTGCTAATGCTTCGAGTCCATATAACTCTTATTCAGAATGGGCCCTTTGAATTATATGGACTTGAAACATTTTAGATGATGGACTGACATTGGGAAGTCAGGAAGTGAATTGCCTGCTGCAGAATTCTCAGTTGCCCACCTACACTTGTAGCCACAGTTTTTTTATGGCTGGTCCATATAGTTTGGGGTAACTGGTAAGCCCCAAGATGTTGATGATGGGGTTTCAATGATGGGAATGAAATTGAATGACAAGGGAACATGGTCAGATTCTCCCTTTTTGGTAATGGTCATTGCCAGGCACTTGCATGGTATGAATGTTACTTGTCACTAATCAGTTCAAGTCTGAAGGCAGACTTGGGCCACTGTCTGTGCGGAGTCTGCACATTCTCCTTGTGTCTGCGTGGGTTTCCTCCGGGGTGCTCTGGCTTCCTCCCATAAGCCCCGAAAGACGTGTTTGTTAGGTGATTTGGACATTCTGAATTCTCCCTCTGTGTACCCGAACAGGCGCCGGAGTGTGGCGACTAGGGGCTGTTCACATTAACTTCATTGCAGTGTTAATGCAAGCCTACTTGTGACACTCATAAAGATTCTTATTATTATTCAGTATCTGAGGAATCTGGGGAATTGCAAATGGCATTGTAAATGGCATCATCAATGAATGTCCCTACTTCTGACCTTCTGTTAGAGGCAAGGTCATTGATCAACGAGCTGGAGATGGTTGGGCCTTGGATACTACCATGAGGAAGCCCTACAGTGATGTCCAAGGGCTAAGGTAAGTATTCAGGCTGCGTTTGGAGGACACTGCCCATTAAATATTAATGATGAATGAATAAGCATCAGAAAACAGAAATAGAATCAGTTTTTTAAGCTACTGATCCTGAACTGGTTTGCAGCTGAAATGACAATCAGCATATTCTTTCTTGCTTCTCTGTGACTGGCTTGAGAGCCTTAATCACAGCTCCTTGGTAACAGGTTTCGTGGTTTAGCGAAGCATAAACAAAGCAGAATTAAAATAACAGGTGAAGACATTAAACACAGATATTTTCATCTTAAGTTTTAGTAATGTTGCATTAGGATTTGTGGTGTAGCAAAGCAACATCTCTACATATATTAGCATACACAAAATTATTGATAAGTCATTAGAATCAATCAGTTACAATAAATTCTTCCCTGTCAAGGCTACTGAAAATTCTGCCAATTTTAATTTGCATTATAATTTAGATTTTTTTTTTCTTTGAACAATTGTTTCCTTAAAGTTGTACACTAGATAGGACATGCAGGTTACTTGCACACTGAAGGAGGGATTGAAATCTAGCAAAATCGCACCCAAATTAGGCAAATTGTGTTCAAATGCCAGCTCTGGGATTAGCCATTGGAGCTTGGCAACCATTTTGTTATTATTAATATAATGTTTGATGCCAGTTTGATGTGTGGCAGTCACATGGCATTATACAGATCAGATAAAATACAAGGCACCCATTTTAATTTTTTGTAAATCCTAACAAGTTTCATAAATATGCAACATATTTCAGAAAAGTGCCCCTGCCACCTACATGATCAAACTCATATCAATGATCTGAGATGTCCAAGACTTAAACACACTTTGAATGGGGCTACCTTGCTAGAGCCATGTGATTATGTGACAAAATCCCCAGGAATATGTCCAACCAGTGTTAGCGCCACTATCTTTGATTTCATCATTATACTTGTCTGAGAACTCACTCTGAACATCTTGGGCTTTTAACGCAAGGCTCTCTTCCTGAGCGAACTTCTGACTAAGTTCTGAGGCCCAAGGCTGTTACAATGCAGCATCTTTGGATTCCCAGAAATTTGGTAAGTCTGTTGTAGATTGAATAAACAATACTGATGCATTTATTTCCAAACTGACAAGTTATTAGAGATATAATTTACTCTCCTGTAATAATAAATGTAAAAGGGTTCACATGATGTGAGCGTGGGAGCGGTTGCATTTTTGCGAGTTCTGGCTCTGTTCAAGTTTTAATCATTTATTTTACCCTGGTGCAGATTTCATATTTGCTTTCTCTTGAATACATAGCTAATGCTATGTCCCTGGAGGTTCCTGATAGATGTTTTGCAAAGAAGAACCGAGATAAATATGTAAATTCCTTGTTTGTTCGTGGCGGTTGTAGTGGGTTGGTGTGGGGCCCAGCCTCAGTGGCATAGCTGCTGCTGAGTGGACTCTCGTTCGGTGGTGCTCTGTGCATCCTGATGATGACCGTCATCGAAAATGCTGTCTTGGTTGAAGATCGCAGCCTGTAGTCTAGGTCATTAGAGCACTTTCCCTGGTGATGGACTGTGTTTGTGTCATCAAGGTAAGGGTGGCCACGGTGTGTCCGTGGGTCCGGTTCCTGCGAGAAAAGGGAGGCAAGCTCCCAATAGAGTTTGAAAATTGGCTACCATGTTTTGGTAATCTTGATTTGGAGGCTGGATGTATCAGATTTGATGGAGATGAATGTGACATGAACCCGATGATCGACATGGATACCACCATCACATGTGAGAACACCACCCACCAGGTACATGGTTCATACTCATGCAACACGGCCAACGTTGTCTACCTCATACACTGCAGGAAAGGATGTCCCAATGTGTGGTACATCGGTGAGACCATGCAGACGCAATGCAATGGAGGAACGGACCCGGTGCAACAATTGACAGGCAAGAGTGTTCCCTTCCAGTCGGGGAACACTTCAGCAGTCAAAGACATTCAGCCTCCGATCTCCGGGTAAACATTCTCCAAGGCAGCTTTCAAGACATATGACAACTCAAAATCGCCGAGCAGAAACTGATAGCCAGGTTTCGCACGCATGAGGATGGCCTCAACCGGGATCTCGGGTTCATGTCACATTACATGTAACTCCCACCATACTGCCAGGATTTGCAGAATCCTACTAACTGTCCTGGCTTGAGACAATTCACACCTCAATTATCTGTGATTCTCACCCACTCCACTCACACTGTTTGTTCTTGTAAAGACTTGTTTACCTTTAAAAACTCAGTTTCCAACCATTCTACACATTTCAATCTGTAATTATCTCGCAATTGTGTCTCTCCTATAAAGCCTGCGATTGTGAAACTGCTTCCACTTCACCTGACGAAGGAGCAGCGCTCCGAACGCTTGTGATTGCAAATAAACTGTTGGACTTTAACTTGGTGTGAGACTTCTTACTGTGCCCACCCCAGTCCAACGCCAGCATCTCCACATCATGTATCCCAATCAAAAGTTGGGAAGGCAATAAGAAAGCGACTAAAATTGTGTGGGGCCTTTTTCCTTTATTACCACTCCAAGTTATATAACTGCTGGCCCGTTTTGCGAGGTTGGAAGAGTTGGGGAAGAAGTATGGACTGGGGCAAGGGGAAACTCCAAGACTTTGCAAGGAAGGAGGTTCAGAGCTTCCCAATTGCTCCGGCCCCCTCGTTGTTCGAAGAGGTATTGACGACAGGGGGATTGGAGACGGAAGTGGTGTCGGCGATTTATGGGAAGATTCAGGAGGAGGATGGGATGTCTATGGAAGGGATTAAGGCCAAGTGGGAAGAAGAGTTGGAGGAAGTAATGGAAGAAGGTTTGTGATGTGAGCTGCTACGAAGAGTGAACGCCTCAAACTCATGCGCGAGGTTGGGGCCGACACAGCTGAAGGTCATATATAGGGCGCACCTCATGAGGGTGAGGATGAGCCGACTCTTCGAGGGAGTGGAGGTTGTCTGTGAGCGGTGTGGGAAGGGCCCCACAAACCATGTACATATGTTTTGATCCTGTGCAAAGCTAGAGAGGTATTGGAGTGAGGTCTTTAGCATCATCTTGGGAGTACTACATATGGACTTGGAACTTGGAACCTTAGACGCCATTTTCAGGTGTTGGGCTGGCCAAAGCTGCAGGCGGGTGCAGGGAAGATGTTTTAACCTTTGCCTCCCCGATTGCCTGGAGGGGTCCTGTTGGGGTGGAGGTCAGCTTCTCCACCCTGTGCCTCGGCTTGGCAGGGGGACCTACTTGGATTTCTGACTCTTGAGAAGGTGAAATTTGATCAGAAGGGTTAGGGGATGAAGGAGGGGTTCTACAATTCATGGGGACTGTTTATTTTGCACTTTCAGGAACTGGTTGCCATTGAACATGGTGGGGGTGGGGGGAGGGGGGGGGGGTTGGTTCATTGTTTTATTGTTAACTTTTCCCTGGAATTCACAAATGGATGTATTGGATTTTATATTGAGGGGGTGTTGTTTCTGGGGATTATTATCTTGTTTTTTTTTTCTTTTGTTGTATATTTGATGTAGAATAAAAAGGTTAAAAATAACATTGCGACTCACCTTGTTTCATTGCTCATTATCATCTACTCCCTATTTCAGAAGAGGGCTTCCTTTGATTAAAATATATGTATAATGCAGAAATTATTTAGAGGAATTCTTGTACTTATTCTAACCAATTTGTAATATAGGTTCTTTTTGTAATGCAAAACCAAAAAAATCGACCAATTTTCCTGGTCAGTGGCACAGCAAACCAGGAATATGTGTGCAGCTATGGAATATTACTTCTCCGATTCCATAGCATTGTCCCCTCGATACCAGTAGTATTTTAATCTGGATCTCACATGAATGCACCACATTGTGGTTCTTAATTGAGTCCGCTCATTTTTGCTGACAGTGTCACAATGATGTGAGACCTGGGGCTAGATCGCCGACGGCAAAATCGCGTTTGGCTGAAGAATCTACTTTTACGATGGAATCGTGTGCTGCGCCGTTTTTGCGATCGTCTGCCCCCTCAAAAACCGGGTACTCCGCCATCAGGATGTCACCCCAATGCTCCGCCCCCCAATGGGCTGAGTCCCCGATGGCGTGGACTGTGTCCAGCGCCGCCACAGTCAGGGGGGAGCCGTTCTGCTGGCAGGAGGGGCTTTGGCGGTGTCTGCGGGGACTGGCGGGAGGTGGTCTGGGGTGGTGATGAGGTTACAGGGTGGCAGTCTTTGGGAGGCCGGGTCTGTGCGTGGCCGGTGCCATGCTGTACGGTGCGGCCACAGGCCGCCGTCGCGTGCATTCGCGGCCATGGACCCGCCCATTGTGTGTGCGTGGTTGATCTGAGGAAGCGTTGACAGGCATACGTTGCAGTTTATAATCCCTGGACCTCAGGAAATTCTGCCATGGTTCTGAATCCAATTTCTCTCTCCAGCTGACTGCTCTGATCAGTATGAAACATAATGTATTGCCCTGCCCTCCATACTTGGCTTCCATTGTTTGCTTGATGTAGCGGTGAGACACAGACTGAGAGATCCTACAAATATCTCCAGAAAAGCTCTGAAACAAGCCTGATGTGAAAAGGTTGAGTGCCACTGTCACCTTCCCTACCACAGGCAAGTGGTAACCAGTGGGTAGCAGTGCAGCAACTCACCAAGGCTCCTTTGACAACATCGTCCAAAACCACAACCGTTACCATATCCAATGTACATGGGATCACCACAACCTGCAAGTTCCCCTCCAAGGTGAATTGGACATTCTGAATTCTCCCTCTGTGTACCTGAACAGGTGCCAGAAAATGTGGTGACTAGAGGCTTTTCACAGTAACTTCATTGTAGTGTTATTGTAAGCCTACTTGTGACAATAAATATTATTATTATTGTTATAATGAGACTAACATTTTAATCAGGTAGCTATAGATAATGTAATTGAGATTCTGAATTAGAGATTTAAGTGCATAAACCATTCTGGGGTACCGAGGATGTTTATAGCATCATCTTTTAATAGATCGTGGACTCAGGCTGGGTGACCAGGAAGATGCCAGTTCTGAAAAAGAGGGAAAGTTGGAGGACGAAATAGCTCTGGAAGGGTCTCAAAGCACACAGGGAGCATCAGGAAATGGCATTAAGAAGCATGATAGTTTGATGGTTGTGCAATTAGATTAGTCTGGACTAGTAAATCTCGATAAATAATCCAGGAATGAGTGTTCAAAGCCCACCCATTTGAAAATTTGAATTTGTATTTTTTTAAAATGGGAATAATAAAACGAGACATCAATAAAAGTAATTGTGAAGCTGTCGGCTGTTGTGAAAAACTAAATAGTTGCTAATGTCTTTTGGAAAATAAATCTGCCATTCCTGTCCTTTTGTGGTGCCAGCCCCCCCACAAATCTGGTTGCCTCTTAACTGTTCTTTGAAGTGGCCTACAAGTTACTCAGTTTGATTAACCTGCCCAGCATCTTGTCAATGACACCACATTTTGAGAATGAATATATATTAATACAGAAACCACAATCTGGATATTGTCCCTTAAATGCAATCTGACAATCTGATTCAATCTCTTCATCTTGACTTGCCTCTACAATTGGGGCAGATTCTTTTGACATCCAGAAAACAAATACTCACTGCAACCAATACACCATCCTGAAAACGTTAGTCTTTTAACAATGAATTGAATTTAAACATTCCATTGATTAATGTCACATCTTGTCTATGTCTAACTCTTTCCACAAGTGTCTTCTTACAAATTGCCTGCCTAATAGCCTGCGCCTTTTGAGCTCAGTAAATTATGTGGTGTTTTCAAAGTAATTTTCAGTAAATGAGGCAAAAGGCTGGCTACTCTGTAACTGGAACAAATTGGAGGGATTGCAACAACATGCATTTACTGTTGCTATATTTCCCTTTTACTGGCCTCATACATTTTGATGCCTGATGGTTGATAGAGCTCAGGATGGGTGTATTAATGAGCAATGAGATTACAATTTACTTCCAAATCTCAAATAAGCATCTCCATGGACAAGGCTGCAGTGTAGATGATGAGCTGTATTACTGCAGTAGGAGAATTCAGGAGTAAGTCTGGCCAAGATTTAGCGCTGGTGGATCTGAGAGTTTTGTGGGGGAGTTGGGGCAGATGGGATTCAAAGCCATTTTGGAGGTCAGTGAGGGTCAGGGCTGCATTATGTCAACCATTGTCACTCGGTCAACTGTAATGCCCGAGAGCTGCCACTCAATCAGAAGGTCAGCAGTTCAACAACTGCACCACCCAAGAGTGGTGACCACTGCTGGGGATGCATCTGGAGGAAGAAGGTGAAGGTTGCATTGGGATGATCGGCTGGGATGGTTGGTGAGAGCAGTTAACACTGTTGTTGTGCAGAGATAATCATTACCACTGGGGAGTTCCTGCATGGACCAAAAAGTGCCCAAAAAGTAAAGTCCCACTTGGAAGTAGCCAGGATTTACCCGGAGGTGTCCCCACATGGTGGGGAGTATCATTGCCACTGGTTAAAAGCTTATGGGGAAGGAAAGAGGTCTTTAGTTGGCTACATATATATGTCTCAATTGGCGTCTGGGCCATGTTGCCCACGGGCATGATGGCAGAAAGATGACAATCACTCCACCAGACACTTTCCTACACCATTTGACACGTTATCCCCCCCCCCCCCCCCCCCCCCGCCCCCGAACTCCAGGCCATCCCGGAAAGGTTGAGAAAATCCATTCCAGTCTCAGACCGGTAACAAATATTCTGCTGTGAGGGATCGCACAACATATGTTGCTAGAGGGGCCATCTACTCCAGGCATGCCTCTGTCTTTTTGAATTGGGGCAGCAATTTAAGTAGGATGTATACTTCTCTAGAATTGATGCCGTATTGTGGGAGAAGCTAGGTAAAATTATCAATGACCATAGCAGTGTTATCTTTGTGTTTGTTGATGATTGTAAAGTGTTTTTCTGCATTCAAAATCCCTCCAGTAATCAGGAAGCTCACTACAACCTGCAGTGCAATCCAGACAACACCCTGGCTTGGGAAGACAAGTGGCAGGTAAAATTTGTGCTATATACCTGCTCCTCAATGTCCACCAATGACACAAATTGCTCCCAACATCACCATTGCTGATAATTCAGTTCTCCCTCCCCACCATCGTATCAAACTTCTGCCATATATACCTATATACTTTCTTTGGATTCAGGCCACTGATTGCTCTCTTGAGAAGATCTCAGGGGTGGGATTCTCTCGTCTCTGATGCCAAAATCGCGTTCGGCGGCCGGAGAATCCATGTTGGCGTCGAAGTCGAGACGGCGTCGCTTTTGCGATTCTCTGCCCTCTCCAAAATGGTGTACTCCAGGAGTACGCTGCACGCAGTCCTGAGGGTCTCAGGACGTTACCTGAAGCCCTCCCCCCGATGCTCCGCCCCCGATGGGCTGAGTTCCCAACAGCGTGGGTCACTCATGCTCTTTTTTTTCGGGAACATGGCTGGGCAGCTGCGGACTGAGTCCAGCGCCGCCACAGTTGGGGGGAGCCACTCTGCGGGCAGGGATGGCTTTGGCAGGGGCACTGGTGGGGGGTGGTCCGGTGGTAACGGGCCTGGGCAAAGGGGGTCACTATTTGACAGGCTGGGTCCTCGCGCGGCCAGCGCCATGTTGCCCGGCCCGGCCGCTGCAGGCCGCCGCCGTGCGCTTGCGCGGCCACGGACCCAGAATTCTCTGGCCGTATCCGCAGCTAGAGCCGGGGGCTCAACACTGCGTGCCTACTAGCCCCCCACCAGACGGGGATCAGTGGCCATTTTGCACCATTTCTTCGGTCGTAAAACACCACCGTTCCCACATCGGCGTCAGCACGTAGTCTCAGAATTGGAGAATCCAGCCCCAGGTCTTTTATGGACCAGAGTCTGACTTTGCTGCCAATATCTCGGTAAATATTTTGTAACCCAGGTTTAGAAAAGACTGTACTCCAGATCACCTGTTTCAGTAATAACAATTGATTATTCCCAAGATGCCAATGTTTTGCGACCTAGGGTCAAAAAAGACTGTACTTCAGGTTATCTGTTACAGTAATTACAACTAATTATTCCTAAAATGCCAATAATAATGATCTATGATATAAAATTCTTCCTCAAGTGCTGAATTACTATTAATGTCTCAGATTAACTTGAGACAATAATTTCCTCAGAGCTGCTCTAGCTCCACTGACAAAACATCATATTTTTTCGCTTGGTTTCCGTGAATTTGTGCTGAATTGGGAGCAGCTTTGAGAAAATTCCTGGTATTTGTATTCTTACAGGTTTACAGCTGATTAGGAAAAGTCAGCCTCAATTATGCCATTCAAACATCTTTGATGAGTCACAAAAACAAAGGGCAATAGGCTATGTTGCTCATAAATATTGTGTGATACGGTAAGTGAATTATTATTACCTGGGAAATTATCCAGTTACTTGAAACAATAATTCTTTCAGCCAGGGGTGGGCTGAGTTGGTATTGGACCAGGCTGTGAATTGTGACATCAGAACTAAAGGAAGAATTAATTCTCAATTCAACAACAGAGTGAAGTTCATTAGCGGTTCCTCATAACTTGTATTGGAACACATCATTCAACAAAAATAAGAAATCCCATAGCATATCTGATGATGATGATGGGACATGTTACCACAAAAGGTAACTGGAGAAAGCAGGGAAATGTTGAAGGAGTTGCTCCAACGTTGCTCAATATCCTGATGGATACGTTAAAAATCCCATCCCGGTAGAAGATAATGTAGAATCTTTCACCAGTCATAAGAAATAACAGAATTGTTATGGTATAAAATAAACTATTTGGCCCATCATGTCTGCACTGGCTCTTCCAAATGAGCATTATGACTTGGTGTCATTCTCCTGCTTTTCCCTGGACCGCTGCACATTGTTTCTATTCAAATACTCATTAATGGACTCATGAATACCTCTTACCACTGATGCGACTGATAATACAAAAATAGGATATATCCTTTTGAAATTCTAGAAAGCTGCCATGGAACAATTTATTGATTTATTTCAAGATCAAAAGGGAGATGTGTGATAATATTACAATGTTTTGCAGTTATTCCTTCTTGGCTAGTGCACATAAACCTGTAGCATGTATTTTTATGTTCTCCTCATAACATTTTCATCTGCCTATTTGGATGTAAAGAAGTAGACAAAAGTGGCTTCATGATAGAGTTGGAAAATTGCCATTCCTGATGTGACAACAGTCTTTATCTTTGAATATGGGGCTACTTCCAGGTATTAAGCAACCAAAGCATTTGGTGAACATAGAACATACAGTGTAGAAGGAGGCCGTTCGGCCCATTAAGTCTGCACCGACTCACTTCAGCCCTCGCTTCCACCCTATCCCCGTAACCCAATAGCCCCTCCAAACCTTTTTGGTCACTAAGGGCAATTTATCATGGCCAATCCACCTAACCTGCACGTCTTTGGACTGTGGGAGGAAACCGGAGCACCCAGAGGAAACCCACGCAGACACGGGAGAACGTGCAGACTCCGCACAGACAGTGACCCAGCGGGGAATCAAACCTGGGACCCTGGCGCTGTGAAGCCACAGCGCTATCCACTTGTGCTACCATGCTGCCAAACTTGCTGAACATAAAAATTGCAGTATAGACTAAAGCCTAGTGATACCTAATGTATCACAGCACCCACTAAGTAAACACGCATGCATGAAAAATGTTTCATCAAAGATATTCATGAAGCTGGTAAATGTCCTAGAAGGCAGAGTTTTAGAGCAGTTCAATTTCCTGATCTGCATACATCCAAGTTATGGATAATGTAAATAATCCTAATAATAAGACGAGCATTACAGTTTTGATTTAGAACAGCTGAGCAGCAGAAGTACTCTTGCAATCTTAAAAGCTTGTGAATGGTGATGTTTTCTTAAAGGTTTTGTGGTTGAAATCAACTCTAGAAACATTAGGTTACCATATGTTTGGGGGAGCACGGTGGCATAGTGTTTAGCACTGCTGCCTTGCAGCGCCAAGGACCCGGGTTCGATCCCGGCCACGGGTCACTGTTCGTGTGGAGTTTGTACATTTTTCCCATATCTCGTGGGTCTCACCCCCATAACCCAAAGATGTGCAGAGTAGGTGGATTGGCCACAATAAATTGCCCCTTAATTGGAAAAAAAGAATTGGGTAAACATTTTTTAAAAAGGTTACCATGTATTTAAGCATATGCAAATGCAAATTTGATTCTAATGGGGCGTCATTCTCCGACCCCCCGCCGGGTCGGAGAATGGCCGTTGGCCGCCGTGAATCCCGCCCCCGCCGAAGTCTCCGGTACCGGAGATTGGGCGGGGGCGGGAATCGGGCCGCGCCGGTTGGCGGGACCCCCGTTCAATTCTCCGGCCCGGATGGGCCGAAGTCCCGCCCAGAAATTGCCTGTCCGCCAGCGTAAATCAAACCTGGTATTTACTGGTGGGACCAGGCGGCGTGGGCGGGCTCCGGAGTCCTGGGGGGGGGCGCGGGGCGATCTGACCCCGGGGGGTGCCCCCATAGTGGCCTGGCCCGCGATTGGGGCCCACCGATCCGCGGGCGGGCCTGTTCCGTGGGGGCACTCTTTCCCTTCCGCCTCCGCTACGGCCTCCACCATGGCGGAGGCGGAAGAGACTCTCCCCACTGCGCATGCACGGGAAACTTTCAGCGGCCGCTGACGCTCCCGCGCATGCGCCGGTAAACTGTCAGCGGCCACTGACGCTCCCGCGCCGCATTTCCGCGCCAGCTGGCGGGGAAACAAACGCCATTTCCGCCAGCTGGCGGGGCGAAAATCCCTCCGGCGTCGGCCTAGCCCCTCAATGTTGGGGCTAGGCCGCCAAAGATGCGGAGCCTTCCGCACCTTTGGGCCGGCGCGATGCCCGTCTGATTGGCGCCGTCTTTGGCGCCAGTCGGCGGACATCGCGCCGTTGGGGGAGAATTTCGCCCATGGTGTCAGAGGTTTAATTTAAAAAAATTATGGTCAGAAATTTGGATCAATGCAGCTTTAATTTGAACGTACTTTGTGTGAAGAACAAAAAATAACTAAATCTATTTGCTTTTTGTACACTCAGAAATCTTTCTTTTAATCTCAAGAGTTGTTAACCAATGCAGACTTTAATAGAAATACACCCACTTAATTTTTGTGTGCAGGTGATTCAGCAGTCATCACTATAATTAAATGAATACATTACAATCTTCTATACTGATGTACATTGTTGCTCAGCCTAATTTTCATGTCACATATTTGTACAAAAATAAAAGCTGTAAATGATCATAAATCACTGAAATTACTTCAGAAAAACTGACGGGCTGCATTTTTAGAAATGACAGTGGCTATCGTTGGTAAATAACATGTCTAGATTTATCAAATTCCATTGTTATGTGGACTCATACCATTGGCAAGTGTGGCTCACAAATTCACCAGCACCAAGTTTTGGACACAGGAGCTGCGACTTGCAGTGTGCAGACAGCTATTCAAATGGAGGTGTGTACGACACTAAATCAATCTCTGCATCTCATCTGAATGATTGTTGTGCAGTTCCGGTATCTCCAGCATTCATTCATCTGAACACTGCCAGAAATGCCTGCACATAATAGGAGACACTGGCCGAATAGCTACACATCCTGTGGCAAGAGCAACCTGCTTTTTCTTTAAGGTCGGCTGTCTCTTGAAGGGAAGATGTTAAAGAAAAGATTGCTGCAACAGAAATTCTACAGACTTAACACCAGGGCGCACAGAAGGATCTAGCTTGAGGGATGGCACACTGGAAGCATTAGTGATCCAAGTGGGAAGGCAGAGAGACACAAGGACCAGCAGGAGGCCAGGAGACTCTCAGGGCTTACCTGTCAAAGGACGTGGAAGCAGATGGTGAAGAAAGCCAACTCCCATAGTCTGAATCCCAAGATGTCTATTGATTTCATGCGGGTGGTCAATGTCAGTGAGTGCATCTTCACATGATAGCTCCTACCTGTCACAACACAAGTCTCTCATACTACTTAAGGCACCACACCCAATCACTCACCCAGCAGCATGACCTAGCACTCAGGGCTTGCACATAATATGCTGCCAGGCTCACACCCACTTCTCACTAACTTTGCAAAACTTCAGCTATTCAGCTATGCCAGGCACATCACCCAATCACAGTTCAGCACAGATACTGACATTTTGTCCTCTCTACTGAAGGGCAAGGAGGCACATAATAGAAGGGAACAGAGCAGAGCTGGCAGAAGACAAGGCCACCTACGTCTCCTGATATATACAGAGGAGATGGTTTTCTGCATGAGGGGGTTAACTGTGAGGAGTACTGAGGGTAATGTCAGCTTTCAACTGTATGTTCCTTCTTGATTCCCAGCACACAGGCATTCTGCTATTTGACATGATGAGCAAGTTGCAGACAGTGTGACCATGAACCTCTCGTTTCCCAGTCTTGTCCCACAAGAACCTTCCCCTTCTCAGTTCCCACTTTCAGTGTGTTAATGAACCACTTTCAACAACAGCACTAGAATATTGTCATCATTGATGGTTCCATTTGAAAAGCATTGTTAAAGGCACTCAGTTCACTGGAGCTTATTCTCATCAAACAACAGCAGCTTTACTGCTCTGGCTTTGAAGTGAGGGTTTATTTCTGGACCTCGACTGTGTTTTTCTTACCTGGTACATTGGCTTTCAATATTAGACAAAAGCAGATAGCTCAACTGGTGCACATTGCTACATCAAACCTTCGAGTGGTTCAACCAGTTAATCATACAAATCATAATTCTGGCAGCAAAACAACATCAGAGACATACAAATCTGGAGCAACGTTTTGATACTACAATCAAACCTTTTCATTACAGGCTTATGAGGTTTAGTGTACATTTTTGCTCATATTAGTTCACTTAATTCAGGTTTAAGCACTTTTGTGCATTTTAGTAGCGATTTCTTTGAAAATGTACG
Organism: Scyliorhinus torazame; assembly: GCF_047496885.1. NCBI lineage: Eukaryota > Metazoa > Chordata > Chondrichthyes > Carcharhiniformes > Scyliorhinidae > Scyliorhinus > Scyliorhinus torazame. The sequence continues at coordinate 204,905,766 of NC_092716.1, forward strand.
TCAGATTACTCTTCCATTATGATTTCAAATCAAAACTAATTTGACACAAGTACATGAAAAATCACAAATATTCCTGTTAATTCCAATTAGAGAAAAATATGTTAAATTTCTATTTATTACTTGTAACAATAGTTGCATCTTTTACCCTTATTACATTAAGATTAATTAATTTGATTTGCTTTCTTAATTTTTATTTCCATATATTGGCCTTTATGGGAATGGTTTGTATCTGTGAGGATCGGTCGTTATGATGTCACGTATCTCTCTTCATTGTCAAAAGAATGTCCTACAAAGAAAAAAAAGTGTTAAATTAATTGAAATTTTCAATTCCTGTTTTGGTTTGCTTGCAAATCAACATTTAATCTAGCCCCAAATTAATTCCAAAATTATCAATAGGTCAGAAAAATATACCATCACAAAGTTCAGCAAATTTAAACTGTAACAAGTCAGTAATAATGTTTGGAGAACAAAATGTTTCACTGTAAACAAATTGTCACAGACTTCATCAGCAAATGTGTGGACGACTGCGTGCCAAAGAACGCAGTACATACATTCCCCAACCGGAAACCATGGCTAAACGCGAGATTGACTCCCTCCTGAAGGACAGGTCTGAGGCGTTCAAGTCAGGCTACCCTGACCTACACAAGTAATCCAGGTACGACCTCTGTAAAGCCACCTGAGATGCCAAGAGAGAATATCAGACCAAGCTAGAGTCACAGACTAGTAGTACAGACTCTCGGCGGTTGTGGGAAGGCCTAAACAACATAACGGGCTACAAAGCGAATTGAGCAGTATCTCCAGCAGCAGCGCACCCTCCCCGATGAACTCAATGCATTCTACGGTCGGTTCGAGCATGAAACCAACGATCCGCTGTCGAGTCAGGTCGGCTTTCCTGAAAGTGAACCCTCGGAAGGCGATGGGCCCGGACGGGATCCCTGGTCATGCACGAAGAGCCTGCGCGATCCAGCTGGCAGATGTGTTCACGGACATCTTTAACCTGTCCCTACTCCACTCCGAGGTCCCCACCTACTTCAAGAAGACCACCATCATACCGGTACCAAAAAAAAACCTGCCAACGTGCCTCAATGACTACCGTCCGGTGGCCCTAACTTCAGTCGTAATGAAGTGCTTCGAGAGGTTGGTCATGATGCGCATCACCTCCATACTCCCAGAACGCCTTGATCCACTGCAATTCGCAAACCACCGCAACTGGTCCACACTCCTTTGTCCTACACTCATCCCTAGAGCATCTCGACAACAAGGACACCTGCATCAGACTCCTATGTATTGACTACAGCTCCGCCTTCAACACCATAATCCCAGTCAAGCTCATATCAAAGCTCCAAAACCTAGGACTTGGCTACTCACTCTGCAACTGGATCCTCGACTTTCTAACCCACAGACCACAAACAGTAAGAATAAACAACAACACCTCCTCCACAATAGTCCTCAATACCATAGTCCCGCAAGGCTGCGTCCTTAGTCCCCTACTATACTTCCTAGTACACACACGACTGCGTGCCAAAATTTGGTTCCAACTCCATCTACAAGTTTGCTGACGATACGACCGTAATGGGCCAGATCTCGAATAACGAGTCAAAATACCGGAGGGTGATTGAGAACCTAGTGGAGAGCTGCAGGGACAACAATCTCTCCCTGAATGGTAGCAAAACTAAAGAGCTGGTCATTGACTTCAGGAAGCAAAGTACTGTACACACCCCTGTCAGCATCAACGGGGCCGAGGTGAAGATGGTTAGCAGTTTCAAATTCTTTGGGGTACACATCTCCAAAAATCTGTCCTGGTCCACCCAAGTCGACGCTACCACCAAGGAAGCACAACAGCGCCTATAATTCCTCAGGAAACAAGGGAAATTCAGCATGTCCACATTAATTCTTACCAACTTTTACAGATGCACCATAGAAAGCATCCTATCTGGCTGCATCACAGCCTGGTATGGCAACTGCTTGGCCCAAGACCGCAAAAACTTCAGAGAGTCGTGAACACAGCCCAGTCCATCACACAAACCTGCCTCCCATCCATTGACTCCATCTACATCTCCCGCTGCCTGGGGAAAGCGGGCAGTATAATCAAAGATCCCTCCCACCCGGCTTACTCACTCTTCCAACTTCTTCCATCGGGCAGGAAATACAAAGTCTGAGAACACGCACAAACTTCTTCCCCACTGTTACCAGACTCATAAACGACCCTCTTATGGACTGACCTCATTAACACTACATCCCTGTATGCTTCATCCGATGCCGGTGTTATGTAGTTACATCGTGTACCTTGCATTGCCCTATTACGTATTTTCTTTGATTTCCTTTTCTTTCCATGTACTTAATGATCAGTTGATCTGATCGCAGAAAAATACTTTTCACTGTACCTTGGTACACGTGACAATAAACAAAATCCAAACAAAATCCAATTGCACAACGGGATTTAGATATAAACAAAAATAGTATTCTGAATTATAGACCAAACCTGCAGCTGCTTCAACCAACCTTTCCAGTAAAATGGGTGTGAGGATCATGGGCCGGGATTCTCCCCTACCCGGCGGGGCGGGGGAATCCTGCGTAATGGAGTGGCGGGAACCACTCCGGCGTCGGGCCGCCCCAAAAGGTTCGGAATTCTCCGCACCTTTAGGGGCCAAGTCCTCACCTTGAGGGGCTAGGCCCGCGCCGGAGTGATTTCCGCCCCGCCGGCTGGCGGGAAAGGTGTTTGGCAAATACAGCTGGACGCGTCCAGTCACAAACTGTGCACGTTCAACACCCCGTTCGGCCGCTACTGTTACAACCGCATGCCTTTCGGTATCATATCTGCCTCCAAAGTGTTTAATCGCATCATGGAACAGATGATGGAGGGCATCGAGGGGATACGAGTATACGTTGACGACGTGATCATCTGGTCCATAACGCCCCAGGAACACATCGCTCGCCTCAAGCAGGTCTTCCAGCGAATTCATGGACATGGTCTCCAGCTCAACAGGGCCAAGTGCTCATTTGGTCAATCTGATATAAAGTTTCTAGGCGACCACATCTCGCGGCAGGGTGTGCGGCCAGACGCCGACAAGGTCTTGGCGATCAACGCCATGAAGACCCCGGAGGACAAGAAGGCAGTCATCCGCTCCCTCGGGATGGTCAACTTTCTCGGGAAATTCATTCCCAATATGGCATCCCACACCACGGCCCTCCGCCATCTCGTCAAGAAGTCAACGGAATTCCAGTGGCTGCCCACACTTGAAGCGGAATGGTGTGAGCTGAAGGCAAAGCTCCCCACAGCCCCAGTTCTAGCGTTCTTTGACCCAACCAAGGAAACCAAGATATCAACTGATGCAAGCCAGGACGGCATTGGGGCAGTGCTCCTCCAGCGAGATGACTCCTCGTCCTGGGCTCCAGTGGCATATGCCTCCAGGGCCATGACGCCCACTGAGCAACGGTATGCTCAGATCGAAAAGAAGTGTCTGGGTCTCCTGACAGGAAGTCAAGTTTCATGACTACGTGTACGGCCTGCTGAAATTCATGGTGGAAACAGACCACAGGCCTCTAGTCCACATAATCCAGAAGGATTTAAATGACATGACACCTCGGTTAAAGCGAATTCTTCTTCGACTCCGCCGCTATGACTTCGAACTTGTCTACATGTCAGGCAAAGAGCTGATCATTGCAGATGCCCTATCCCGGTCCATCACCACACCGTGTGAACAAGGTGACTTCATCTGCCACATAGAAGCGCAAGTGCAATTGTGTGCCACCAACCTCCCAGACTCTGATGAATGGGTGGTCCAAATTTGTGAGGAACCTGCCAAGGATCTGAATAGGGGACACTTCCAGTTGTATAGGGAATGAGGCAGGGTCGCCCTCTGTCCTCCCGCACAGGGGAAAGGGGTTGGGAGAGTGGGGCAGCATCATCAGGGATTGGGGCAGTTGGGGACACGTGTGTAGAATTTTTAAAAGTGAATGCCGATAAATATGATGTCTCTGGCTCTTTCTTCTGCAATGTGGGCTGAGCACCAATCCCTTGCCCCAGCTCTCTGGACATGGAGGTTCTGTTTGCTTCTTGCCCCCCTGTCCCTACAGCCACACCCCCTGCCCCCATCCCATCCCCCAGTACAGCACATGCAGGTGATGGGTGTGAGAGAGCATTCAGCAGACAGGCAGGGGTCAGATTATGGCGTAGATTGAGGAGCTCAAGCGTTCAACTCTCTGCGGGTTATCATCAACACCCTGCTCTTGACAGTGACCCACTTACACAGCCGACACACTCCCATCACCCTGGAGAGTGCATACTGGGGACAGGCACTGTTGGCGTGGGCCAGGGGTAGGGGTGGGGGAAGACTGAGGGATGGCAGCGGAGGGGGTTGAGAGGCGGGCGGGGGGAATGACGGACGAGGCCACACCCTATGTGAAGTGGGCGAGGATGAGGGCCTCCCTGGCCCTCTGGGCTTGCCGGACCCTCACTGCTGCCAGCTGTCCTCCATCCGCCAGCTGGTCCTGCGGGCCCTCCCCAGGCTTGTCCTCCATTCCATCTTGGTCAGGCGGCTCCTCGTCCTTCTCCTCGGATGTGCCCACATGATCCTCCTCTTCACTTCAGCACGTTGTCCCGTTGCTGTGCCAGGTTATGGAGGACACAGCAGACCACCACAAAGTGGGCAACCCTCTGGGGAGTGTACTACAGTGCACCACCAGAGCAGTCGAGGCATCGGAACTGCATGTTGAGGAGTCCAGTGCACCGCTCACCCATGTGGCCGCATGGGTCTCGTTTTATTGGGTCTCCGCATTGGTCACTGGCCTCTGTACTGGTGTCATTAGCCAGGTCCTCAGTGGGTACCCCTTATTTTACAAGAGCCAACTGGCCATCCTGGGGTGCTCCTCGAAGCGGCCGGAATGTCTGACTGCCCCAGGGTGTAGCTGTCGGGCACACACCCTGGGAAACGTGCACACATGTGCATGATCATCATGTGGTGGTAACACACGAGTTGTATGTTCAGGGAGTGGAACCCCTTCCTGTTGATGTAGGGCACTCCCAGATGGCCCGGTGAGCGCAAGGTGACATCACAGGCTTCCAGTGCAGAAGGAGGCCATTCAGCCCATCGAGTCTGTACCGGCCCTACCTAAGAGCACCAACAGATCGGCATCTGATGCAGTTCTCGATTTTGGCCTCTCCCACCGATCTAACGGCCTCGTCGCCCTCTCGCTTAATTGCAATGCGGCCATTAAATTACTCTCCTTGTAACATCTTTCAGAGACTTAACAGAATTCAGATGGTCTGTAATCGACTGTTGATTGAAAGGCAACTAAAAAAACTTGCTTTATTCAACTACCCCTTTCACAGATGCAGATTTGCACCTAAAATTAATGAAGATTTAAATTATAGACAACCCTTTCTGGAAATGTTATGGGCGGGATTCTCCGAGCCTCCACGCCGAAATCGCGATTGGCACGGGGTGCAGAATGGGCGTTGACGCCGAAATCCGGTGCGACGCCGCACCTGCAATTCTCCAGTCCTCGGAGAATCGCCATGAATCGCTTGCGCATGGTCTACGTGGCACGGATAGGAGGCCATTGACAGAGGCGATTCTCTGAGGACAACTGGCCGAGTTCCCGAAGGCGTGGTTCTAACCACATTTTGCCTGTCGAGAACGGTCAGTGGCGGCTGCGGATTTACTCCACGGTCGCCCTGGTGGGGGGTGGGGGATCCTTCACCGGGGGGGGGGGGGGGGGGGGGGGCTCACAGATGACCAGGCAAGCGATCGGGGACCTACATTCCTGGTGCCACTCCGCGGGCTCAGTCCGCCATGTCGCACGGGGCGGCTGCCGCCGTGCGCATGCGCGGACTCCCAACCGGAAGTGCAGGGCCCCGTATCCGCAGCCAGAGCTGTGAGGAGCACTCCGGGGCCCTGCTAGCCCCTTGCAGATAAGAGAATCACTCTGGACTTTCTTAAGGAACGCCTGTGTTTTGACGCTGGCGTGGGGACGTAGCCCCATTATTGGAGAATCCCACCCACGTTTCCTGAAGCCAGGATGACAGGTGTGCAAGGTATCATTGCCAACTTGCTTCTAAGCCTTGAATTTACCAACAAGGAGCTGTTCTGTACATGGAACCTGTATGTTTGATTACTCACTGTTTATTCATGATATCCACACAATGGATTCAGTAGTTGGTGTTCATTTAAGATTAAAAGATTTAAAAAAATATTCATGTGCATAACAAAATTAAGAACAGTCCTTTGCCTGTTCTTTATTTTGAAGAGCAGCAAGTGGTAGAGTGATGACATTAGAAATAGAGAATTAAAAAAAAAGATTAATATAAAATGGTAATTCACATGATCAATACTCCACTAAGGAGAGATGGAAATTCACCAAAGCCTGGCTGTAAATTTAACTTACACTTCATCTTCATATTCCTTTGGCGGGGACAAGGCAATAACGAGGTCTATCCAGTCCTGTAATAGAAATACAATAGCTCTAAGTTACTGTTGATAATGGTTTTTGATGGTTCTCTGATAGACAAAAGCAGACAGTTAGAGATCAGGAAGAATGAGGCTTGAGCTGCCTTAACTGGTCGCAGCTAGGCATTGACAGAGGTGTAAAAATTAATCCAAATCTCCTAAAAGGCTGGAAAGAAAAAAACCCAGCTGGTTCCTATGCTTGATTACAATCTAATTACTTCCTTTCAGTGTCTGGGAGTGTCAGTTGATGATTGCAGGATCCAGTTTCACTGTTGGCTAGATGCTAGAGTATGATGCACAATGACACCTAGGGCATGGGTTCAATCCCTATACTGGCTGCAGTAGTTCATGGAGACCTGCCTCCACACCTTGCCCCAGAATTGCAAATTGATGTATCTCAAGCTATATTTAACCAATTGCCTCTCTCTCATGGAGAAAGATGCCTCTGGTCATTTGTGGACTATGGCTAATAACCTGATGTGCTTGTGAAGTGCCTTAGGCTGTTTTACCATGTTTACCACTGTACAATAATAATAATCTTTATTAGTGTCACAAGTAGGCTTGCATTAACACTGCAATGAAGTTACTGTGAAAATCCCCTAGTCGCCACACTCCGGCGCCTATTTGGGTACAGTGAGGGAGAATTCAGAATGTCCAATTCACCAAACAAGCACGTCTTTCAGGAATTGTGTGAAGAAACTGGAGTACCCGGAGGAAACCCACACAGTCACGGGGAGAACGTGCAGACTCCGCACAGACAGTGACCCAAGCTGGGAATTGAACCGGGGTCCCTGGCACTGTGAAGCAACAGTGCTAATTGCAAGTTATTTTATTTTTTGCTACATTTTAAAGATATATTTTTATTGAAGTTTTTAATTTATGGCAGGTATATCTTATCATACAGTTCAATTATACAGTTATGTCACTCAGAACTGAGGTTATAAAGAATTTACATCCTTTAACTATACATGTGGTTAAAATTTACATTAGTGTTATCCAACAAAAACAGAGAGCCAAAAACAAAAATATGACAAAAGAGTAAAGTGGTCTATTTACATTGCAGTGACCAGTGTTGTATAGATATAGTCCAAGATGCCCCTGCTTTCCCCTTTGAGAACTGATCAGTGGTGATTTAACCTGAAGGTCACCACACCTCACGTGAGAGGCAGGTTGAGAATAACCTCAGCCAGTACAGGAATTGAACCCACACTGTTGGCATCGCTCCATATCACGAACAGGTCTTCTAGCCAACTGAGCTAAGCAATCGCCATCCTAATGTATCGGTCCAAAGTGACTGGCTAAATAAATTGTAACCAGTGTGTACTCTTCTATTAACTTGTGTCTTGAGCATCATTATGGAATTGCTTTTGATCTCATGCAAGTATGCCTCTACCTTCTCATTCTTACTAAGAATCATTTTACAAATAATTAAACAAGTGATTGATTGGGGGGCACTAACAACTTGAGAAAAGTAATGAACCATCATCAGAGATAGATTAGGGCAGCACGGTGGCGCTGTTGCCTCACAGCGCCGAGGACACAGGTTCAATCTCTGCTCTGGGTCACAGCCTCTGTGGAGTTTGCACATTCTCCCCGTGTTTGCGTGGGTTTCGCCCCCACAACCCAAAAATGTGCAGGATAGGTGGATTGGCCACCTACATTGCCCCTCAATTGGAAAAAATGAATTGGGCACTCTAAACTAAAAAAAAAAAATCAGCAGAAATGGGAAACAAAAATATAGACGTATGAATCATACTGATTGTTCTTTTTGCAGAATTATTGGAAGGAGCTTTATGAGGCAGTGAGGGAGTTAATTTCATGATATAATAATCATCAATGAACAGTGGGAGGTGAAGTATGTGTACACTCTGCAGGTTGCATGCTTCCAGTTCCAATTTGATAGATGGCTGAACCATAAAATGCTAAAATTGATCTAAACAAAAAAATTAACCCATGAATAATAATATGATTTTAAGTTACAAGCAATTCGTATTTGTTCCTGTTCTCCCAGTGTCTCAAATTTAAAATTCTTAATATTTTGTCTAAATCCTTCCATGGCCTGACTCTCCCTATGCCTGTAAACCTATGAAAATCTACACCCAACTAATAAGTCTTTCTCGGCTCCAATCTGTTGTGTGTTCCTCTCCCTTCAATCCATCAGCTGCCTTGGAACCACACTCTGGAATTTCCTCCTCAAAACTCACTGAGGTTGGTGCTACGACTGCTCCAGAGACATTCTAGTGCTGGCTAGTGTCTGCCACTTCCAGCGTGGCCCACAGAGCATTCAATACTGATCAGCAGCTGAGAGCATAATGTTAGTGAAGGGCACTATTTGAGACAGTCTGCCATTCCCACTTTCTGCAGGCCCATAGGAGGAACCAGAGGGTAGCTGCTCAGAAACAAGAGATACTCCCTCCACACCTGGTTGATGGCTCCCTCCTTAGCTATCTGACCAGATGAGGAGGACGAGCATATAACAGGAGTCATGGCACCACAGGAACATTGTGGAGCAAGTAATCTGCATACTAAAGCAATGTTTCTGCTACCCCAATCACGGGGACAGTCCTCCTGTAGACGCCGTAGGGAATCTCCACATCCGTGGTGATCTGCTGTGTCCGCCACAATAATAATAATCTTTTATTGTCACACGTAGGCTTACATCAACAGTGCAATGAAGTGACTGTGAAAAGCCCCTAGTGGCCACATTCTGGCGCTAGTTCGGGTACACAGAGGGAGAATTCAGAATGTCCAAATTACCTAACAGCTCATCTTTCGGGACTTGTGGGAGGTAACCGGAGCACCCAGAGGAAACCCACGCAGACTTGGGGAGGACGTGCAGATTCCGCACAGACAGTGACCCAAGACGGGAATTGAACCTAGGACCCTGGCACTGTGAAGCAACAGTGCTAACCACTGTGTTACCATGCTGCTCACATACATGCATCGTGAACTTACAGCCATTTACACCAGCATCTGGAGGTCACCTTAGGAGGACGAAGAGGGGGAGGAGGAGGAAGATAAGGAACAGGAGAAGGAAATAATGCATCTGGCAACCCTTCACTACACATGTGCTGACAGAGTGTAGCTGCTCGGATTCCTTTTGTGATTGGAGAACATCTCTTCACCAACATGCTTCACAATCCTCCAACTTGCCATTCAACTGGTACTCCACATTCCAGTGTCCCATTGGCCAAGATCCTCAATTAAAAACTACAAACAATAACCTTACCATAATATCTTTAACCATAAATACATCCATTTACGCAAACAGAATTGAATTATTCTGTATGTCAAATTCCTTAATGCCCGATTTGCAAGTGGCATTCCCTCTCCTAGTGTTCCTAAGCTATGCTACAGTGACTGGAGCATGGTAGGTTTGAGACTGCCATGAGGAGCGATTGCAAATGGCCTTGCAGGACACCCTTGTGCAACTAGGGGTCTTGAAGGGATCTTGAAGGCCCTGTTTTGGAGTGTACCGCCTTGGCATTAGTGCTGGGCGGACTTGCTAATTGAGAGGTAACTGCTAAGGCATTCGTGGAGGGGCAATGGTGGGAGCACAAATGTTGATATTCAGAGAGAGGACAGTTGATTCATTCACATGGAGCCACTACCAATCCCTGGGTGGCATGTCAAGAATCCTAGTAAGCTGTTTGAGTACGGATGGCTGGGCTCCTGTGAGTGCCTGCATGCACTGAGTTCTGCAACCATGTCGGCGGCAGCCTGAGACTGCAATGCACCAAGTCTCATGACTTAAGTCTGAGCTTCCGTTGCAGCACTGATATGCTGAGTAGCTTTCACCTATATTGCAGTAGAAGCTGAGACAGTGGCTACTAGACACTGCACCATGTCCAACAAGTGCTTGTTTGGATTTGGCCGCTACTTCCAATGACAGGAAAGATGGGCTCCAAACTTTGTGTGATGTGTTCAGCTATGTTGAAACTGGATTCTTTCAAGCTCCTTGACTGACAGGTGCCTTGCCAAGCCTGATTGACAGACTTGACAAGGCACCAAGCATCTCAGTGTGGGTTCTCATCAGTATCCTCCTATATGCTGCCTCATCAATGACATCATCTGAGTCCCGGATAGCAGGCCCTCCGATAAATGCCTCTTGGCCCCCTGTTCAGCTTTCAGCCAGCAAGATTAATGAATGCTACAATCATGGAAAGCAGGAAGCAGCTCAAAGTTAGCATTGCTGTCTGCCTCAATGGCACCAGGGAGCAGGCGGAGAGGTGTCTGACCTCCGTGCCTCAAAATGGGAGCAAACGTAACTTTAGCCCTCTGCTGTTCCATTTTCCTCTCTCCTTCTTTAAGGCACTACTTTAAAATCACTTCTTGGTGCAAACATTCAGCCATCCCTCCTAATATCTCCTTTAGCTTGGGCATGCATTTAAAAAAAATTATATATTGTATATTGCGTTCTGAGCTTCTCCAGTGCTGAAAGTGCTATTTAAATACATATTTTCCAGATAAAGCCATTATCTACACCTTATCACCTGGATATTGAAGTAATCAGTTACCTAATGGCACTGGATGTTTTGAAAACTGAAATTCAATAAAACCCATTAGTCAGAGAAACCGTTGTATTCTATCACCATCTGTGACTTTTTTCCATCACACTGTATTTCACTTAATACACAAATAACACAAAACTGAAATCAATTTTGTTTTTGCAGTCACAGGGAAAATACAACAAAAAAAACCCTTGGACCAGTATGTTTCTCTATCAATAATGTCGACAAACACAATTGTAGATATGACTAACTCATTTCATGCTCCCTCTCACCCTTAGGTACACACTATTAAGCTTTAAAAAAAAACAAGGGATGGATTTTCAGTCTGTCAAACGTAGGAATACTGTAAGATTCACACAGAGATGGAAATCTACAGATCACAGAAGAGACATATGGTGTCAGGGATGGCATGGGAGGGTGGAATGACAGAATAAATTAGATGGAAACAATGAAAGGAAAAAGTTATCCGAATGATGCAGACAGCACAGCAAGGAAGATGAGTGACAGCAATGGAGAACAAAAGGGTTGGAAAAGAGACGTCACTTCAGAAGCTCACGAAGGAAATAGAGAATATGAAACAAAGAAATTTGGAAGTGCACAATGTGTTACATGCTAGAATGCTCCTGTTAATTTATAACTTACGCATTATATCTAGCTTGTTATGGGAAATGCTGAGGAGACCTACTAACTACTGCCATGGTTCCACAGGAAACATATTGACCCAGATTGTGTAGTCAGTGGCAAATAAATGGCATTCACCATTCATAATGCACACTGATGCCCAAAAGCTCTTGTGGCTTTTGACTGGCAATGGGAGTCTAAATCAGAACAGAATACTCTGCAAGGGATTACAACCAGTGTGAACAGGGCAAGTAATTTATCTCTTTTTAAAAATAAATTTAGAGTACCCAATTCATTTTTTCCCATTAAGGGGCAATTTAGTGTGGCCAATCCACCTACCCTGAACATCTTTAGGTTGTGGGGGCGAAACCCACGCAAACACGGGGAGAATGTGGAAACTCCACATGGACAGTGACCCAGAGCCGGGATTGAACCTGGGACCTCGGCGCCGTGAAGCAGCAATGCTACCACTGCGCCACCGTGCTGCCCTAATGTATCTCTTTTTTAAAATAAATTTTGAGTACCCAATTCTAGAATATCCCCACAACCCAAAAACTTATGCAAGCTATGTGAATTGGCCATGTTAAATTGCCCCTTAATTGGAACAAAACCTCCAAAATATCATGATTCCTGCGTTTAGTTGCACACATATGGAAGCTGGAAGTTGCTGTCTGATTTGCTCCTTAATAACGGGGACTGCTGATAGTCTAACAATGACTTCCACCACAAAATCCAGGCCAATAACAATTTGCATGGCCTTTGTATGGAAAAACATCCCAACATGCTTCACCTTATGGTAACAAGAGACAGTGAGCTAAAGGAGACGACATTAGGATGGGTGACAATACATCTGGTTTAAGAAACTTGTCTTACGGGACACTGGAGAATATAAACCAATGCCAGTGAAGGGTGAGTAGGGATACGTTGGGTAAAGATATTTAATAGAATTTATAGTGCAGAAGGAGACCATTCAGCCCATCTAATCTGCACAGGCCCATGGAAAGATCACCCTATATAAACCCACATCTCTACCCTATCCCCGTAACCCAATCAAACCATTTTGGACACTGTTGCCTTTTTTACCTACTGTAAATATGGCAATCAATGAGGTTGCTCTTCTTCCTTTTGATATCAATATTATATTGCTCAGAGTTGCCAGGTATCAAATAATACCAACACAAGGTTCAACCGGATATCGATCAAAGAGCCAAACACCAGTTAATTAGTTCAAGATCAAGGGTACTTTATTTACACACACAATTATCATGCAACATAAACACAACTAGTTAAACTACACCTATCCACTATGACAACCTGTACTTAACTTCAGGCACCCAGCTTAGGTCAGAGGAACAGTGGCCGCTGTTCGATTCTGGGTCTATCGGGTCTGGAGAAGTAACTGCTGCTCAGCTGGGCTCATCCGTCTGGTAGCGGGCGTTGAACTTGAACTTGCTTCTGGTGGTGCTGCAATTGGAAGTAGATGTTGCCGGAGCGCCAGGTCCAAGAGAGGCCTCACACATGGTGGTCTCTCTTTTTATCCTTGCGGGTTTTCGCGCTCTTTTGGGCGGTCCTTCAGTTTGGACCCCACTAATTGGGTAATTCTTGATCACAATGTTCGATTCGAACCAATAAAGGGGCGGGTGCCTTGATGGCTGGGCGTGTCCTAAGCGGTCACTGACCCTGTTGTTTACACTTCCTGGGTACAGGGAGTGGCCCCGAAATGTCTGGGATTGTATCGGTTGCTCAAGTATCAGTCCTTTGTCTGGCGGAGATGGGCCATCAAAATGCTAATCGGCTGGAGGTTTCGATACCGTCTGGATTCCTCGCTCACAAATATACATTCAGGCTCTGAGCCTGCCTGAATCTCGCACTGTCCATTTTTCCCGTTATGCTTTGTGACCTTCCCTGTTCCTTATTGTAAGTGGCCATCCCAGGTGGCTACAGTCCGAACCGATTGATCCTCAATGCGAAGCATGAAGGATCACACTACTGGATCTTCTCCTGTTCTCTGACATGCCGGGTACCCTCAATCAAAGACAGGTTCTATCCTACTATGTCCTATGGGTCAAAATATTTACCTAAGTTTTCCCTAATACAACACATATCTCTAAAAATTCTAAGGGGCACTATAACATTCAAACATACATTTCAGTCTCTTTACACACAAAAAAGGGGAACCTCTAACTGTCCTTAACTGAACTACACTCATGCTGCTATCTAATAACCAAAGAACTTATATCACAATACAAAATACACAATAGCAGCATCACATTCCTACTTTTTTATTTTTAAAATATTGTTTTAATTCTACATTTTCACATTTTCCTTCAAGAATTTACACCCCGCCCACAAACAGTAAATGGTAACAAATACAAAATCAATCCCCTTAACAATACCAATGATCCCATCCTCCCACCACCCCAAAGAACGGCCCACCTGTCAATATATGCATCCAATAAAACAAACCCTCCCACGGTGGAAACAAAAAACAAAGGAGAAAAAGAAAAAGGAGTCCGGGACCGCCCATGGTCACCATTGACCTATAGAGTCCACTCCCCCCTCCCCCCCTACACTCAACGCCATCCAGCCTCTGAAAGAGTACCGTACATGATACCCAAGAGTTGCACCCCCCCCCCCCCCCCCCCCCACCGCCCAAGTCACCAGCTCCTCCCATCCACTGCCTCTTGTAAAACTCCTCCTCCCAACCTCGGTTCCTTCCCCCCAACTTTCCACCCCGGCTAGACCACTCGGACCCTGTTCTACCAGGCTCCGATGGCCGCAGCCCCTCCCCCCACCTCACTCCCGTTCACTGGTCGGCTTAAACCGGCCAGCGTGGAAGCTCCCGCCCGGGTCCCTTTCCCCCTTGCCCAGCCCTAGGAAAGCCCAGAGATCCCCTTTTAGCACACACCCCGCATATCCACCTACACCCAAAGAGCCCTCATTTTGAGTGAAAGTCCCATGCCTTCCCTTGTCCAAATATATACAACATTGGCTCCTTTAGCCCCTACACCCGCACGCAGTGAAACAAAAAAGAAGGAAATCCAGTCATGAGGTTACATCGGCACATGGCCATTTCTCAATTTGTCTACATACATTTTCAGAGCTTTGTCTGTGGGCTGGGTCGTCTGTGGTCGGATGCCTGTCTTTTTCAGCACCGATTTGGGAACAAAGGGGCCTATACTGTGCTTGGCTGCAATGATCTCGCACTCATGTGGGGTTCCTGCATAGTGTAAATTGTCGGCCTGAAACGTGTGCGTCTTTGTCCGTTTTACCGTAATGTCGCATCCTTGTAGGAGTTGGGTCCAGCGCGCTTCTCGAATTTGGCTCACTGTGCCGTCTTTTAATCTACCATCTAATAAAAGCTGTGTCAGGGTGTGCTCGCTCAAATTAGTTACGGGGTTGAGTCCTGTTATGTACGAGAAGGTTCGGTCGGTGGTCGCTACCTCTATTGCATATGGGGAGTGTGGATCTGGGGCCTGCAAAGTGGGGGCTGAGCTTAGGGCGCATTTCAATGTGTCTACGGCATCCGTGTGCTATGGAAGCCATTTCCATGGGGCCTGTTTCTTATGGAGCTCGGAAAGTGGGGCTGCTTTTGTGGCGAAACCGTCTATGTGGTTCCTGTAGTAACCGACCAGTCCTAAAAATGACCGGAGTGCTGTAACATTTTGGGGCAAGGGCAATTTTACAATCAAATCTATCCGTTTCTGTTCTATTTCACACTTACCATGCGTGATGACTGTACCTAAATAAGTGACTTTTTCCTGGAGAATTTGGGTCTTTTGGGGGTTAATTTTGCATCCAATTTCTTTGAGGAGTCCTAATAGTTCCAAAAGAAGCGAAACATGCTCTTCCTTGGTGTCAGTCTGTAGGAGCAAGTTGTCCACTTACTGAACGAGGCATTCAGGTCGGGAATATTTTGCTAATCCATTCACCAATTGTCTGTCAAAAATGGCGGGGGAGTTGTGGAAGCCTTGTGGATGGCATGTCGACGTGTACTGCTGTCCCTGGAAAGTGAACGTAAATTTGTACTGGCACGTTTTGTCCAGTGGAATGGACCAAAAGCCATTGCTAATGTCCAAAACCGTGAAATATTTTGACTGAAGTCCCTGTTTTAACATGGTCTCGGGACTTGTGGCAACGGTGGGGGCTGCTAACGGAGTTACTTTGTGTAATTCCCTATAATCGATCGTCAGTCGCCATGAACCATCTGGTTTTCCTGCGGGCCAAATCGGGGCATTGTACGATGATGCTATGGGCTGAATTACTCCTTGGTCCAATAAACTCTGGATTACTTTGGCTATCTCTCCCTCAGCTTGCTGTGGAAAGCCGTATTGCTTCTGGGGCTTAGGATTGGGACCTGTAATGTTAACCACTCCTGGGATCTTACTGCAATCGTGCTTGTGTTGGGCAAACGGTGCTTTATGTCTTTTCAAGACTTCTCTAACTGCTTTGTCTGTGGTAATGGTTTGTGGATCAAACCAGTACTCTCCCACTGAGCTAATCCTATGAGCGTAGTCTCCTACTGTGAGCGTGGCGGGGGCTCGTGCTGCTCTGGCCATTTTCCACACACATTTATTTACGGGATCGAAAGAAAGGTTGTGTGAACTCAGAAAATCTATTCCCAAGATGTGTTCTACTGTCTGGGGTAAATCTACCAAAATGACTGAGTGTTTTGTTTTAATGTTGTCGATCCACAGGGGCTGTAATGTGTCCCTGCTGGAGGTGACTTGTAAAGCCACTAAGGATATTGGTGTCTGTATTGGGCCATATATCTCGCTGGTACATCGTGGAGGGGTTTAATGTGGTTCGGGACCCTCCTGTGTCCCAAAGGAACTCTACTGGGTGTCCCCGGATTGTGCCTGCAACTACCGGTCTTCCGTAGTTATCACAAAATGTGTCGCAGACCCAAGTTGGGGAGTCCGAACACCATCAATCGGTGCCATTTATGGCCAAATTATCTGATCGGGTGCTAACGCTGTGAATGGGTCTGGCATTGTTCCTAGGGGGGGCATTTGTGGGCTGATTCCGTTGCTGTTTCGGGTGGGGCTTGACATTCTCGTGACTAATGTCCTTTCTGTCCACAATTGTAACATTCCTGCACTTTAGGGTGCTGTGTGTTACTTCTGCCTTCATTTACCCGTGCGGGATCTTGGTGTGCCCTTACTGGATTCATGTTGGCGTCTACTCTTTCTTGGTCTGTCTTTTTCTGTAAGGACTGTTCCCAAGCTCTAGATAATCGTTTCAGTACCCACACTTAATTGTGTGCCGGGTCTGAGGGGTCGTAGTTGGCACATGCCTTTTGTCCTGCCTCCATGGCGTGGGAGACTAGAATACGGGTCCATTTGGCCGTATTGTCTACAGATAAATGAGCGCGGGCTAAATCACAGAATACTGCAGTAAAGTGGATCCAGAGGCATCCAGCAAATGCTGTTGGATTCTCTCCCTTTTTCTGTCTGCACCGGTTGAGTCCTTCTACTGGATCTCCTCTATTGAAGCCAATGGCATCTAAAATGGCTGTTTTCATATTTGGAGGCTACCTCCTCCTACATTTTGTGGGTCGGGAAGGGCTGAACTAACTGACGGGTCAAGGCTCATCACTATGAGTTTTACTTCTTCCTGCTCGTCCAGACCGTACATGACGGTCAGTTGCCTAACTCGTTTGAAAAAGTGGTGTGGGTCTGACGTGGGGTGAAAAGTCTCAATTTTATCTTGGGCATTTCTTAACTGGGTGATGGTTAGTGGGGTGGTGGAGACAAAATTACGTTGGTCTTCTGTTGTTCTCCTACGCTGCGTGGCGATGGGATTCATTGGGTTGGGTGCTGCTTGTGCAGTCGGTGGTACGGGTGCTTTCCTTTTCGGGGCCTGGGGGGCTTCATTCTGATTTTCTGTCTCCGTCACGTATCGTTGGGCTGTTTCATTAAGTTTCTGCCAATCGGGGCCATCTTCCTGATCTAACTGTGGCCCAAAGTTATCTCTGAACCCGTTCTGAACGGATAGCAGTGATTGCAATCTTGCAATTTGCTGCCTGCACTTGGCATGGTCCACCGAACTCTGCCTCTGTTCTGTGGTGGAACTGTGGAGTGCTCGGAGGGCTGCCTTTAAATCCTTACATTGTTTTCTCAACTGTTCTGCTTGGTTCTCCGTTTCCTCTCTTACCAACACCGCACTTTGCGTGTCCTGGTAGGCCTTATCGTATTGAATCTGAAAGCTGCTTAGGTGGGCGAGACAAGATTGGTGTGCCCTCTTGACATCAGCCATCTCCTTGTCCTTCGTCGCTCGCTGCTCTCGGAGTTGCTCGTTTACTCTCTCACACTCGCTAACATTTCCCTCTCTACTCCTCTCTTTCTCCTCAAGCTGTCTACGGAGCGTCCTCACGACCTCCTCTCTGCCTCGCAATTGTGCCAAGCAGGACACGATTGCCATCGCCGTACGAACTCTACTCAAATTCTTCTTGTGGGTCTCGGTCAGGCTGCACCACCAAGTTTTTCCTGTGCTGCCAGGACCTGTTTCCTCATTCGCGCAAAATTCCGACCATAGGGGCCATCCTTTCCCCTTTAGATATTTCCCAATCTCTTCTTCCCATATGGGACACTGTTCTGCTCTGCGACCTCGGGCTCTTCTGGATGCATAAGGCATTCCATTGCCTTCATTGCCATCCCTACGATTATCTCTGATTCTACCGGGAATTTGGAACAAGGGGGAATAAAGCGGTGGTGCAAACACGGGTACGGCTCAAGCTATTTTCCGGTTTACGCAACTCCCGAAAGTTTCACGCAACAAAATCTATCGAGGTTACCTTATATCCCTTTGTTCGTGCGCATGCAAATTACACACTTACGAATTTTGGAGGTTTGATCGATACTGGTTTCGCTTGTGGTTTCTTTTACTTTGCCAATTTGGATTTCTAATTCAATCGTTTTGTGGGTTCTCTCGGAGTGACACAGTCACTTCTGGGTTGAGTCCCGTCAGATGTCGCCAATAACTGTTGTCTTTTTTTACCTACTGTAAATATGGCAATCAATGAGGTTGCCCTTCTTTCTTTGGATATCAATATTATATTGCTCAGAGTTGCCAGGTGTCAAATGATACCACCACAAGGTTCAACCGGATATCGATCAAAGAGCCAAACACCAGTTAATTAGTTCAAGATCAATGGTACTTTATTTACACACACAATTATCATGCAACACAAGCACTACTAGTTAAACGACACCTATCAACTATGACAACCTGTACTTAACTTCAGGCACCCAGCTTAGGTCAGAGGAACAGTGGCCGCTGTTCGATTCTGGGTCTATCGGGTCTGTGGAAGTAACTGCTGCTCAGCTAGGCTCATCCGTCTGGTAGCGGGCGTTGAACTTGAACTTGCTTCTGGTGGTGCTGCACTTGGAGGTAGACGTTGCCGGAGTGCCAGGTCCAAGAGAGGCCGAACACATGGTGGTCTCTCTCTTTATCCTTGCGGGTTTTCGCGCTCTTTTGGGCGGTCCTTCAGTTTGGACCCCACTAATTGGGTAATTCTTGATCACTGTGTTCGATTCGAACCAAGGGGCGTGTGCCTTGGTGGCTGGGCGTGTCCTAAGTGGTCATTGACCCTGTTTTTTACGCTTCCTGGGTACAGGGAGTGGCGCCGAAATGTCTGGGATTATATCGGTCGCTCAAGTATCAGTCTTTTGTCTGGCGGAGATGGGCCATCAAAATGCTAATCGGTTGGGGGTTTCGATACTGTCTGGATTCTTCGCTCACAAATATACATTCAAGGCTCTGAGCCTGCCTGAATCTCGCATTGTCCATTTCTCCTGTGATGCTTTGCGACCTTCCCTGTTCCTTATTGCAAGTGGCCATCCCAGATGGCTACAACACTAAGGGAAATTTAGCATGGCCAATTCACCTAACCTGCACATTTTTGGTCTGTGGGAGGAAACCGGAGCACCCGGAGGAAACCCACGCAGACACGGGGAGAACGTGCAGACTCCGCACAGACAGTGACCCAAGCCAGGAATCGAACCTGGGACCCTGGAGCTGTGAAGCAACTGTGCTACCCACTGTGCTACCGTGCTGCCCGATATGAATAGTCGAGGTTTGGAGGCAGAAGCAGGTAATGTTTGTGATCGAGAAAGATAAAGGTTTAGAGGCTCAACGTTTCATGAAATAGGATGCTGAAGTTGCAAACAATCTGGAATCGTGGCTCCGAAAAGGATTTGATTCAGTGGTTGAATATGGAGTTTGTGGCAAGTGGTTAATGCAATGGCAATGGTCTTTCCAATGCTCAGCTGCAGCTCACCCAAAATTGGGATAGGAACAGTGTCACAACACAGGCAGTAGAAGAATCAAAATACATGGTGGTCAGACAGACCTGAGTACTGTTACTGAAAATTAACTATATCCATCGATGATGTGAGATTTTTCTGGGGGGAAGGGATGAAAATAATAAATTTTGTGTCTGAAGTTAATTTCATTGGATCCAATTTTCTCCTTTGTTAGACATGTTACTGGGCAGCTTTTTCAAAATAAATTTAGAGTATCCAATTATTTTTCTTTTCCAATTAAGGGGAAATTTAGCGTGGTCAATCCACCTAACCAGCACATCTTTGGGTTGTGGGGGTGAAACCCTCACAGACACGAGGAGAATGTTCAAACTCCACACGGCAGTGACCCAGGGCCAGGATTCAAACCCGGGTCCTCAGTGTTTTAGTCCCAGTGCTAACCACTGTGCCATGTGCCACCCCTTCGTTACTGGGTAGCTTTTTGGCACACACTAAATAACTCTATGAAGGATAAATATACTTACACCACCACTATTCCAAGACTTTGCCACTGTCGTTTGGGCTTCATGTAGAGTGGCATCAGTGAGAATCTTTCCATTGACAGCCATTATATGGTCACCCTTCACAATTCCACCTAAAGAAGAAACAATTAGTCCATTTAGTCCCTTGAGCCTGTTCCACCTATCAATGAAATCATGGCTAATATGTGACCTACATCCCCAAAGACCTTTGGTTAACAAAAATCTGCCAATGGACCTAGCATCAATTGCCATTTTTGGAAGAGAGATCCAAACTTCTCCCACCTTTTGCTTGTATAAGTATTTATTAAATTGACTTCTAAAGGTCTAGCTCTAATTTTTTGACTACCGGTACATTCCAAGTCATAGGCTCCTCAACGGGGGGCAGTATTTTATTTCAACTTAAACAACATATTGTACTTAAGATCTTGAAAACGCCAATCAAGCCACCCCTTAAATTCCAGCGAATAGTAGCTTGTGTAATCCAGATATTATTCTGGTAAATTTACCTGCACCCTTTCCGCGGTCAGTAAATCTTCCTTAAGATGTGGCCCAGAATTTTAAGTCCACATTTTGGGCCATGCCCGACCCGGTAGCACGCAAAATTGTGCAAGGAGTCAGGCATGCATCCCAATGTCATTGTGCACTTGCGCAATTATCCAGTCGATGGGCGCGAGTCAGATCGGTGCCCGCCAGTAATTAAAAAGGCTTTAAATGATTTAAACATTAATTAACCTGGATTTTACGTTGCCCAAGCAATTTTTAGGTCAGAGCATGGGCAACATGGGCAAGCGGACAATCCGCCGTCCAAGGGTGGGATAAAATGAGACAGGAACAAAGGCAGACTAAGTTGGTAGAAGTTTTTGAGAGTTTGGTTTGGATTTATACTCGAGTTTTGTGAACATTTTCACTGCTTTCTTTTGAGGTGTGTGCAAATCTTTTGGACTTCTCAGGACACTTCAGTCTTGGAACATCTCTCTGAGATTTCCAATCCATGGCATCTACAGTGCACAAGTCAGGCCCATTAGCATTTCAGCAGATGGGTATTGTGTATTTAACAGGCAGCACCTCCCCTGAGGAGGAATAGAGGGGCCGCAATAAAAGGAGGCCAGGTGGTCGCAGGTATCACCGCAGAGGAGAGAAGCAGGCACATGGTGCTCAAGGCCAGCAGGAAGAGCAAGGAGGACAGGCCCACAGAAGACGCCACTATCCAGTTGCCAAGGCAGTGATCTAACCACCTCAAAATGACCAAGGTCCAGTGTTGCAGGAGGCGTCGCCTTTCAAGGGTAGCTGTCACAACCAACTGCCAGGTGATAGCCTCCAACTACATGGATGACTATCCAATGTCACTGTAACCTTTAACCTTTATGCCTCCAGATCCTTCCAGGGGGTCAATGGGTGATCTTTGCAGAGTCTCTCAGTTAGCTGTGCATAGATGTATCAAGCTGGTGACTAATATTTTGTTCAGGCAGGTAAACATATTCATCCATTTGAGGATGGACCAAGCCAGCCAGGCTGAGTGAGCAAGGGGCTTTGTGGCAATTTCAGGGCTTCCCCACATCCAAGGTGCCATTGATTTCACCCATGTGGCCATCAAGACAGCTGACCAGTCAGGCATCTTTGTCAATAGGAAGGGATATCACTCCATGAATATTCAAATTGAGTGCGAGCACAAGATACAGTTTCTACAGGTTTGTGCGAGAATACCCTGACAGTTCCCATGATGCCCATGTACTCTGCTACTCACAAGTGCCAAGGCTGTTTGCAGCTCCAGCTCATCACGAGGGATGGTTAGTGGGTGACGGAAGCTATCCTTTGAAAGGTGAATCATTATGCCTCTCAGGCACCCGAGGACAGAGGCAGAGGAAGACTACAATCGCTGTCATGCTTCCACAAGGGCAGTGGTGGGGAGGACAATAGGTCTGTTTAAAATGAGCTTCCGACACCAGACCGCTTGGTGGTGGTGGGGGCGCTGCAATATCCGCTCAGAGTGAGTGTCGCTCATCACAGTTGTGTGTTTTAATCTTTTAATCTGTATAGTCTTGGATCAAGAGGTCACTAATGCAGGTGCAGTTGCCTCAGAGGAGGAATCCAATGATAACTCAGATGTTGAGCCCGGGCAGACACATGGTGAGTACGAGGAGCCAGACATGAGAAACCTTCAGAGAGGCAGGGACACCAGGAAGGCCATGATTCAGCGCTCCTACAGCTAGGCGTTATGGCTTGCCTTCCATCTGAGCACCTCCTCCTTCTCAAAAATTTCAAATAAAACCATGTCATGAACTCACTGTCGCATCACTGCCTTTGCAGTAAAATTTGCTGCACAACGATCTTTCATTAGGCACTGATGAGGCCAAGACCCATTGATTACACTCAGGGCTTGTGAGCAAAGTTGTCATTCATCTTCATGACATTTAAGACATGAAATCAAAAATATGCTTGACAGCATGAACACATTGTGAAGTGAGGTAGACTATCATCTTTATATAATACGAGTAGTTCATCATCATCTGAATGTGTATTATAGGTAAGTTATATGTTTTACTGTTGCAGTTCTATCATCCGGTGAGCCTCACGTCTGTAGTGGGTAAAGTCTTGGAGGGGATTATAAGGGACAAGATTTATAATCATCTAGATAGGAATAATATGATCAGGGATAGTCAGCATGGCTTTGTGAAGGGTAGGTCATGCCTCACAAACCTTATTGAGTTCTTTGAGAAGGTGACTGAACAGGTAGACGAGGGTAGAGCAGTTGATGTGGTGTATATGGATTTCAGCAAAGCGTTTGATAAGGTTCCCCACGGTAGGCTATTGCAAAAAATAAGGAGGCTGGGGATTGAGGGTGATTTAGAGATGTGGATCAGAAATTGGCTAGCTGAAAGAAGACAGAGGGTGGTGGTTGATGGGAAATATTCAGAATGGAGTACAGTCACAAGTGGAGTACCACAAGGATCTGTTCTGGGGCCGTTGCTGTTTGTCATTTTTATCAATGACCTAGAGGAAGGCGCAGAAGGGTGGGTGAGTAAATTTGCAGACGATACTAAAGTCGGTGGTGTTGTCGATAGTGTGGAAGGATGTAGCAGGTTACAGAGGGATATAGATAAGCTGCAGAGCTGGGCTGAGAGGTGGCAAATGGAGTTTAATGTAGAGAAGTGTGAGGTGATTCACTTTGGAAGGAATAACAGGAATGCGGAATATTTGGCTAATGGTAAAGTTCTTGAAAGTGTGGATGAGCAGAGGGATCTAGGTGTCCATGTACATAGATCCCTGAAAGTTGCCACCCAGGTTGATAGGGTTGTGAAGAAGGCCTATGGAGTGTTGGCCTTTATTGGTAGAGGGATTGAGTTCCGGAGTCAGGAGGTCATGTTGCAGCTGTACAGAACTCTGGTCCGGCCGCATTTGGAGTATTGCGTACAGTTCTGGTCACCGCATTATAGGAAGGACGTGGAGGCTTTGGAGCGGGTGCAGAGGAGATTTACCAGGATGTTGCCTGGTATGGAGGGAAAATCTTATGAGGAAAGGCTGACGGACTTGAGGTTGTTTTCGTTGGAGAGAAGAAGGTTAAGAGGAGACTTAATAGAGGCATACAAAATGATCAGGGGGTTGGATAGGGTGGACAGTGAGAGCCTTCTCCCGCGGATGGATATGGCTGGCACGAGGGGACATAACTTTAAACTGAGGGGTAATAGATATAGGACAGAGGTCAGAGGTAGGTTCTTTACGCAAAGAGTAGTGAGGCCGTGGAATGCCCTACCTGCTACAGTAGTGAACTCGCCAACATTGAGGGCATTTAAAAGTTTATTGGATAAACATATGGATGATAATGGCATAGTGTAGGTTAGATGGCTTTTGTTTCGGTGCAACATCGTGGGCCGAAGGGCCTGTACTGCGCTGTATTGTTCTATGTTCTATGTTCTATGTTCTATCCGACCAGCAGGTGAGGCGAGTATGCAGTCCCAGTACGCGGATGCACCATGTATTCCGTCGGAAGGTGTTTGTTAGGAGCTTTTAGCAGTCGAACATTAGAATAGCTCTGTGGTATCTTAGTGTAAGTTAGTGTTAGACATTTATTTCTAACCGTATTCATCTGAGACATTTTAATTATTCGTTAATGTAGTGTGAGTAATAAATAACATTGTTTATAAAACAAGTTAAATGTTCTTTGTTTACACGGCCATATTCAGATTCAGCATCAGCCCAATCAAAGAACATTACACGCGTGATATTGAAAAAAAAAGACACCTGTGCAAACCCATTGCTGTGTTCACTGTGCCTTGAACCTACGTGTGCAGGTGTCCCCCGGCTCTCACTGACAGTCGCAGTAGAGGCAGATTACTGACTCTGCTGTCTTATTGGCCCAGATGACCTTGCCAGCCATCCTCTGGACGGCAGGGCCTGAGCAGGCTCCACCTGAGAGGGTGCACCCAGCAACATGGTTGGGCACTCTTGAATCATCGCACATTCTGACAATTGTGTAGTGACTGGCAGATGGATAGAGGAGCTGCCGTCCTCATCCTGGGTGGCATGAGAGGAGTCCACAGACACGACAGGCAGCTTGTCTGCCAGTGTGAGGTATGTCTGTACATCGTTGCTCACCACTGATGGTTGGGCACCTAGCTGAGAGACTGTTGCCACATCCATCTTCCACACTGGCAGTGACCTCCTGAGGTCATTGTGTGAGAGGGCCTGCAGGTCTGACCACAACCTCAGGAATCGCTGATTCTGCTCCTGGAGCTGCGTATCCGTGAGAGTCGCCAATGTCTCAGTGGATGAGGTTTTGTGCTCATAGCTCAGCTCAGGGTCAACGCAGAGCTCATGCTCCATATGGATCACCGCCAGATCTCACCCTGCATCCCCCTGGACATCCAGCATCTGCTGCCTGGTGGACAATTCCAGGGGCTCATCATCTGCCTGGGACTCAGCTTGGCTCTGGTGTCCAGTAATCCTCCGAATGCCGGCACCCTGGGCACTCCCGGCCTCCATAATCTGCTCATATGAGCTCATAGAGGTGATGTGCCCTCACCACTATGCACTACCACCTGATACAATGTGCTACTGCTCACCAATGTGCTAGTATCTGCACTGGTGCTTGATGCGGAGAGAGGTGTAATGCTGGTGCATCCAACATCCGGGCTGGTTCCAGAGGATGGCTCATCAGGTGGAGGAAAATAATCAGTCAGTACCGTTACTCATCACACAGTCAATACCCATGCTCTTCAGCCATGTGCCAGTGATATCAATGGCATCACAGTGGCTTACTGATTGGTGAATTTCTGGACACTGTTTCTCAGAAATCCTTGTGAAGAATAAGATGCCCTATATTCTTTTCCCTCTCCGCCTGTCCCAATTCTGCCCACTGTACTCTTAGCTTCCTCAAAGACTCCAGCCTGTCTACGATTGGATGATCCTCTCGCTTGCATTCCACTTACAGGGCTTCTAGCTCACAGCTGATGAGAATAGCTAGGTTTGCCACCCCACCACCATTGTTGTGGTGACTTTTCTCTTGTAACTGCAAAGCTCCATTCAGTATTAAACCTTCCACCTCCAACGTCATATCCTGTTTCCCCACGCGCCTACCCACACTTCACTGACTTGAACCATGTGGATTTTCCCAACACCTTTGCAACCTGACCCTTAGATGAACCCTGGGCTTCCCATCTTTTCTCCCAGCCTTGATGCACAAGGGCAGAGGTGTGTTCTGAGACTCTGATTCCTCCACCCTTGAGTGTTACAAAGGATGGGCACTCTTCCACATTTATCCATACTGGACCATGCCAACTCAGCACTCATCCTTGTTGAGAGCAAAAGATCATAGAACCTTTTACGGCAAATAATCCATGTGTTGCAGACCAATTTGTGTCCACTGATCTCAGCTGCCACGTCTGCCCAGACCTTCTTGGTGTGGTGGGGTTACCTCTTCTTGCCCACCTGCAATATTGGAATGATCCACCTGGCACTCACTGCCTCCACAAGAGCATGCAAGCAGTTATCCAAGAAATGGGGGGCTTGATGTCCACCTGAGGCGCTCTCCCCACCTGGAGTGTCTGTTGGGAGCTGCTGCCATGATGCAGACCTCCCTCTGCATCCTCCTATGTATTTGGCGGTCTCGGGCAACCGCTTTTAAATGTCCCGTTGGGTCACCATTGGACTCACCGGCCACTGCGCTTCTGGCCCTGGTGACGTAGCTGACCAAATCTGGACGTGTTTCACGCTGGCCTGCCCTTAATTGGTCAGCCAGTGTAATATTGCGATCTTTCCAAGACCATGGGCGGAACTGGGAAACACGGCTGCTTCTGGTCCTGCTCACTGTGCACGCACATCACGCATAAAATTCTTGCCATGTTGTCCAGAACTGCTAATCGTACATCAGGAGTGCTCTAATTAGGGATTTGCTGAAACATGGCCTCTATCCCTTTGCACTCTAATCCTTTAAATATGAAGCCAAAATTGCATTAACCTTTTAAATTATTTTCTGTACCTGTTCTTAACTGCTGATATCAGTTGACACAATCTGAGACCCTCTAGGCCAAGACCTGCTCAAGGTTGTCCTGCAAGGCCATCTGCAGTCTTCATCAAAAAGCAGCAGCATTCTACCAGCTATTTGTTAACCACTGGGGTAACTTTGCCTAGGAGCACGATGACAGGCAAAGGCATATGCAAGACATACATTGCAGGAACACAAAAGGATGTTTAGTTGACAATTTATTGTGATATGGCACGGTTTGATTATAAATTTGGTTTGGAATGTTTATGTTGTGGTCGCTTTGGTTTTTGCATTGTGGACAAGTGAATGCTGTGATGGTCAGTAACAGAAGGAAGACAAGGGGTGTGGCCTCTCCATCAGCCGACGCTGGTATCGGGAATGGTGATTGGCTGGAGAATCGGTCGTGAGGCCAAATTCGTGGCCGGTGCCAGGCGCCCGACAGAATGCCATGCTCTCCGGAGTGCTTCAACAGCGGCGTCAATGCCCGGGCAGGAGCAGCGGGGGGTCACCAGGGCGAGAGCCGTGGGGTGGGGGTGACCCCCCCTCCACAGGACCGGGACGTCCAGGCACTGACCGTAAATGCTGCGGCCTGCAAGGAAGCCATTTTGCTGTGAACACGATTGACTGCCCAACATGGCCTGTGATTGTGCAGAGTGACACCGGCTGTATATTGCCCTCATCCCTGCACTCCAGGCTCCACACTCCACCCATCCAACCCCGCACTCCAGCCCCCACCCCACCAACCCCGCACTTCAGCTCCCACCCCAACAAACCTCACCCCAGCTGCCGCCCTCCACCCCGCCACCCACCGGCTGAGCAGACGTGCATGATGTGCATCTCAAGATCACACAACAGCTGCACGATCGGCGAGTGAACCCCCTTTTGGTTTTTGCAGACTCTCACAAACACCCTTCCTGTGCCATCCCCCCACCCCCCCACCCTTGCAATCCCCTCCGTGATTGCCATCTGCCTCACTATGGTGTGTGGGCCCTGAGCTGGCAGTAACAGTGGGTCTGGTCCATGGCTCTGCGATGAACTCTGGTGCTCTGCACCGTTTGACAATGCCTGACTCCTGCCCACGGTGGGCAGCTGGAACGGTGAGTGCTGGCTGAACTGGGGTGCCTGGCCCGCCCAAACCCACCACCAATATCTGCCCATCTCCACCCCCCCCCCCCCCCCCCCCCCCACCCCGCCAGTGCCTCTTTTGCAGCCAGCCCAGTCCTTCCCTTACATCCTTCTGACAGAGCACCGAGGCAGGTGAAACATTGTGAAGAGGTGAAATGAACATATCTATACAGGTTTGTGCCCTTGTGCCAAACGCTTTTCTGTGTGCTGCACCCGTGCCAACTGTGGTAGTCACCACTGTTGTATTATATTGTATATACTGCACTGCATACGAGGGTATTACAGTAAGGCCCCTGTACTACAAACACGGGGGTAAATCCCTGCCTCCTGGCTCCGCCCAGTAGGCGGAGTATAAATGTGTGCGCTCTCGGAACGGCAGCAGCTGTAGGAGGCCACACATCTCTGTGTAATAAAGCCTCGATTACTCGCTCCTCTCGTCTCGTTGTAATTGATAGTGCATCAATTTATTACACAGAGATTTTTCAGAGATGGACCTCCGCATCAAGCCGGATCGCCTGCAGCTCCATCCTCAAGCCGACAACGCCAATAAGGACTTCGCACACTGGCTAGCTTGCTTTGAAGCATACATCGGGTCTGCGACAGACCCAATCCCAGAACAGAAGCTCCAGATTCTGTACACGCGGCTGACCTCCGATGTCTTTCCCCTCATCCAGGACGCACCTACCTACGCAGAGGCCATGGCACTACTGAAGGAGAACTACGCTCAGCAGACCAACAAGATCTACGCCAGGCACCTCCTGTCCACGCGGCATCAACTTCCCGGTGATTGCCAGGCCGTTTCGGCTGCTGAACATTCATACCTGCTAATGAGAGACGCGTTCATTATGGGCATAGGGTCGGCCTACATCCGCCAGCGCCTCTTAGAAGGGGCTACGCTTGGCCTCGCGCCGACCAAGAAACTAGCGCTCTCACTCACAGTCGCCTCACGCAACGTACAGGCGTATGCCCCCGACTGCACGGGCCCACCCCTCCTGGGCATCGTGGACCCTGCCAGCAGCCACCCCATCGTGGACCCCATCAGCGACGGCTCCCAGTCAACCCCACGCCTGCGCCGTGCGGCAGCCAACCAACCCCGAGGGACCCAAGTGCTACCTCTGCGGACAGACAAAACACCCCCAGCAGCACTGCCCGGCGCGGAGCGCGCTCTGCGGCAAGAAAGGACATTTTGCTGCAGTGTGCAAGGCCCACTCAATCGCCGCTATTGTCCCTACACCTCCCGCGTGCGGCCAGTGGGCGCCGCCATCTTCGCCTCAGACCACGTGCGGCCCGTGGGCGCCGCCACCTTGCTCCCCTCACAACACGTGCGGCCCGTAGGCGCCGCCATCTTGCTTGCCTCACAACCAATGGGTGGAGCCATCTTCCCCGCCTCAGGACCCCTGCCCGTCGGGCATTTCATCGGGCCGCTCATCGCCTGCAACCGCCAACGACCAGCTGCGTCACACATCCGTCACGATCGACCAGTCCCGACCGCACAACCTCGCGACCGCATCGACAAAGGTGAAG
Source organism: Scyliorhinus torazame (assembly GCF_047496885.1). Classification (NCBI taxonomy): domain Eukaryota; kingdom Metazoa; phylum Chordata; class Chondrichthyes; order Carcharhiniformes; family Scyliorhinidae; genus Scyliorhinus; species Scyliorhinus torazame. The sequence continues at coordinate 204,935,262 of NC_092716.1, forward strand.
GTCAAAGGGCATGAGATATCCTACCTTCTGGACTCCGGGAGCACTGAGAGCTTCATCCACCCCGATCCGGAAGGCGCTGCTCCCTCGCAGTACACCCCATTAACCAAAGAATCTCCCTGGCCTCCGGATCCCACTCCGTGGCGATCCGGGGGTACTGCATTGCCACCCTCACCGTCCAGGGTGTAGAGTTCAGCGGCTTCCGGCTCTACGTCGTCCCCAACCTCTGCGCTGCCTTACCCGGCCTGGACATCCAATGCAACCTCCAGAGCCTAACCCTGAAATTTGGTGGGCCCCTACCACCCCTTGCTGTGTGCGGCCTCGCTTCCCTTAAGGTCGACCCGCCTTCCCTGTTTGCAAACCTCACCCCGGATTGCAAACCCATCGCCACCAGGAGCAGACAGTACAGCGCCCTGGACAGGACCTTCATCAGGTCTTAGGTCCAGCGGCTGCTGCAAGAAGGTACCATCGAGGCCAGCAACAGCCCCTGGAGAGCCCAGGTGGTAGTGGTGAAAACGGGGGAGAAAAACAGGATGGTCGTTGACTACAGTCAGACTATCAATCGGTACACGCAGCTCGACGCGTACCCTCCCCCAGGCATATCTGATATGGTCAATCAGATTGCACAGTACCGGGTCTTCTCGACAGTGGACCTGAAATCTGCCTACCCTCAGCTCCCCATTCGCAAGGCGGACCGCCCGCCTTTGAACCATTTCCTTAGGGTTCCCTTCGGCGTCACTAATGGGGTCTCGGTCTTCCAATGGGAGATGGACCGAATGGTTGACCGGTACGGACTGCAGGCCACTTTCCAGTACCTGGATAACGTCACCATCTGCAGCCACGACCAGCAGGACCACGACGCTAACCTTTCCAAATTTCTCCACACCGCCAAACTCCTCAACCTAACCTACAACAAGGAGAACTGTGCGTTCAGCACGAACCGATTAGCCATCCTCGGCTATGTGGTTCAGAACGGAGTTCTAGGCCCCAACCCCGATCGCATGCGCCCCCTCATGGATCTCCCCCTTCCCCACTGCCCCAAGGCCGACCTCCGCTTCGATGACTACCCTCTCTGCGGGCCCACTAACCAGGTCTAGTGCCCGCTGCTCCGCTATGGTGAGGGGCCACAGGTCCGGCGGTCCCCCTCCAGTCTTTTCCCTCTCCTGGTGGTTGTGGGTCACCTTCTCCTGGCGGGGAGACAGAAAGCGCAGTGTTAGGCATTCGGACGCATCCAGCACATGTGTGGGTCGCCTTTGTGGTCAGGGCACCCAGCCATAGTGGCCGGTATGGGTGCTGGCATGTGGTGCAGGGTGGGGTGTGCACACACCGCTGGCAGGTTTGGTCCGGTCGCCCTCCGGTAGGGGATTGGGCGGGTTTACGGGCGTATGGGATGGGGGTTGGTGCCAGGGGCACAGTGCGGCCTACTCACCCTGGTCGGCAAGAGGAGGTTGAGCAGTTGTTCGTGGCACTGCTGTCAGGTCTTGCTGGTGGGGCCCACGACGTTCACAGCCTCTGTCACCTGCGCCCAGGCCTGGTGTACGGCAGCGGGTGGCAACCTCCTTCCACCCCGGGATACAGGGCAACCCACCTCTCCTCCACAGCGTCCAGCAGGGTCTCGAGCTCTGCGTCCGTGAACTGGGGTGCCGCTCTCCATGCTGTCATCTTCATAACCGCTCTCCATGCTGTGTTGGGAGCGGAGTGCTAATATATGGCTTCAGCTTGTCAGCCTCTTGAGTTCCAATTCTGACTCCGGCGAATCCGACATCGTTTCTCATTGGAATCGCTCGTGTTCCACATGGCGCCGGTGCTAGCCCATTAACGGTTGCTGTATTGCTCCGGGAGCAGTACTGATTTTGCTGTTGTATTAGTCCACTGATTCCATCCGGCATCAGCACTTAGTTTCTGAAATGGTGAATCCCGCCCAAGGTGCGGGACTGTCGGTAAATGGGAAATTGGAATCCCATTTATTGATCACACAGCTGGATAGGTCAATCCTCGACAGCCTGACCAGGAAAGGGACTGCACTAGTTACCTCTTCCCTTCCTTCTGTACTTCCTCCCTCAGTTGGTTGCTGTCTTGCTGGTGGCAAGGGCTGTGCCCTTCTGATGACGAGATTGTACAATTGCAGAAGACCATCTTGATGTGCTCTTCCAAGTACTGTAGAACTCCTCCTGATGAATCCCCCAGGTAGCAGAAGCCCAGGTTTTAAAAATAGATTTTGCGTACCCAATTTTTTTTTTCCCAATTAAGGGGCAGTTCAGCGTGGCCAATCCACCTAACCTGCACATCTTGGTGTTGTGGGGGTGAGACCCACGCAGACACAGGGAGAATGTGCAAACTCCACACAGACAGTTACCCAGGACCGGGATCGAACCTGGGTCCTTGGCACCATGAGGCAGCAGTGCTAACTACTGCACCAGCAAAAACATACTTTGAAAACCCTAATAGTCTCTCTATTACATTTTGTGTGGCAGCATAGCTTTTGTTAAATGCATGCTGCTCAGGTGCTTGCACTGGAGACATAAGCCTTGTTGTTAAAGGATAGTCCGTGCCACCCAGCAACAACCCTCTGGTTTATCATAGTGGTTCAAATGCTAATTGTTACAGAATGAGACATCATGACTGCCGCCAGGAAAGCAGGCAATGACCAGCATCATTGTGTACTGTTGCACACTACCTGAATTTTGAGAGAGTGGAATTCCTTTCAGGTATGGTACATCTCAGAGTTGACATGAGGCATGCACAAAGCAACCTGTGTGCATTCAAAGGCACCCTCTATTGTGGGGGAACCTACAATCCTATGCTGGCTTCACCTGCTTCTCTCTAGCAAGGTGGCCTGGAAAAGGCAAGGTGCATAAATTTTGTGGCCAGGGTCATCTTCATAACTGTTGGTGATGCCAGTGCTGCTCTGAGGCTACAGTTGTGGCTGCACGTGTGGCATCACATTCATTGGAAATCTTTCTCTCTCAACTAACTTCAAATGATCAGAAATTGCTTATTGGAGAATACACTTTATTTCTGCTTTTCTTACTCTGGACTATTCAGCTTGTGGTGTTGATTTTAACCCAGCAAAGTCAGTGTTAATAGAGACAGTGCTCTCTCTGCTGTTATTTTTTCAGGGTCCTACTGGCGGATGGCTGAAATTCTCTTCTGTTTCATGCAGGGGTCCTATAACATATACAGGACACTGATTGCCACATCAGGACAGATGTGAACATATGATGGTATCCGGTGCACTCTGTAATTATCAAAGATTATGGGCGGGATTCTCCGTTGCCCGAAGGCAAAATCGTATTCGGTGATCGGGTGGAGGATCCTCGTTTGCGACCGAATCAGGGTCTGTGTCGTTTTTTGGATGCTCCGCCCTCTCCAAATCAGCGTCATCTCGGTGATGGCAACAGCGGGTCGCTTTGAGGCCCTCCCCCCTCCCCCCCCGATGCTCCACCCCGATGGGCTGAGTTCCCGACTGCACAGGTCGCGTATGGTCTGAGTTTTCGTAAACCCAGCGTGCGGGAGCCATGCTGCTGGTCGGGGGACTTCGGTGAGGGCTGGGGGGACTGGTGGGGGGTGTCCAGGGGGACACTATTTGGCCGGCCAGGTCTGCGCGCGGCTGGCGCCATGTTGTACGGCGCGACCGCTGCAGGTTGTCGCCATGGGCATGTGCGGCCACGGATCCGGCAATTCTCCAGCTGTTTATGTTGGGAATGCCGACATAACCAGCAGTTTTATGTGGCACGGCTGTTAGCCCCCCACCGGGAGGAGCATTGGTGCTGGGGTGGCTCCGACTTTTTCATTTTAAAACTAGACACTTCCTCTGGACATAGCCTCAAAATCGGAGAATCCAGCCCTATACAGCTAAACACCGAGAAAACAGTGGCTGGATCGGACAGAGTCAGCATGGAATTATGAAAGGGAAATCATACCTGACAAATCTCCTGGAATTCTTTGAGGGTGCAACTATAGAGTTGATGAGGGGGAGCCAGTGGATGTGGTATATTTGGACTTCCAGAAGACTTTTCACAAAAATCCGCATAAGAGATTAGCGTGTCAAATTAAAGCGCATGGGATTAGAGGTAGTGTACTGAGATGGATGCAAAACTGGTTGGCAGACAGGAAACAAAGAGTAGGAATTAACAGGTCTTTTTCAAGTTGCCAGGCAATGGTGCTAGGACCCCAGCTATTCACAACATCTATTAATTATCAAGACGAGGGAACAAAATATCTCCAAATTTGCAGATGACACCAAGATAGGTGGGCAGGTGAGCTGTGAGGAGGATGCAGAGATGCTTCGGTGTGATTTGGACAAGTTGAGTGAGTGGGCAAATGAATGGAAGATGTATAATTTGGATAACATAAGAACGTAAGAACTAAGAGCAGGAGTAGCCATCTGGCCCTCCGCCATTCAATGAGATGAAGGCTGATCTTTTGTGGACTCAGCTCCACTTTCCCGCCCAAACACCATAACCCTTTATTCTTCAAAAAACTATCTATCTTTATCTTGAAAACATTTAATGAAGGAGCCTCAACTGCTTCACTGGGCAAGGAATTCCATAGATTCACAACCCTTTGGGTGCAGAAGTTCCTCCTGAGCTCAGTCCAAAATTTACTTCACCTTATTTTGAGGCTATGCCCCCTAGTTCTGCTTTCACCCGCCAGTGGAAACAACCTTCCCACATCTATCCTAACTATTCCCTTCATAATTTTATATGTTTCAATAAGATCCCCCAGCATCCTTCTAAATTCCAACGAGTACAGTCCCAGTCTACTCAACCTCTCATCGTAATCCAACCCTCTCAACTCTGGGATTAACCTAGTGAATCTCCTCTGCACACCCTGCAGCACCAGTATGTCCTTTCTCAGGTAAGGAGACCAAAACTGAACAACAATACTCCAGGTGTGGCCTCACTAACACCGTATATAGTTGCAGCATAACCTCTCTAGTCTTAAACTTTATCCCTCTAGCAATGAAGGACAAAACTCGATTCACCTTCTTTATCACCTGTTGCACCTGTAAACCAACTTTTTGCGACTCATGCACCAGGACATCCAGATCCCTCTGCACAGCAGCATGTTTTAATATTTTATCATTGAAATAATAATCCCTTTTGCTGTTATTCTTACCAAAATGGATAACCTCACATTTGTCAACATTGTATTGCATCTGCCAGACCCTAGACCATTCACTTAAACTATCCAAATCCCTCTGCAGACTTCCAGTACCCTCTGCATTTTTTGCTTTACCACTCATCTTAGTGTTGTCTGCAAACTTGGATACATTACGCTTGGTCCCCAATAAATGTGAGATTATCCACTTGGACAGCAAAAATGAGAAGGCAGACTATTATCAGAATGGCCATAAATTAGGAGAGGAGAATGTGTAACAAGAACTGGTGTCTTTGTACATCAGTCACTGAATGTAAGCAGCAGGTACAGCAGGCAGTAAAGAAGGCAAATGGTATGCTGGCCTTCAATGCAAGAGGATTCGAGTAGAGGAGCAGGGATGTCTTGCTGCAATTATACAGGGCCTTGGTGGGGCTCCACCTGGAATATTGTGTGCAGTTTTGGTCTCCTTATGTGAGGATGGATGTTCTTGCTCTCGAAGGAGTGCAGCGTAGGTTTACGAGACTGATTCCTGGGATAGTGGGACTGACGTTTGAGGAGAGATTGAATCAGTTAGGATTTTATTCGCTGGAGTTCAGAAGAATGAGGGGGGATCTCATAGAATCCTATAAAATATTAACAGGACTGGTCAGGGTAGATGTAGGAAAAATGTTCCCGATGGTGGATGTGTCCAGAAACAGGGGTCACAGTCTGAAGATACGGGCTAGACCATTTAGGACAGAGATGAGGAGAAACTTCTTCACCCAGTGAGAGGTGAGCCTGTGGAACATATTCCCACAGGAAGTACTGAGACCAATGGACAGGATTCTCTGGTCCGCCAGACGTGTTTTCCTGGGCGGTGTGCCCTCACTGACAGTGGGATTCTCCGTTCCCGTTACCTGCCAATGGGATTTCCCATTGTTGCCGCCCCACACCACTGGGAAACCCACAGGCGTGGGTGCTGCCTGCGGAGAATCCCGCTGTGTGTGTTTTCAAGAAGCAATTAGATATATCACTTGGGGTGAAGGGGATCAAAGGATATGGGGGGAAAGCAGGATTAGGCTACTGCGATGGATGATCAGCCATGATCATAATGAATGGTGGAGCAGGCTGGAAGGGCCGAATGGCCTCCTGCTGCTTCTGTTTTCCATGTTTCTAACTAGTTATACCAGGGACACTGCGGAGGAGACCACAGACAAGTTATACACTATTTTGCTACCAGCCCAGGCCCACTCTTCAGCCAGTGTGACCTCACCTCGAATTTAATTTGTTTAGGCCAAGAGGCATTCAGGCCTCATGATATTGCGCCAACCTGAATCAGTTGAACAAGGATGATGTCTATTTCGGGTGGGTAGTTCCCTTGCTCAACTTAAAGTTGGCATGGGCTTCAAAATCTTCCTGACCTCTTCACTGAGAAGCTGAGAAGCCTTTTCACTCATCGGTTGCTCAGAACTCAAAATCTAATCTCATATTTCATATATTCCTCTCACAGGCAAGGCTTATCTCCTTTCAATCATGTCAGTATCTTCAATGGGCCTGGCATCTAAATGGCCATTTGATAATGTGTCCAGAATAATCAAAATGAACTTTTATTTTTTAATGAATAGAAATTTCCCATGCATCCAGAGGATTTTTCTCACACCTTTGTGAGAAATGGGATAGCATCATTTCAGACCTTACTTTAAGCTTTAGTTGATACATGGCTTTATTGAATAATAGATGAGCAAGTGAATAAATAGCACTAATGTAATACAATAGATGTTATGCTACAATAAATCCTCATAAGAAAATAATGAATAGTTTACTGTCTCTAAATTACTGCCTTATAACTAATAAAATCTCCCTTTTGTCCAAAATCAAGACTACCTCGCCTTCATCAAAATCAATACCATCCAGGTTGCATTAACCTGCCCGTGGCAGAGAATCGAGTTGCAAGTTTGTTTTCTCAGAGATTAATTCAGTCTGTTTATTGTAACTGCACCCTAACTTGAAAAAAGACTTTGCTCATACGAATACTTAATGATAACAGGTAGAAAGTGGCCTCAGTATGCTTGGTTTGGTGAAGAAAAATAAAATAACCAAATAATCTGTTTGTGTGCACTAGCCGCTGATACTTCTTGGAAAGTACATGGACGGGATTCTCCATTCCCCGGCGGCGATTTCGTAATTGGCAATCAGGCGGAGAATACCTTTTTACAATGGAAACGGGGGCGGCGCCTGTTTTCGGATGCTTTGCCCTCTTCAAAACGGCATCATTGACGAGCACGCCACATGCCGTTGGGACGGCCTCAGGACGTTACCTGAAGGCCCTCCCCCGATGCTCCGCCCCCGATGCGCTGAGTTGACTCGCACAGTTGACTCTCGGCCGGGAACCCGGCGTGGCGGCTGCGGACTGTGTCCAGCGCTCACAACAGTCGAGCGGGATCGTGCTGCTGGCCGGTCGGTGGGGGGGGGGGGGGGGGATGGGGGGCTTCGGCGAGGGCTGGGGGGGACTGGTGGGGGTTGGCCCAGGGGTGGCGAGGGGTTGTCCAGGGGGGCACTGTCATGATATACACTCATGCACAGGCAGTGACAGACACCCAGTACAGCCAATCAACACACAGGACAGAACACAACCAATCACCAGGCAGAACACTAGAGGGTGGTCTCCCACTATAAAACACACGAGGCATCAGCACTCTGCCTCTTTCCACTGGTGACAACTGTAGTGACAGCCAGGGTGTATATATCAGTTAGCACCTTCTACACGTGGCTCAGAGCTAGTCTGGTCTCGTTAGTTATAGTAAGCACGCTTAGATTAGTAGAGTGTCAAACCCACAGCGAACTGTGTGCACTGCTTAACAGTTCAATAAAACGTATTGAACTAACATCACAGTTTGGAATCTACTTTCAAGTACAACTGCATCCAGTTGCAGTCCGTGTTACCCCAGGGTGAATAACATGACATGGTATCAGTAGTCTACTTTCTCTAAGTGGTTTACCTCGAGTGATTTCGTGACAACCAGCAAGTGCCTTCCAGCGGCATGGAGAAGATTCAAGCCCCTCCACAGCTACGGATCTCTGGCAATCTCGGCGCCAACTGGCAGGTCTTCAAGCAAAGGTTCCTTCTCTACATTGAGGCCTCAGGCCTTGAGGATGCGTCCGATGCCAGAAAAATTGCGCTGCTCCTATCAACTGCGGGGGACCAAGCCATCCAGATTTTCAACTCGCTTAATTTTACCGACGTCCAGGACAAAACCAAATTCAAGACCGTTTTGGAGAAGTTCGACAGTCACTGTGAAGTCGAAACAAACAAAAGCTTTGAGCGTTATATCTTCCAGCAACACCTTCAGGGTAAGAATGAACCTTTCCAATCCTTTCTAACTCATCTCCGTATATTAGCGCAGTCCTGCAATTATGGTAAACCGATGATTCCATGATCAGGGATCAGATCGTGTTTGGGGTGCACTCCGATTTCTTGCAGGAGCAACTCTTCAAAATTAAAAACATGACCCTGCCAGTCGCAATTGAGACGTGTATAGTGCATGAGCATGCGAGAAATCGGTACTCTCGTCTAAAATTGGCAGAATACGAAAACTTGCCTCCCACGAGGCAAAGAGTGTGCAGGCCATCGCCCGGATGCAGCGCCTCAGTATCGATGAAAGCGGCCATTTCACGCGCTTTTCCCGGGGTCCCACGCATGCGCAGAGAACGGGAGAACGAAGTGGGCGAAAACCAAACTGCGCAGGTGCGAACGTCGGCTGACCCCACTGCGCACGTGCGATGACGCACGGAGCGTAACGGCGTCAACGTCATGACGTGCCCGAACTGCGGCACCGCCCACTCAAAGCGGCAATGCCCTGCAAAAGGCAGGCGATGTTTAAATTGCGGGAAGCCTGGACATTATGCAGCCTTGTGCAGATCTGCACCACGTCAAGGGCCAGCGATCCCACTTCCACCGCAAGCGCGTTCGATGTGTACAGCAAGGTTTACTGGATTCTGATCCTGGTAGCACTACGGATCCAGAGGACGACTGCCTGGAGCCCCCCTATCGTGTGGGCATCATCACTACATTTGAGTATGCCTCCTCAAATTCAGCAAGACGCCTATCTATCCTTAATGTGGATTCCGCGGATGAATGGCATGCTGTTATACATATAAATCAATGCAGGATACAGTTCAAGCTGGACACTGGTGCTTCTGCCAATCTCATCTCTCAAGCAACCCCAAATTCTTCCGCCAGCCTGCCAGCTCCTCAATTATAATGGCAATGCCATAACTGCACTAGGATCTTGTCATCTATTCGTCTACAACAAGACCATCAATGTCACACTGCGATTCGAAATCATCAAGCCTGATAAGGCATCCCTGCTTGGTGCCCATGCATGCTAGCTACTCAACCTCGTACAGCGAGTCCATGCCATGTCTTCTTCCAATGTGGATCTTCAGGCTGACATTGATGACATCCTTGCTCAATACCCGGGTGTGTTTGATGAAATGGATTCTCTGCCATACTGCTACAAACTCCTACTCATGTCTGATGCCACGCCTGTAATCCATGCACCACGCCGGGTGCCGGCTCCTCTGAAGGAACGTTTAAAGGCACAGCTACAGGAGCTCCAAGACCAGGGTATCATCTCCAAAGTGACGGAACTGACTGACTGGTTCAGCTCGATGGTCTGTGTGAAGAAGCCCTCAGGAGAGTTGCGGATATGCATAGATCCCAAAGATCTTAACCGGAACATAATGCGGGAACACTACCGATCCCGAAGCGGGAGGAACTGACCAGTGAGATGGCACATGCCAAATTCTTCACAAAGCTAGATGCATCGCGTGGTTTCTGGCAGATGCAACTGGACGAGTGCAGCAGGAGGCTCTGCACGTTCAACACACCATTTGGCAGGTACTGTTATAACCGTATGCCGTTTGGCACTGTCTCAGCCTCTGAAATCTTCCACAGGATCATGGAGCAGTTGATGGAGGGCATTGAGGGTGTGCGTGTCTACGTAGTTGATGTAATCATATGGTCCACGACCCCCGAAGAACACGTATCTCGTCTCAAACAAGTCTTTCGACCTGTCCATGCAAACGGCCTCAAGCTGAACAAGGCCAAGTGCTCCTTTGGCATGTCATCCATCAAGCTCTTGGGCAACCAGATATCCCAGCAGGGTGTGCGACCAGATTCGGACAAGGTCAAGGCCATTAACGCCATGAAGACCCCGGAAGACAAAAAGGCGGTACTATGCTTCCTCGGAATGGTGAACTTCTTAGGAAAATTCATTTGCAACTTGGCCTCACACACCACGGCTCTCAGGCATCTGGTGAAGTAGTCCACTGCATTCCAGTGGCTACCCACACATCAAGCAGAATGGCTCGAGCTCAAAGCAAAGCTCACCACTGCTCCGGTATTAGCGTTTTTTGACCCGGACAGGGAAACAAAAATCTCCACGACGCAAGCCAGGATGGCATTGGTGCGGTGCTCCTCCAGAGGGATGACTCCTCGTCCTGGGCTCCAGTTGTTTATGTGTCAAGGGCCATGACTCCTACTGAACAGAGGTATGCCCAGATAGAAAAAGAGTGCCTGGGCCTCCTAACCGACATTGTAAAGTTCCATGACTACGTCTACGGTCTACCAACCTTCACAGTGCAGACTGACCACAGACTCTTGGTCCATATTATTCATAAGGACTTGAATGACATGACGCCCAGGCTTCAGCGCATTCTCCTTCGACTCCGAAGGTACGATTTTGAGTTAGTATACACACCAGGCAAGGAGCTGATAATTGCAGATGCCCTGTCCCGCTCCATCACCTCGCCCTGTGAACAGGTTGACTTCATCCGCCAGATTGGGGCACAGGTGCAGCTGTGTGCCAGCAACCTCCCGGCCTCAGATGAAAGAGTGATCAGCATTCGTGAAGAGAATGCCAAAGACCCTCTTCTGCAACGTGTAATGCACCACCTCGCAAATGGCTGGCAATGCCCTCAGTTCTTTAATGTGAAGGACGACCTGACAGTCGTCGAGGAGATCCTCCTCAAGCTAGATTGTATCGTTATTCCTCACAGTCTGCAGAGCTTAGTGCTCAAACAAATCCACGAGGGACACCTAGGTGTCGAAAAGTGTCGGTGCAGGGCCCGGCAGGCTGTCTATTGGCCTGGAATCAGCCAGGACATATCCAACATGGTCCTCAATTGTGCGACCTGCCAGCGTTTCCAGCCTGCTCAAACAAAAGAAACACTCCAGCAACACGAGATCGTGACCACTCCGTGGTCCAAGGTGGGAATCTACTTTTTTCACGCCAATGGGCTTGGCGATGTGCTCACCATAGATTACTTCTCAAATTACCCGGAGGTTGTGAAGCTGTCAGACCTCACATCAAGGACAGTCATCAAGGCCTGCAAGGAGACATTTGCCAGGCATGGTATTCCACTCACTGTCATGAGTGACAACGGTCCCTGCTTCCACAGCCAAGAGTGGTCCAATCTCGCCAAGTTGTACCAATTCAACCACATTACCTCAAGCCCACACTACCCGCTGTCCAACGGGAAGGTCGAGAAAGGGGTCCATATCGTGAAGCAACTGCTCTGCAAAGCTGCGGACTCTGCTTCTGACTTCAACCTTGCGCTGTTGGCGTACAGGGCAACCCCTTTGTCCACCGGTGTGTCTCCAGCTCAACTCCTCATGAAATAGAGACCAGTGGACGACTGTTCCAGCCATACACTTACCAGACCTGGATCATCTCGCAGTGCTGCAAAAGGTGCAACATCTCAGGAACCAGCAAAAGCTGATGTACATGCTCATGCTACCGATTTCCCTGTGCTATCTCCGGAAGATGCTGTTCGCATCAAGCTACCTGATGGAAGCTGGTCAGCTCCAGCTGTTGTTGTTCGACAGGCTGCTCCCAGATCGTTTGTAGTTCGTATGGCTGATGGCTCCATTGTCAGGTGTAACAGAAGGGCACGGCTCAAAGTTGCCTACCACCAGATCTTACTTTTCCAGATGTTTTTATGCCTCCTCCGGACACCTCGCACCACAAGGCCACCAATCTGGCACTCCCGCCTGTCAAGGCACCGTCGTTCCCACCTCCACCTCTCAGGCGGTCGACAAGGTTCCGACGCAAGCCCCAAAGATTGGACTTATAGACATTTATCTTGTAAATGTTGTTCTGTATCTACACGCTAGACACCTCTCATGTATATATTCATCCACTCGCCATTTAATGTAAATAGTCATACATGTAAATCCAGTCACATATGCTCCAAGCAACCAACATTTTTTTTAAAAAGGGGGGATGTCATGATATGCACTCATGCACATAATGAGATACAGACAGGTAGTGACAGACACCCAGTACAGCCAATCAACACACAGGACAGAACAGAACCAATCACCAGGCAGAGCACTAGAGGGTGGTCTCCCACTATAAAACACACGAGGCATCAACACTCTGCCTCTTTCCACTGGTGACAACTGTAGTGACAGTCAGGGTGTACATATCAGTTAGCACCTGCTACACGTGGCTCAGAGCAAGTCTGGTCTAGTTAGTTATAGTAAGCACGCTTAGATTAGTAGAGTGTCAAACCCACAGCGAACTGTGTGCACTGCTTAACAGTTCAATAAAACATATTGAACTAACATCACAGTTTGGAGTATACTTTCAAGTGCAAGTGCATCCAGTTGCAGTCCGTGTTACCCCAGGGTGAATAACATGACAGGCACTATCTGGCAGGTCGAGTCCCGCATGGCCGGTGCCATGTTGTACGGCGCAACCGCTGCAGGTCATCGCCATGCGCTTGCGTAGCCACGGACCTGGCAATTCTCCAGCCGTTCATATCGGGAAGGCCGTGCGTTTTACATGGAGTGGCTGCTAGCCCCTCACCATTTGGAGGATCGGTGCTTGGGCCGCGAAAATCTTTCCCACATAAAACGCCACGGATCCTCTGGACATAGCCCCCAAATTGGAGAATCCAGCCCCATGTCTGTGAAGATTAGTTGAGGATTGAACAGATCTCATTTTGAATGTCCCACATATGTAAATAGTCATTGGCAGTCACTATTTAGCCTGGAACCATAGCCTAAGGTCTTCAAATGAGGAAAAGTAGGAAAATTTGTAAAGCTAACAAAGAAATTATTTTTCATTGCACCATTTTACCTTTCTTATAAAGAATGCAAGAAAAAAAAAATTACTGAATAACTCATTAGATGACACATCATTAGAAACTTCATTAATTGTTTTTTCCATAAATTATTCAAGTGATAATTCCCAACGTATATTCCTATGTGTTCTTCCATGAGTTACTAGCACGGCAGGTCATTACTGCAATCTTGCAGAAGACCAGTCGGCACCTTGGGCCCTTCTTGACAGGTAGAATGGAAGAGGAAAATCAAATGGACAGGAGAGACTCCATAGGTTAGTCCTAACCACCATTTTGAAGTGAAACAGTTGAATTAAAGTTAGCAAGCAAAAACTGCCTGAGGTAGGAGGAGAGAGGAAAAGATAGCCAGAGAAAGGCAAGTCTCTTCTCATTTTATGTATAGGAGGCCATTTGATTCATTATGCATGTGTCAGCTCTCTGCTAGAGCAATTCAAAATTAATCCTAATTTTCTGATCGGGCTTTTTTTTCCTCTACTTTCTTTATTCACTTTCCTTTAGCAGGAGTAAGTTGAAAGTTTCAAGTTTGCGAAGTTTATTCGGTAAGGGTATCAAGGGATATGGAGCAAAGATGGATAAATCAATTTGAGGTACAGATCAACCATGATACAACTGAATGACTTGAAAGACTAAACAGTTCACTTCACTTCTAATATTCTTAAGAATGCAATGGACTTTACCTCAATTGCATACTGTGCCAAAGCAATCTTTGTTTCAACAACGTAAAGGAACTTCTCCGAACCTTTTTCCAGTCTTGCAAGTTAAGAAATTTTCCACCAAGTAAATGTGGACTAATACATGTGGGGCTGGATTCTCCGTTTTGGAGACGTGAAAGTCCCCACTCTGGCGTGAAAATGGTGGTCTTTTACGCCAGGAAAACCGGAGCGAAACAGCCACCGATTCACCGGTTTGCTGGAGGCTAGCAGGGAGGCAGCGTAGAGCTCGTAGCTCTAGCTGCCGATAAGGTCCTGAGCATTTCTGGTTCCGTGGCCGCCCATGTGCATGATGGCAGCCTGCAGCGGCCGTACCGTGCTTCATGGCGGACTCAGCCCTCCGACCCGGACTGCAAAAGTAGTGCCCCCCTTCGGACGCCCAGACTGCCTGCCCACAGTGCCCAGCCCCGAATGAAGCCCCCCCTGCCCGCGGATCAGCCCTCCCCTGACTGTGGCAGCGCCGGACTGAATCCGCAGCCGCCACGTGAGGTACCCGGACTATGTGAGCACATGTAACCCATGCCATCGGGAACTCGGCCGGTCGGGACGGAGCATCGCGGGGCGGGCCTGATAATCGGCGCGGTGTACTCCTACAGTATGTTGCTTTTCAGGGGCGGAGAATACAACAACCAGCGGCACTCCCAATATTGGCGTCGGGGAGAAGAGAATCCAGCCAGTGATATTTATGTATTATTGATATATGAACAACGAATTAATAAAGTATTAGTTTCATTCTAACACAGAAAGTTGCTTAGGACACCCTCCATTACTATGAAATGTTAATAATAACTCCTCGGTCATGATCTCTAGTGCCCCCACCCCCACCCACCAGATCGCTGATGAATTGGAAGTCAGTAACATGGGTGTTCACGTGTTAGTTGAAACACATGTTAGTTGCCCTGCAAATGCAAATATTAATAGAGCCCCAATTGATGTTGGTCATCATGGGTAGAGATTTGTACTGTACATTCTCTTTCTAGTTGCATTGTTCCACGTCTTCAGTGGCATAACTAGCAGACCTTAAAGGAACTGCTGAGAGAAGCCACAAAAAAGGTAGTATTTTTTCAAGTTTACAACAATAAGGAAGACCGCAGCCTGCCCAGCTTTACCTGCTCGGGTTTGTTTCCCACCCAGGTCAAGTGGACCTGCTTACCACTGGAACCATAGAGTCATAGATGTTTACAGCATGGAAACAGGCCTTTCAGCCCAGCTTGTCCATGCCGCCCAGTTTCTATCACTATGCTAATCCCACTTGCCCGCATTTGGCCCATATCCCTTTATACCCTGCTCATGTAACTGTCTGACTGCTTTTTAAGGGAAAAAATTGCACCCGTCTCTACCACTGCCTTTGGCAGCCCGTTCCAGATGCTCACCACCCTCTGTGTGAAAAAATGTCCCCTCTGCTCTGTGATGCCTGACTAGCATCCTCAACCTCCATGCAGATCAAACCCGAGGTCCTTATTTGCAATGGCATCACTCAACTTGTGCCAGAAACTGATGCTATGCGAATGTTTCCCATATCGCCTCCAAATAAAAATAAATGCCAACATCTATCACATGATATTTATTAGGATGAAAACTGGGAGATTGCACAATACAAGATCAATGACGGTCCTAAGCCAACAGATATATCCTCTATTGCCTGGTAAACTGCCAACAATAACTTTACCATAAATGAAAATCTTTAATTTCAGGACTATTATTAGTCTTGTTTCACTGTAAATATCCTTACTGACTAAAATCAGATACAGACATCAACATCCGTTACTCCCATGGTGACCACAATCCGCACAAATATTTCAACGACCTTCAAGCAGTTTCTCTGCTGCTTAACATAGCCTAACATTTTTCTGTCGGAATGTTGCCAGGCCTCAGTGAATGACCTCAACCTTTCATCTGCATAACACGGTCATTGGTAATATTGTAATATTGTGCAACCGTATACATATCCATAAATTCAAATTTTGTAGATTACAATAACATTGTAGGAATTGTATTGATAATCTGTCAATTCTATGAGTCAATTTTTATAATTTTAAGATTTCATAGTTTAAAATTACATAATTTATAGAAGGTTATTTATAATGGTTTAGCCCTTCACAATCTAACATAAATTCTGTGAATGGATGAAATGAAAATCGCTTATTGTCACAAGTAGGCTTCAATGAAGTTACTGTGAAAAGCCCCTAGTCGCCACATTCCGGCACCTGTTCGGGGAGGCTGGTATGGGAATTGAGCCATGCTGCTGGCCTGCCTTGGTCTGCTTTAAAAGCCAGCTATTTAGCCCAGTGTGCTAAACCAGCCTTCTTAAATAGAGGCATTCCATGCTATGAGTTCAAAGTCCTTTGGGGGGCAATTGTACTGTTTTGCACTTTGCTTCGCTTTTCACCTCCTTAATCTATCAGCAAATTGTGACAACTGCGCCATCTGACATGGGTCCAGCGAGAGTATCATCACGTATATGAACAAGAGCGCTTGGAAAATATATTATTTAAGGGAATGCAGACTTCTTGAAAACAATCTGTACATTATACTGTTTTACGAAACAATTAATTATGTATAAATATAATAGCTACTATTACTGTTCACTAAATATGCAAATTAACACACCGTGTATTGCTTTGACATTTTATACAGGCCTGGTTCCATTACTTGTAAAACTATCTCTCCCAGCTGTTCCCCCAACATCAAAATAAATGAGAAGTTGATAATACCATGACAGATTCGGAAGACTGAAAGACTGTCTCTAAGTTAAGCCCAACTTGTTATCCCTGTCGTGTTGGATGTTCTGGTGTACAAACGATCCAACACGGTTGGAGATGGTGTAACTCAATTTTATTTACTACTTAACTATAACAGCACACTGCTAACTTGGGTACGTGCATTACCAGCTAATCTGTGGACCCTGTCCTATTACTATCTGGGTGAGGCACTCAGCACATGGTAAATGTCTGAGTGGCAGGCTCTGAGCTCGGTGCTCTGAGCTGGCTGCTGCTGGAATGAGCGGGAACTGTAGTGTCCCCTGTTTTTATAGTGCGTGTGCTCTCACTGGTGATTGGCTGCGATGTTGTGTGTGTGTTGGTTGGTCCTACTGCATGTCCATCAGTGTGTGTTTGATTGCACCATGATATGCTGATCAAAATATCATGACAATCCCTGCCTCACTTGTAATGCAATATCTTACATACAGTTCCCTGTTCTTCATTATTAATTATTGGTGAACTACTGCTCCAAAGTCTGCAGTCATTTGTCTGTAGCTCATCCTCAGGGGATCTTGCTGAGGAGACTTAGAGAAGGTAGTCACAAGAAGGTAGTTTTATTTACAGTTTACAAACATAAGGAAGACTACAGCCTGCCCGGCTCTACCTGCGCAGGTTTATTTCCCATCCCAGGGTGGGAACTCTAGTGTGTCTCCCATTATCCATACATGATCCCTGACTACCAGTATCAGCAGACGATTTGACAACAGGAACAACATTGTTGAGCCTGATCAGATGTACAAATGCATTTGGACTTTTGATAGGGATCAAGACCAGAAATCTTTCTCCTGCCTAATCCAGAATATTAAAGCCAATTGTACTGTTCTCTGCCATCATTAAAAAATTTTTTTTTAGAGTACCCAATTCATTTTTTCCAATTAAGGTGCAATTTAGCGTGGCCAATCCACCTAGCCTGCACATCTTTGGGTTGTGGGAGCGAAACCCATGCAAACACGGGGAGAATGTGCAAATTCCACACGGACAGTGACCCAGAGCCGGGATCGAACCTGGGACCTCGGTGCCGTGAAGCTGCAGGGGTAACCCACTGCGCCACCATGCTGCCCTGTTCTCTGCCATCATAACAATAGAGATTGCCCACTGATGACAAAAACAGAACTAATCCTCTGAAAGTCATGTCTGGAAATCAATTATAATATTCTTTATTGAGGCTCACAATGCACCCAAAATGTGCTGTGCAAAAGTCTTTCTCAAGGCCACTTGTCATGATGACACGGATGATAGTGTTCCAAGAGAAAGTGTCCCTGCAACTGGTCTAAATATGCAGAAAACTATCAAATAATTGTGTGTTATCCTGTCCTAAACTGTGAGAATTACCCTGACAAGCCATTCAGTGAAGTGCTCTTATGGGTTTGAACATCCTATCACTTTTCCACTTTGTTACTTCTTAGTTCTTCAACTGAATAAGTCTGCCTCTTTCCCCGTGCTTCCAACTTAACTAATAAACTTGTGTTCCCCTCGTCTCACTCTGTCACCCCAGCTTTGCATCCATTTCCTCGGTGGAACAATGTGAATTGAGTCCACGCTGAGATGGCTGGACCATCAGTGGGCCAGGAACATGGGAAAGTGCCCACTGCACTTTGCCAGGGATCTTTAACTGAGCCATGGCATTACATTCACACATACGGGCTCCTCTACCAATCAGGGAAGGCAGGTGGGATCACGGGCTGGAGCTGCCATTGGAAGATGTCTATTTAAAGGGACCCTGCCAGGGGTCACAATGGCAGCAATACATCTGGCACTGAAAAGGAGGGACCTGTTTCATGATGGAAGCCGGACATAGGAAAGCTGGCTTTCAAACTCGGCCCTGTAGGCACTGTTGGAATTAGTCATGTCCAGGAGAGAAGTCCTCTTCCCTTGAGACAAGATGAGAAGGCCAGTCAGCCTGATAAAGCAGGCCTGGCTGTAAATTGCAGAGGCCGTGACTAGCTGAAACGTGGTGCCTAGAACCTGGAACCTCTGCAGTTAAGATTCAATGATCTCATTAATACTAACAAAGTGAGTGCCATGCCACCTTCAGGTAGAAATCGTCATTCTCTCCTTAGCATTCTCCTGCATAGCACTGCTGTGACCGACAAACCTTGCAGTTACACACATTCCTTTCTCACCAGACGCCTCCTCAATTTTCCATCTCAGCATACAATGCTCAACTTCGTCCTCTTGGACCCATGCCTCATGGTTACCCTCCTCAAATATTCTCATTCGATCCTTAACACTCATTCCACTTCTCACACTCATAACTGTCTTTTCTCATTGCAGAAGACGATAACCTGAAATGTCCAGAGAGAGAATGAGAACTGGGGTGGACTGGCACCCGTCGGCACCTTTACAGCAATGGAGATTGGCAGGCTGGTGCAAATACTGAGCATCCATAATGGAGAGATGGGGTTGGCCCGGAGGCCTAGTGACAGCATTAGATAATACACTGCCACTTGGTCCTTAACTGTTAAATCATGTTGTACTCATGTCCCTCATAACAGAGCTGTAATGATCTGCTCTTTGCTGAGTTTATACCCTTGCTCAATGTCAGCATTAACGCATGTCTTTGGTGTCCCGCCATCCATTCATGGCTGATGGATAAGCTCTTGAGCGATTAGTTTGAGGAGGCCGTGAGGAGGGTGAACATTCTAGGTTGTCACATGGTAAGGCGCATGTCACATGAGTGGGAGCAGGTGCTGCTGAGAAGGTTAGGTGGGGCTACTGAGTTACAGGGATAGGGTGGGGACCTGACCCTTGGCGGGGTGCTCTTTCAGAGGGTCGGTGCAGACTCGATTGGCTGAATGGCCTCCTTCTGCTCTGTCGGGATTCAGTGATTCTATGTGGAGGTGGGGACTCTTCTCAAGAAACATCCACTTCAAAGCCCTTGGGTGAAATATGCAAGGACTGTGTGTGAGGAAACATTTATGACTGTGGGAATGCTCTGTGCTGGGATGTGACAGGGTCGGAGCATTTAGTCTTACTAATGGCTTTAGGCTTGTATGTTATCTGAACTGTGCCTGTGTGAGCCGATTGTGGGCTTACCGGCTGCCAGATGTGTGGCTGCAGCGACCCTGGCCACATTATGTTCCTCTGCCTCCTGCTCAGGAGATACCAAGTGGGCTGCAGCTTTATCTTCCTGTGTGTGCCATATAGTGCTGGGCATAGCAGAGAAACACTTTTCTGGACACCCTTGCACACTGCTGGATGCCCACACTCCCGAATCTGTCAAGGAACCTGAATCTAATTTTCAGCAAGTCAATGTGGAGAAAGCAGCTTCTGTTGCTGGCCAGAAGTCATTAAAAAGGCTGCACAAACTGCCCCCAAACTGCTGTGTAGGCTGAGAGCAGCTAGGTTTGTAAGGTGCAAGGTAAGTCAAATAACTTCCAAAAAGTTGTTACTGTCGCACAGATTAGAGAAATCGCAATCTCCAGAAAAGTGTTGAGAGTACATGCCTTTCCCGCAGGCACGGCTGAAGCTGGACTGATGACCGTGAGCCTCTTGAGTCAAATAGCTCTTTCCCCCAGTTCCTTATCGGTGTGTGGCGGAATTGAGGACTGAAGTGATATTGTGCAAATGTCAATCAGTGACTAGCAGTTGGAAGGTTCATTTCTGTGCGTGAATAATGCAAACTTTGAAGATTGAATAAAATTTACCTTAACTTGTGTACATTATGGAGTCAGGGGCCACGAGCAGACCCACTGAAATCTTCGCACAAACCTTCAGTTAAGAATTGGTCATCTAGCCCACAAAGCTGCTTTTGCATCTTTGCAAATATGCGCATCTTTGCAAATACTGCTGGCTACAGGATGGCTGGAAAAGATTGCTTCCTAATCAATGGATTTTGACCAGTCAGGCTGTAGCACTGATCCATCTTTCAAACTGAAGGATTTTCCCCAATTAAGGGGCAATTTAGTGTGGCCAATCCATCTAACCTGCACATCTTTGGGTTGTGGGGGTGAAACCCACGCAGACATGGAGAGAATGTGCAAACTCCACACGGACAGTGATCCAGGGCCGGGATTTGAACCCGGGTCCTCAGTGCCGCAGTCCCAGTGCTATCCACTGTGCCACATGCCACCCTTAAATCTGAGGAATTTTTAAGAACTGAAGATTGAAGGTGGGATTTTCTGGCCCTCTCGTGGCATCTTTTCCAGCGGCAGAGGTAGCTCACCACTGGTTGTCAATGGGACCTTCTGGTCCTGCCGATGTCTACGGTGTTTTGCGTGGCTTGTCCGTCCCACCACCAGAACCTGCTGTGGAGAGTCACCTTCAGTGAGGCTGCAAGATCCTGTCAGAGGGAAGGGTTAGAGATTCCCACACTCTGCCTTTTCAGATTTTGTGTAACAGGGGGCGGGATTCTCCGACCCCCCCGCTGGGTCGGAGAATCGCCAGGGGCTGGCGTGAATCCCGCCCCCGTCGGTTGCTGAATTCTCCGGCACCGGATATTCGGCAGGGGCGGGAACCACGCCGCGCCGGTCGGCGAGCCCCCCCCCTGGTGATTCTCCGGCCCGCGATGGGCCGAAGTCCCGCTGCTGGATGCCTGTCCCGCCGGCGAGGATCAAGCCACCTCTCTTCCCGGCGGGTCTGGGCGACACGGGCGGGCTCCGGGGTCCTTGTGGGGGGCGATCAGGCCCCGGGGGGTGCCCCCACGGTGGCTTGGCCCGTGATCGGGGCCCACCGATCCGCGGGCGGGCTTGTGCCGTGGGGGCACTCTTTTCCCTCCGCCTCGGCCACTGTCTTCACCGCGGCCAACGCGGAAGCGACACCCGCCCTGCGCATGCGCCGGGATGACGTCAGCAGCCGCTGACACTCCCGCGCATGCGCGGACTTCTGCATCCCGGCGAAGTCCTTTCGGCCCCGGCTGGTGTGGCGCCAAAGGCCTTTCCCGCCGGCTGGCGGCGCGCCAACCACTCCGGCGCAGGGCTAGCCCCTAATGTGAGGGCCTGGCCCCTCAAGATGCGGAGAAATCCGCACCTTTGGGGCGGCCCGACGCCGGAGTGATTCACGCCACTCCATCCCGCCGGGACCCCCCGCCCCACCGGGTAGGGGAGAATCCCGCCCAGGGTCTCTATTCTTCACCTGTGCGGAACTTCCTTCTGAATGCAGGCCTCACCTTTCCATGAATGAGAGTTTGGGTTTTTTTCTGCAAGTATTGGGGCAATTATTAGGCCGGGGTTTTCCACTCCCCCTTGTGGCGTGTTTTCCAGTGGCGGAGGTGGCTCGCCATTGGCTGCCGCTGGGATCTTCCGGTCCCGCCAACGTCTATGGCATTTTGCATGTCTTGCTCATCCCACTGCCGGCGAACATGTCACAGGGGTTACCTTCGTCAGGACTGGAGGATCCCGCCGGTGGGAAGGGCTGGAAAATCCCACCCTTAATGTTCATGGTTTCTTCTGTATGGGCACTTTCAATTTAATGCATCACTGCTTGCACGATTGCATAATCATATGTAAACAGAAAAAAGCAAGACTTGTATTTATGTGACGCTTTTCATGACAATCCGAGAGCTCACAGCGCTTTATATCCAATGAAATATTTTTTTGAAGTGTAGTTATTGTTGTAATGTAGGAAATGTGGCACAATAGGCACACAGAAAACTACCTCAAAAAGCAACGTGAGCATGAACAACTACTCTGCTTGTTATTGATGTTGATTGTGGGATAAAGATATGGCTAGGATACAGGGTATAGCTCCCCTGCTCTTGGATTATTTGCATCCAGCCAAAGAGATAAAGGGACAAATATAGGGTGCAATTTTCCGGCCTCGTTATGCTCTCAGTCAAGTGAAATGAGACCGGTGAATAGCGAGAGAGACCAAAAACAAGATCCGCGCCAGGCCCACTCCCGTAAATGAAATTGGGATTTTGCCGTAACGAGGCAAGAAACCAATTATTACCAATTAAGCCCTATTTCCATACAATTAATGGGAGCTACCCCTTGTCCAACATCCTCTCGTCATTTACCGGCCTCCCCAGCAGGTGGTCACGCTGGCGCCGATTAGTATTCCTTTTGAAAACATGAATCTGATGGAAAGGCTTCTGTGGGGAGTCGAGGAGGTGAGTAGCCATCTTTGCTCACAGGCAATGGTCTCGGGGGTGCTGGGAGTGCCATCCCAGTGCTGGGGGACCCTCCGCAGAGGCGGGCCGCCATGGGAGGGTGGGGAGGGGGAGGAGGAGGAGGCACTGGGGGAGCAACAGGGAGGCAACCGTGCAAGGCAACACCTTGTCAACCCCTGGATCGTGAGTACCCATTCTGGGGGCAACCCTTGTCCCTGCCCGTCTGCCCCAAAGACCACCCATAACCCCCATCGACTGCTGAGGCCTCAGGCTGCGCAGCTGAAGGCTACCGCCAATAGGAATTGGCAATAGTGGTTAAGTGAGCACTTCACACATGCCACGTGGATTCCCATGGGTGGACAGGCCATGTTGCATGTGAGAGTCATTGCCTAGCATCCCAATCATACCATAAGACGACAAGACCATAAGACATAGGAGCAGAATTAGGCCACTCGACCCATCGAGTCTGCTCCACCATTCAATCATGGCTGATATTTTTCTCATCCCCATTCTCCTGCCTTCTCCCCATAACCCCTGATTGATCAAAAACCTATCTATCTCAACGATGTTCAGTGATTTGGCCTCCACTACCTTCTGCGGCAAAGAGTTCCACAGATTCACCACCCTCTGGCTGAAGAAATTCCTCCCCATCTCTTATGCCTGGACACTGTGCTTGAACAATGCGGGAGGCAACACCACACATGCAACATCCGAACACCCAGGGGATGATACACATCTCCGGGGACATGTCCAAGGCTGGAGGTGGGTAAGTGCTCTGGGGAGGGGAGGGAATGACTGGAGAGAGGGGCAAAGGGTCCGGAGATCAGCCCATATTGCATAAGGAAGTGACGAAGACATCATAATGGTTGTGCAAAAAGGTGTTTAATGTGTTGTACAGTACCCCACTCCTGATGTTGTCACCCACCCCACTCCCCAAACCTCTACCCCCCTCCCCACCCCATATCCACACCCCCACCCCTGCTCCCTCCCCCGGTGCCCTCAGTGATCCTCAACGTGCTTGGCCCACCGAGCTCTACCACTCCGTCGCAGTGTTTCCATAGGATGCACATTTGAGGTGGCGGCTGCTAGCTGGCTACCTCATCCTGTGGCCTTCGCTGCCCCTGGCAGGTGTCCTCTGGGGGCTCTGAGGCCGGAGGACCTGGCTCATTTATCAGCGGCACATGCACAGCCGTGCCTCCCTGTCTCCCGTGCTGACCTTGAGATGCAGCCTCATCAGAGGGACGGAGCTCGCGGGAGATTGTGACAACCGTCACCATTCCATGGGACGGGTCCAGCTTGACACTCAGTGCCCCCTCTTCCCTTTCAGTACCCATAGGGCCCTGGGGCTCACCTTTGGATGGAGGGGCAGCTCGTTCAAGCCCCGGCTGCCCCTGCATTAACCGGCTCTGTCAGCCCTGGCGGTTCCCCATGGTCCGCACCATTGTGTCGCCACCCTCAGCGATGCTCCTCAGTGACTGGGACAGCGCCTTGGGACCTGTGACTGGGACAAGCTCCGCAGCGCCTCGGCCATTCCCACCTGAGAGTGGGACATGCCCCCAGAACCTCATCAAGGTCAGCCTGGTACTCGGTCACATACTCCAGCGAGTCGGACATTCTGCCGAGTCCCTAAGCCATGGCCATCACCGGCTGCGCGATGCCTTGGGCACCTTCACTCATGGTGCCGACATTGTGCACCAGGCTCTCCACTGTGGTTGACCAGAGTTGGTCTCGGTGCCACTCACACCTGTCACCTCTGGGACTCCTCCAATCGGCCATGGATCTGCTGGAGTGACGCTGACATCTCCCTCTGAATTTGCCGGCCACTCCCTTTCGTCTCCATCAGCTCTGAGTACCTCTGTACCACAGGCTCAGCATCAGGCTGGGACCCAGCTGGGTCCTGGGATCCAGCAGCCCTCCGCCTGCTGCCTCGCCTGGGGGTTCCTGCCTCTACCTGATGTGCATCATCAACAGTGCGGTGCTCACCAGATTGTGCCCCCAAAACCTGTCCACTAACATGTCCCATTGAGGTGAGTGTATCTGCGCTGGTGGAGGGTGGGGATGACAGCTATGCCGCGACTATAACAGTTGCATCCTCTAAGCTCTCCTCCGAGGTGTTCTCTTCGGAGTCAGGAGAGGGGCCCGCCCTGGATGGACCGGCACTATCGGCTGGAGGACCTGCGGGAGAATGGACATGTGATCAGGAGGCGGGATGGGTCAGTCAGTAAATAAATAACAACTCACATCTGACATGTCCTCCAGGAGGAGCTCGGTGTTTCCTCACCTCTCCAGCATCCACCAGCCTCCGCGTGGGTGACCGATCTGTCCTAAGTCACCCCAGTCACCTCCAGGGTATGCTCCCCGAAGGAGGTGACGATTTTTATGTCCACCACCCCTCTGCCAATCTGGGCCCTTTCCCGACGGTTATGGGAGAGCTTTTCCTGAGGAGACACAGAGAGGACATTGTTAGCCACATGTGTAGTTCACAATGGTTGGGGGGAGGTGAAGGAGGGGTTGGGGGTTTGAAGGGGCAGGGGCTGGAGGAAGGTTTGGAAGTCGCATGGGGAGTTGGGAGGTGGATACTCCCTTGTGGGCGGGTGGGAGGGGGGTGGGTGGGGGGGGGGGTGGGGGTGGTGGGCGGAGGGTGCATTGGTGTCTACTCACACGTGCTGCCTGGTAGGTCGTTGACCTTCTTACAGCACTAAAGGCCAGTTCTCCTGGTCACACTCCCCGAGCTGACAGCTGCCGCCACCTCATCCCAGGCAGCACTGACTGCCTTGTAGCTGACTCTCTGGACCCTCTGGGGAACTGACACCCCTCTTGGCCTTCACCCTATCTAGGAGCCTCCCCAGTTCAGCATCCCCGAATCTTGGGGCTGGTCTATTTGGCGCCATTATTGCGAGCTGGCTGGGGTTGGCTGAGCAAATGCAGCTTAAGTGCTGCTCGACATTGTTAGTGGGGGGCTGGCGAGCGCAGTCCCGGTGAATCAGCTGGCGAGTCTTCTTTGCAATGAGAACCCCATGAGTCTCATTAAGTGGATCAATTAACACTGAATTGCTTTGCAGGTTTGCTGGACTGAGCGCCGGGAAGCCTGCGGCAATTCCCGCTCGCAACCACACCGAGAAACCTTTGCCGGAGAATCGCGCACATACTGTTAGTAAATCGTGATAAAATGAAAAACGTGGAATCCAATAATTAGGTATCTGTTCTGGTGGTTGTATGGTTAAAATGGAACTTTTAGTAAAGATAGGTTAGCTGGGTTGGTCGAACTAGGATATTGATGTGTTGATTAGCCTGGCAGCACTGTAAACCGATGTTTACCTAAGGCAAGTTGGTAATGATGGAGAATAGAGTGTCAAACGTTAAAGGAAAGATGGCAACAGTTCAAAAGATAAGGGGCCGGATTCTCGGAGAATCGCTGGGGGGGGCGGGGGGGGGGCGTGCGAAATCCGCCACGCCGCTCTGACGCTGGGCCGGCGATTCTCCTGTCGCCGCAGTGCCGGTCAGGGGCCGTTGAAAGCGGCCGCCGCAGAAATTCTCCGCGCTCGACGGGCCGAGTGCCCGCCGAATTCCGCTGCCGTCGTTCGCGTATGGTCCTACCCAGCAGGATCTCGCCGTTCTGGCTGTGGGGGCCGTCCTGGTGGGGGGGGTGGGGGGAGCCGAC
The DNA here is from genome assembly GCF_047496885.1 of Scyliorhinus torazame. Lineage (NCBI taxonomy): Eukaryota > Metazoa > Chordata > Chondrichthyes > Carcharhiniformes > Scyliorhinidae > Scyliorhinus > Scyliorhinus torazame. Next base: position 204,961,674 of record NC_092716.1, read on the forward strand.
TCGGGGGGGGGGGGGGGGCTCCAGGGTGGCCAGGCCCGCAATTGGGGGCAACCGATCGGCGGCGCGCACATTCCGGGGGGAGCCTATGTTCCTCTGCGCCAGGCCCCTGTAAGGCTCCGCCATGTTGCCGGCACGGAGACGGCCGTGGCGCGCATGCGCAGACCCTTGCCGTCCGTGGCATGCATGCACGGACCTGCGCCCGCCATGACACACATGCGCGGACCCGCGCCAGCCGTGTAGGGTCAGCTTTCGGCGCCGGAGCAGCGCACAGCACTCCAGCACCATGCTAGCCCCTGCGAAAGGGAAGAACGACTGGGCCTGGAGGCCCGTTGACGCCGCTCGCGCCTGTTTTAATAAAGGTAATTAAGAGTGACTTCTAAGAAGATTAGTTCAGATAAGGGAAGAACAGAGGGAAAACAGTATATCAGAGGCAAGTTCACCCTATGCAAGGGAACCGTTTTGAAACTGCAGCCACAGTGACAAGCTATAACCACTTCCAAAAGGCTCTGCCTGGAGAAAGCCTGTTTTATAAGCTAGTTGTCTCTATCCTAATTCGGGAGCAACCCCAAAAGATATAGGTGCCTGGTGTGGTAACTACTGCTGGATTTAGCTTATAGTTTTAAAACCAATGGGATGTTGTTTGGGAAGGTTTGGATCGAAGGTTAGAACAAAACAGAGATTTTGAGCTGGGCAACTTTAAAGATAATGTGCATAACCATTAATGCAGTTAAATGTACTTCTAGTTGACATTTGTTTGTTTTTACTGTTTCGCAAACATCTATTTTGTTTAAAATCATCACAAAAATGTCTGAGACATCCTTCACTGGTCTTCACATGTTTCCCCTCATTATACCAAATTGTAAAATACAGTTCAGAATAGGCATTCCAAGTCTCTCTTATAGGATTTTAAATACCCTAGCATTTAACATTAGCTGTTCTCTTAACAATAAAAAGACATGAATTAGGATCAGGAGTAGGCTATTTGGCCCCCTCGAACCTACAAGCCTTCAATAAGATCATGGCTGATATGATTGTAGTTTCAATCCTACATTCTCAACTACCGATTACCTTTCGTCCCTTGTTTATCAAGAATCTAGCTCGCTCTGCCTTAAAAAGATTCAGACTCTGCTTCCACTACCTTTTGAGAAAGGGAGCTCCAGAGACTCACAACCCTCTGAGGGAAATGCTCCTCATCTCCGTCATAAATGAGCAACTCGTTATTTTAAACAGCGACTCCTAGTTTTAGATCGTCCCACACAAGGAAGCACCCCCTCCACATCCACCCTATCAATACTGCTCAGAGTCTTAAAGATTTTGATCAAGTCGCGTCTTATGCTTCCAAACGCTAGTGGAGACAAAACGAACCTCTCCAACCTTTCCTCATAAGACAACGGGTCCATTCCTGGTATTAGTCTAGTAAACCTTCTCTGGGCTGCTACTAATGATTTACATCTTTCCTTAAATAAGGAGACCAATGTTCCAGATGTGGTTTCACCAATGCTCTGTACAATTGAAGCATAATCTCCCTACTTTTGTAATTAATTCCCCTCACAATTAATAATAACATTCTATTAGCTTTCCTAATTACTTGCCGTACCTCTAGACTAGCCTTTTGTGACTCATGCACCAGGACACCCAGATCCCTCTGCACCTCCGAGCTCTGCAAAATCTCACCATTTTGATAATAAGCTTCTTTTTTGTTCTTCCTGCCAAAATAGACAATTTCACATTGGGACCTTGGTTTTTAAGGTCACATGCAAACGATGGGCGCGATTCAGCGAACCCATTGCACCCGGCTCTGGGTGAATCGCACAAGAGTCCCAAATTGGGCCCTGCGCCGGGCCGACCATGAGCCACCCAACTCCCTAGATTCTCTGTTTTGCAACCTCCGAGAATTACCCCGCCAAATGCGCCCGAACACGGACTTAGTTTTCAGTCCTCTGAATTGTGCCCGATGATACTTCCATCAATGCTGCATACTCTCACGACTGCACTGGAATGTCAGCTTTGATTATTGTACACAAGTCCTGAAGTGTGAGACTTATGTGGCTTAAATTTGGCCATAGGTTTTAACACATGTATCTATTTTCAAAATATTGAATTTCCGGGACAGAGGAATGTGATAGTCACTGAGACGCTTCAAAATTCAAAGACGTCCAGCTTGAATTTGAACTGACAACTTACATAAAATCATCATTAATCTCTACACTAGCCTAATGGCCTATTCTCAATCCAACCAATATAATGAGAATTCTAACAGATTGAAACTCAAACTGAATTAGAAACTAGAGCGTATCTAGATTCGGTGAGGACATGTTTACACTAAAGGACTGGAGTCTCCGACCCCCAGCCCCGTGTTTCTCGGTGGCATGCCATTCACTGGCAAAGGATTCTATCTTCCTGCCATTTCCCATCGAAATGTCCCAGCGAAACCCACTGATGGGGGTGCACTGCCAACGGGAAAAGTGAATCCTGATGACAGGAGAATTCCAGCCAAAGGTAATAAAACACAATCCTTCACTGGCTCAATTAGGACTTCCCTCTCAACTTTTCAAATCTCCAAAACACTGAAGTTAATCAATGGAAGGAATTGCACTGGAGCTGTCAAGAACCTTTGAAACATTGTAAATAAGGACCAGGGGCGAGATTCTCCAACCCCCCGCCGGGTCGGAGAATCGCCGGGGGCTGGCGTGAATCCCGCCCCCGCCGTTGCCGAATTCTCCACCACCGGATATTCGGCGGGGGCGGGAATCGCGGCGCGCCGGTTGGCGGGCCACCCCCCGCGATTCTCCAGCCCGAATGGGCCGAAGTCCCGCCGCTAAAATGCCTGTCCCGCCGGCGTAGATTAAACCACCTACCTTACCGGCGGGACAAGGCGGCGCGGGCGGGCTCCGGGGTCCTGGTGGGGGCGCAGATCTGGCGGGCGGGCCTGTGCCGTGGGGGCACTCTTTCCCTTCCGCCTTCGCCACGGTCTCCACCATGGCGGAGGCGGAAAAGACTCTAGCCAATGCGCATGCGCGGGAATGCCGTCAGCGGCCGCTAACGTTGCCGCGCATGCTCCGCCCGGAGATGTCATTTCCGCGCCAGCTTGCGGGGCACCAAAGGCCTTTTCTGCCAGCTGGCGGTGCGGAAATTCGTCCGGCGCGGGCCTAGCCCCTTAAGGTTGGGGCTCGGCCCCCAAAGATGCGGAGCATTCCGCACCTTTGGGGCAGCGCGATGCCCGACTGATTTGCGCCGTTTTGGGCGCCAGTCGGCGGACATTGCGCCGTTTCCGGAGAATTTCGTCCCAAAACTCTCCGATTGTTGGGGTTCTCTTTTACTGCTGGTAGCGGGAAACGCACGGCTGGGGATCGGAGAATCCCGCCCAAGATCTTCAAGTTTCAGAACAAAGTTGTTCCACGTTTGAGTTGGTTTCAGTCCAATACCAACCATTTTTGGTACAGGCATTGACTTAACATTAAAAAGAATTATCTCTCAAAATAAATTATTCTTACCACAATCTGAAACAACACATCTGTTGATTTAGCATTTTTGGATAGCTGTTTGACCTTGGGGGGGAATCTTACCAGATTTTTTCGAAGTGTCAGGTTCAGATTGAAAACTGGCGTGTGGCTCTCTAGTTGCACACACCAGTTTTCTCTCCAGATCTTGAGTCTCTTTAAAGAAAAAAAATGAGTTCAAGTGGTCTACGCCATCCCTCTAGTGGGACAGGACCCAATAAAACTGGCACCTAGTTCCACAGAGATGCCCCAATCAGAAATGAAGTTTTATTCTCCCCCCCCTCAAACCCTGGACAATCATTTGCGCCCCCCCCTCCACCCCCCCACCCCTCAGTGGCCGCTCATCCCATGCCAGCAAGTGATTTGACTTGATTTGATTTATTGTCACATGTACCGAAGTACAGTGAAAAGTATTTTTCTGTAGCTTAGGGAATGTATACAGTATGTGTGGCTCTCTCAATGCCCGCTCATTTGCCTCACCACATATAAATGTAACCCCCTCCCATGGGGCTACACGAGGGCCTGCTTCTGGCACTGAACCCTGACGCAAGTTGGCACTTCCAGAGTGCCACTGCCAGGGTGGCACTGTGCCAACCTGGCATTGCCAATTGTGTTAGGGCATGTCCCAATCCCCCCAGGGGCTGTACATATCTTTGAGCCCCAGAGGGATTCCCTCGACTGAACCTCATATTTTAAAAGCTGTTGTAAACCTCGCCGACCTGAGGAGGGATCATGTGGTGAGGAAGCCCGTTTACAATATTAAAATTCATGATAATCCATTTGAATGAGGCTCCCACCATTTGTGAACATGAACTTCATGATGTTGCTGGAGAAGATATCGGGAAAACCAGGAAACACGGTCGCTGCGGAGAGAATTGCGTTTCCCGATTCTCTCTGGATTTTCCACCCACGATCGCCGCCTGAAAATTGCCCCCAATGTATCAGCTGACATCTGGGTGGGTTTCTGAGAAATCTGTGGGATATGTCTTGACCACATTTGCTTTCTATTGTACAATGTTCAGGCAGAGTTTTCCTGTTAATTCACATGTATCTCATATTAACCCTGAATGTTAAGGTACAGGATATTGTGAATTTCTTTTCAGTTTGTATAGTAAAGTTTATTTTTGTTCAACTCTTGTGGCTTTATCCTTTTGGTAAGTGTCTTGAATCTCAAATTTTGTCTACTTTAAAAAAGTACTGGAATACCAGTAGTTTGGAAAAAGACCAAAACAGTGTCCATATTTTTAAATGGTGACAATCTGAAATAGAAAACAACAGAGCCATCACCCTCAATGGTATGAGCTTCAAGAGTATCTAATTAATAGTAATTTAGGAAACAGAGATCGATGTGGATTTAGTAGAAGATAAACCTCCTTGACCAATCTCCTTGTATTATTTGAAGAAGTAACATCTCAAGAGCAATGATGTAAGCCTTGAGAAAGGTTATACTTAGAGTTACAGGAGATATCTGACAAAGTTCATCATGGGAGGCAAATGGTTAACTCAAAACCTTGAGAATTCATGGTAAATCTTGGGTGTGGATAATAAATTGATTGAATGGTAGAAAATACTAAATGTTTGTTAGAGAAATACCTAAGGTTGGGTTGAAATACTGCATGTTTTAATTTTCAACAGTACCTGTACCAAAAGTTTTTAAAAAACCCAAATTGCACCAACATTGGGCGGACGTTTCCTCATGCGTACAGCCCTACTACTTGTTAAGTACGATAACAGAAAAATGATTTAGGAAGTGGAAGTCAAGTTTTTTTCAATCTTCTGGATGCAGGAGAACACCAGAACATAGGAGCAATATCTCACCATGTTTGTCTGCAGCACCTCCATCGTAGATTGCCGATACAACAATCTTTCCAAGTGGGGAACTGATGCCTCCCTCGACTGCGAGATCCAACGGTCCCTCCTTTATAACAGAATATAGAGTCGGTGTTATAGAATCATACAGCACAGAAAAGGCCCTTCAGCCCATCACATCTACACCGGTCAAAAACAACCACCTAACCATTCTAATCCCATTTTCCAGCACCTGGCTCATAGACTTGTATGCCCTGGGATCACAAGTGCACATCTGAATACTTCTTAAATGTTATGAGGGTCTCTGTCACCATCACCCGTTCAGGCAGTGAATTCCAAACTCCCATCACCCTCTGGGTAAAAAAGATTTTCCTCACACCCCCACTAAACCACATGCCCCCCTCACCTTAAATCTATGCCCCCTGGTCATTGACCCCTCCACCAAGGGGAAAAGTATATAACAATGACATTCTGTAGATCAATTCAAGAATTCTTTTGGCTTTCATTACCACAGCGTTTTTTTCTATGCTATATTTAGAGTGCAGATCTTTTGTCTGTAACAGCCTTGCCTCCAGCAGTAGCACTGCATGGTGAATGATTTGCTACTGGTGACTCTGGTAGTAGTTTGGTAGCCTTCACAGAACATTTTGCATTTTGCATAAATAAGACTGGCAATCAGAAAATGGAAATTCTCCGATGCCTGGTGGCGAAATCGCGTTCAGCGGCGGGGCGGAGAATCCCCGATGATGCCGAAATCGGGGGCGGCCTCCGAACGTTGGCTGAGACCCGCCCTGGAAGTGTTTGTGTAACCTACCTCTTCACGCATCTGATGAAGGAGCTACGCTCCGAAAGCTAGTGATCCCAAATAATCCTGTTGGACATTAACCTGGTGTTGTAAGACTTCTTACTGTAAATACTGGTAGCAACAAGTATTCTTGGGGAAATTCACTTGGCAGGATTGCTGAGACTGGCAGTACATTGAGCAGATGACAATTTGTTCAGGCAGCTTAGTAGTCCAGCTGACCACTTGAAAGTCAAAACGTACCCCAATGTTTCATAATCTTTAGGAAAATTATGAACTTTTTAACAAATGTTGTTAATTGCTGGTGGTATATATCTAGGACAGAATGAACTCAAGCCGTTACATGCCATATCAGACAACGTGGTGTTTGTTCTAGGTCACTTGATGGCATTTTGAAGAGTTCACGCTGAGGCGAGAAAGCCGGTATGCAGCTCTCCATCTGCACAATGGAGTTTTCTCTCCAAGTTCTTTGGCACTCTGTGCACAGAAAATTTGAGGGCATGGCTTTTGCCGTCACACTGGCGAGGCGGGGCCTGGCTCTGGCGACTGCGTTGAAAAAGATACTTCCCCCAACGAGCAACAGGGCAACACTCTGCCCCATATAAAGGGAACCCCCCCATCACCATTGGAGCTCCCCAGAAGGCCCATCCTGCCACTGCACCTGCAGTGTCACCCTGGCAGTGCTATTCTGTCACAGGTTGGCACAGCCAGGTTGGGAGTGCCAGGGTGCCAGTGGTCAACCCCTCTGCCCCTGGGGGTACACTTATGTTGGCGCCCCCAGCAGGTTCCCCTCGACTGCTTCATGTTTTGCGAAAGCAGTTGTAAACCTTGCCGATGGGGAAGTCTTAATTTGGGGAAAATATGGTATGAAGCCCTATAAGTAGATGTACATTTATTAAAATGGATTTAAGTTAGGGTCCCGCCCAGTTACATCACCAGCGGCGGGTGGGGAAAATCAGAAATTGAGATTTTGCAACCGGACGTCTCGTTTCATCCGTCTAGTGAGATTTTCTGCTGGCATCATATCGCCCAGGGTGAATTTCTGCAAAAAATCAGACCCTGGCTCTGTAATCCTAGAGGAACAGAAATTATTTGTCACATGGGCACCTTAGAATCACTTCACCAACATAAGAAACAGGAGGAAGAGCTTTAAGCCTGCTACGCCATTCAATATGATCATGGCTAACCTTCTGTCAGAACTTTATTTTCCAACCCCCCCCCCCCCCCCCCCCCCCACCTCATACCACTCGACTTCCTGAGAGATCAAAAATCTATTAATCTCAGTCTTTAAATATTTAACGATGGTGCATCCACAACCCTCTGGGATTGAGGATTAAAACCGAGTGAAGACATTTTTCCTCATCAGTCTTAAATGATCAATCCGATATACCATGTGGCTGGGCTTTTGTGTCCTAGATTCCCCAGTCAGGCAAACAACCTTTCAGTAGCTAGCCTGTCAGCCCTTCAGAATCTTGTACATTGCAAATGAGATCATGGCCAGTCTCCCGTCGACGGGATTGTCTTTTTCCGTTGGCTGTGCACCCCCGCCAGTGGGTTTCCAGGCGGCGTGGGGTGGCTTTAATGGGAAATCCCATTGACAAGCAGGGAGAAAGAGAGAATCCTGCTGCCAGCGAACGGGACGTTGCCGAGGAACATGCGGCTGGGGGACCATAGAGTCCTGCCCTACCTCTCATTTTCTAAAATCCAGACAGTGTAGCCTAAATTTATTCAGCCTCTCCTAGGATCCCAGAGACCAATCTTGTGAAGTTCCACTGAACTGCGTCCATTGCAAATATATCCTTCTTCACATTTGGGGATCAAAGCTGTGAACAGGACAAAAAATCACCAAAGCCCTGTACAATTGTAACAAGACGTCCTTGTTTTTGTATTCCAATTCACTTGCCAGTTTCCTTCTTAATTTCCTGGTGCACCTGTATGCTAGCCTTTTTTATTCCTTGTATGAGCATATCCAAGTATGAACATCAACATTTAAAAGTTTCACATTAAAAATAAATCTGCCCGTCTATTCTCAATCCCAAAAGTAAATAACCTCATACTTTGCCATATTATACTCCATTTACCACCTTAATGCCCATTCACTTAACCAGCATATCTCTTTGCAACTTCTTTGTGAACTCCTCACAGCTTTCATTCCCACCTGGCTTTGTATGATTAACAAACTTGGATATATTATTCCTGGTCTTTAATCTAAGACATTAACATGGACTGTAGTTAGTTGAGGCCTTTCAGCACTCCCATTAGTTACAATCTGCCAACTTGAAAATACCCTATTTTCCTACGATCTGCCTGTTAATCATCTATCCATATTATCCCCAATTCTATGAGCTCTTACCTTGCATATTAACCTTTGGGTAGTAGCTTCTTGAATGTCCACTGAGAATTTACTGATCCCAGCTGAAATTTTATGGTTCATTTCTTGAGTAGCGCATAGACATGGGGCAGAACAATATCCTCCAATATCGGGAGCATTCCCCACATCCGGAGGCAAATTACTGGACATGATGACATCGGTTGGGATACCGATGTCATCATATCTGTTTTATGTAATACAGCAGATGGACGGATTTAAAGATTGGCCCCACCCACATAATGTAAGTATCAATTAATAGTGTATTTAAGGTCATTAACTAGCTAATTTACCACCATAATAAAGTGGAAACACTATAATACAACTTTAGAGTCAAGTTCCCGCCATGTGTCACTTCTGTTTTTTTAAGGGACAACTTGTTGGGCAGATTTCAGTTCCAGTTCAGTCCTGAGTCTCAGCTTAACAGTTCTGTTACTACTGGGAGTGCTTATTTCGATGAGCATTTTGAAATCTTATGAGTTAGGAGACCTTTTCTCAGCTGATGAGTACTCTGCTGAGTGCCATATTTTATTGTTGGCCATCTCCCTGCACTATAAAGTATCTGAGAGAGATGAGCATTGTGGTCTTGCTCCTCTTGAAAAGATGTATAAGAGTGCACTCATTAACAGTTTCAGATTATTTTATGCCAAGCTACTTACCCATTAATAGCTAAGTCCGTGCCAGCCTGGATATTGTGCTCATTCATCATATGTTAATTCTGCCAACCACCCACCCTACAACTGGAGCAAAACTTTGAATGCACAATTATATCCTGCACATACTGAGGCCTTCCTCATCCTGGCTGCCCTCGTTAAGTTATCGATCCTTTTCTGGCATTGGGACAATTTCATTCTAACCAGCCCCACACTACTGACCTTCTTGGCTACCTCTCCTAGGCTGCACGTGTCTGGCTCAGCTTCCTCCTCTTACTGGGGTAGGCATCAGCTGCTCATGTTGGTTGGTGTGTACACAAAGGATGGCTCTGAGGGAGTGCTTGTTGAATCTAGGTGCTAGTTTGGCCCTTCTCCCCTGCCTTTTCCCTTGCTCCAATGGCACAGACATCTCTGGAGGGAAACATGCAACAACTAGACAACTCCTCCATGCAAACAAGGTTTGGAGATAGCAGAACTCAAAATAAAATGCATTCACTGTAGAAGCCTGCAAATCACTCATTGACAAATTATTCTGCACAATTTGAAGCATCCTGTATTTGCTGGGTCCCCTGACACTACTGGCTGTGAGTTTGTTCTGGGGCACAGACTGTGACCGCAGAAGTTGGACATCCCACCCTCCAACACTGTTTGGGCAGAATGAAGGCCTCAAACCTGCCGTGAAAATTAACAAGCCCCAACTGATAATTTATTGAGCATGCTCCGAAGGCGGGTCCAGAAATCAAAAGGCCGTCGACTTCCAAGTGCAGAACCCACCTTTGCTTCTCCAGTGTATTGTTCAGCCCATGGTGTAGGTCACAAAGCTGTTTTTATAACTTCCCCTTCACCAACGTTGCCAAGATTCAAGGCCTGTGCACAGTTCTTCTGATGGTGGAAATATCACTCATGGCATACCAGCAATTCTAATGTCATTTGCGTTCATTAATTTGCATGTTTGTATAAAGTGATGCAAGAAAATTAAATATACCAGTTATGGCCTGATAGAGAATTACTGTGGGTAAAACACGATCATTTTAAATAAAAATATATTGCCTCACGGTGCTGAGGACGCGGTTTCAGTCCCAGCCCTGGTTCACTGTTACAGTTAGTGTGGAGTTTTCACATTCTCTCAATGTTTGCTTGGGTCTCACCCCCACAACCCAAAGATGTGCAGGCTAGGTGGATTGGCGATGCTAAATTGCTCCTTCACTGGGAAAAAAATAATTGAGTACTCTGAATTTATTTTTAAAAACGATATTGATTACTAATTCGTAATTATCTTCATATCTACATATGTTAATTATTCTTGAAAAGTTACTTATTATTTTCCAACTACAAATTAAGTTTGCTCTTTTCCAATTCCGAGTAACACCTGATTGATTATGCATTGCTTTTTGGTTCTCTCATCGACTACGGTTTTCACATGCTGACACCTAACCTGGTCAAATACTGACACATTCATTCTCCAAGCTGGAGTGACAACCCAACACTGGAACCTGCAGTCCTGTGGCTTGGAGCCAAGCCTTCCTTCTGCTGTCGCTACTACAATGACATTTCAGAGGTATTATTTACAGAATGCTGCATCTACAAAATGCTGTATTTGCCAGACAATAAAATTAATTAGAAGCTGTAATGCAAAGTGAAGATACTTTGTTCAAACTTGTAGACGAGGATTGTGCTGAAGAGAAAATAATGGAAATAAAGCATATAAAATAGGCATGGTACCAATTAGGAATTTGAATACGTCCTGATGATGCAATATTCCCGGTTACCTTTTTAATTCTCAAGAGACGAACATCCTTTCCTGCAATCTGGTCTGAAGTGAACTGGAATATAATTATATTTTTGATTAATGTTGTGGCGTTTACTGTCATTTCAATATGGTCTCAGCATTCATAATTCATCACACAAAGACATGACTTATTTTTCAAATAGATCAACATAAGCAAACAGTGACATGCTAGTAGTAAAAGAAAACAGCTAATGCATTAAACTCGTCACATCCATAAACCATGTCCAAATAATTTGATATTCATTCTATGACTGACAGATCTTCATTAATGTGGTCCATAGCGTACAAGGGGCTATATTTTAATTTCATTATCATTGCTGTTTAATAATGCAAATGACAATATTTATAATCCTTCAATGATGATACTATTTAGGACAATTGTATGCAGTATGTTAAATTACTTCAATAACAGTAATGAATGATCTTTCTGCTATGCCACACTTGCTATATTGAAGGTGGCAAAATGAAAATTTTATCGCCTTGCTAATTTTGTTGCTGGGCGGAACCTTACCATATTTTTTCAAAGTGTCAGGCTCAGACTGGAAACCGGCATGTCGCTCTCCAGTTGCACAGACCAGTTTTCTCATGCTGACACTCCGGCGGGGGGAGGTGGTGGTGGTGCCTGATAGAGCCGGCAAGGTTGGCTCCGCATACTCAATTCACTTACTTGAACGTACTCCACAGAGATCAGGGCACCCGTCTTGAAATGGCACCCCAATCAGCACTGAAATGGAACTCTCTCCCCACCCACCCCAGCACCATGGAGGTTTCGGGGGTCCCCCCTCCCGAACCACCAGTCAGTCACTGGACGCTTCCCCACCCCCTGCACAATATCGGGGGCTTCCCCCTCCCCGCAAAATCATCGTGGGCCCCCCTTTCCACACCACCACGGTAAAACCGGCGGTGATCCCTCCCCGCCACTGTCCACTCACAACCCCCCCCCCCCACTCCCGCCACCAGACATAACTCTAATTTAAAATTAATTGCAATCCATTAAAATGAAGTTCTCACCCTTACAACCTGCGCCAGGGGTCAGTGTCCTGGAAGACCCCCGTGGTAGCCCCGATTGGGGGGGGGGTTTCCATTTATGAGTTATGAGGGGAGGGGCCAGGTGCAGAGACAGGGCAGTGAGAAGGTAATTAGCTGGGATGGGGGTTGGGGGGAGGGAGGAACACCGGCGATACTTCTGCAGTGGTGGGGGGAAGGGGTTCCTGATGATTATCAGGGGAGGGAGCTCCCGATCATTGTCGAGGGGTTGGTGCCCCCAGTGATTGTCTGGAGGGGGTTGGGTATGAACTTCAGTTCTGATCGGGGCACCCTTTAAAGATAGCACCCCAATCTCTGGAGCTCGATGTTGGTTCTAACAGATCCCGCCCTGCCAGCGTGATGGTGTAAACCTCACACTCATTTTTTTTATCTTGACAGGGTCTCAAGGTCTTGAGTGAAAACTGGTCTGTGCGACTGGAGAGTTACACACCAGTTTTCAGTCTGAGCCTGTGACTTTGGACGAAATTTAACTAAATGAGAACAAAGTCCCACAGTGAGTGCGTTTATCCGCATGTTTCTTGGCACACGCAGCTCCGAGAAACACAACGCTAAAAATGGCAAATTCTCTAAATAGGGCGCCTCAGAGGGGAACTTGCAGCTGAGGCCACACATAGCCCTGTTTTGTGCACTGAGGAGCCCCGCTCGCCGGAACCCCTCAGTGTAGCGAGAGATTTAAATGGCGTCCTAGTCGCTGGAACTCCTGAAGTGACCCCCCCAAGCCCAAACGCACGATGGGAGGGTCCCCCAGATCCTACGAACACCCATGCAGGGCACACCCGGCTGGATCACCACTGCTCAAAAATGCCAACATGGCAAATTGGCAGCACCAACCAGGCGCCCATGCCAGCTGGCAGTGCCAGGGTTCCAGGCTGGCAGTATCAGGGTGCCACCCTGTCCAAAGGGCATAAACCTGGAGGCCTCCGATATCCTGGGAGACACCCACGTGTGCTTTTCCGTCTGGTCCCCGTTTGTGGAGACCAGTTTTCTTTCCCCCCAAAATATACTTTATTCATAAAATCTATCATAAACATTACAGAACATTTTGAATTGTCTTGACTGTACATTTCCATCAGAGTTACACATTCCCTTGACTTTCTTCCATTCAATTTTGATAACCTTACACACATATCGCTCTTTACGTTACAATTCCTTCTTAAACACTTACATTGTCATGTTTCTTTTATACATTGGAGTGTTAATGACCCAGACCGAGGGGGGTTTACACTGTTACCCGCCCCTCGGTGTACATTTGCTGGCAAGACCTTACACAGTAGTCTTTCCCCATTGCGCCTTGGCGGCAGCTGCCCCAAGCTTGAGTGCGTCCCTCAGCACATAGTCCTGGACCTTGGAATGTGCCAGTCTGCAACACTCGGTCGAGGACAGCTCTTTGCACTGGAAGATCAGCAAGTTTCGGGCAGACCAAAGAGCGTCTTTCACCGAGTTGACGACCTTCCAGCAGCAGTTGATGTTTGTCACGGTGTGTGTCCCTGGAAACAGTCCGTAGAGCACAGAGTCCTGTGTCACAGAGCTGCTCGGGATGAACCTTGACAAATACCACTGCATCTCTCTCCAGACCTTCTTTGCAAAGGCACATTCCACACGGAGGTGGTGACCGTCTCATTTCCCCCACAGCCACTCAGAGGGCAGCGTGCAACGGCGCAGAGCCTTCGGGTGTACATGAAGAATCTGACGGGGAGGGCCCTTCTCACCACCAGCCAAGCTAGTTTGTAAGTTTTGGTGATGAGGCGTTCTGCCAGATGGCTCTGACAGTCTTCTCAGGGAACCGTCCAACGTCCTCCACAGTTTCCTTTTCCCTGAGTGCCTCGTGGACATTGCGTGCTGACCACTGTTTCATTGCCTTGTGGTCAAAGGTGTTTTTCTTCAAAAACTTTTCCACGAGAGACAGGTGGTATGGCACAGTCCAACTACTTGGAGCGTTCCGCGGCAATGAGGCCAGGCCCACCCTTCGCAACACCGGGGACAGGTAGAACCTCAGTATGTAGTGACACTTGGTGTTTGCATACCGGAGGCCCAGGCACAGCTTGCTGCAGCTGCACACAAAGGTGGCCATCAGGATGAGGGAGACGTTGGGTACGTTTTTCCCTCCCTTATCCAGAGGTTTGTACATGGTGTCCCTTCGGACACGGTCCATCTTGGATCTGAACAGCATTCGCCTGAGGTTTCTGAGGTGAAGGAGATATATCCCAATGCCTTGGGTACCTCGGGAATCTGCACATTAAAGTGAGACTACCTGTCTCGCTTTAATATGCTGATTTGCTAAAAAGTGATCCCACCCACAATGGGCGGGATTTACATCGCTACATCTCTCAAGGCACTGTGAGCCGGGGAGATCCTGCGAGCGGTGCCTCCTGGTTTCTGGCAGCCATGTTGGGCTGCGGCAAGCTGCTTTCCGGGCGCAGTGAGGCTGTAAAATCGCGCCTTTGAAAAGTCTGGTAAGACTCTGCCCAGGGAGTCAACCAATCTCCTTGAAACTCTCTCTCTCACACATGGAGCTCCAGGTTTTTAACTTACAAAGGTTAAGGGCACGATCTACTAGCCGCGATGTACCAGAATGGGGGCGTGACGCAGCCGGTAGTAGTTGGGAGAGGCCTCCCCTGGACTTCCTGACAGCATTTATGGCCCGTGAGATCTAACCAGATCTCATGAGACTTTGCAATCTGGATCGAGACTACAATGCAATATTGGGATCCAGTCTCGCAGAGTGAATTCAGCTGAGAAGCTGACTTACCTTCGCTAGAATCGAATGGCCACCCGCCATCTACCGGCCTCACCGAGGAGACCCCAGCCAGGTGTCGTTCAGTACTGGTCCCAGTTTGGAAGGGTACCTGGGGGGTCCCCCAGGCGATCAGTGGTTGGCCTCTGGCCAGGCTAGCACCCTGACACTGCTGGTGCCACCGGGGCACCTTTGCACTGCCAGCCTGGCACACTGGTTGTGCCACCAATATGCTAGCATGGCACTTGCAGGATGCCTGGGTAGCACTGCCAGGGTGCCATGCTGGCAGTGCCAAGGTGCCATGCTGGCATTGTGCCTGTACTGGAATCAGGCCCAGGGGTGTCCTGTCCATATGAGGTGGGGTGCGGGAGGCCCGAGGACTGTCTGGCATGTGAGTTGGGGTGATGGGGGCGGCCAGGCAATGGGTCAGAGGGTCATGAGATTGGGGCACCAAAAATGGTTCCTGATCCCTTCCTGCATTGTGATACTCTACTTGTCAGAGCTCCTCAGTGCAGGAAATGCGACTAAGTGCTGCCTAGATAGGGCATTCTCCGCTGTGGCATGAAAACAAGACAGAGTGCTGATAGATAGCGGGGTGGTTCTGGGCGCGATTACACTGTTGTATTTTGGCTAGATTGTACCCTAAACCTTTGAATTCCCTTAAGGCTAGTCCAACTCAGGCTGCCTTAGTGACTGCACAGCCCTCAAGGTTTTGAATTCATCTCAAGGCACTCCCTTCCTCTGGATTTATGAGTCTGCACTCTAACCTCTATTTATTGATGCTATTTCAGCTCTTTAATAGCAGGCTAGCTTCAGGTGGCCACCACTGTCCAATGATTTCCCCGAGCTCCAATCTCCCCAACTACATCCAGACATAAATGGCTCCCAAGGCTTCTTCTGAGCCCTATCTGCACAGAGCTATCAATCAGCAACTTCTGCTGAGCCACAGATACACAGAGCAAGCTAACAGCAACACTTTCGCTGCCTGAACCCTGCTCACAGTAGCATATTTTTGGTATACCTTTTCCCCTGTTGCAGAACAGTCACTCCCCCAAAGAACACACACATAAATTGAAACCCGAAAACCTTCTTGAGCTCCATCATCTGTTGTAGTCTTCCAAGGCTCAATGAATGCTATTAAATTAATTGTAGCTCTGACTTCCAAAGCAAAACAATTCTCTGGGCTGCATTTTCTTGCAAGCAGGGTCGAGACCTCGGCCACGATCTTGAGCCTGCACTCGACGTCAGTGGGATCAGCAGAGAGGACGGAACATCTCATGAAAATCAGGAAACCCAATTCTCTCTGGAGAAATTGTGTCTCCCGATTTTCTCCGCCCCCTTGCGGAAATGTCCAGAGATTCATGTCCACAAAAAGCATGAACCTCATTTTAATAAATTTTTATATATTCCCATGTTTGAAGCTGTCCTTCCCGCCAAATGAACCCCCCTCACTAAATATTCAATAGATTTGGCCAGGCATTGAGGCAGTCGAGAGGATCCCTCTGGGCATGTAGAAGGGGGTAGGGGGACATGCTTGGGCAATGCCCTGGCGCAGTCATGGAACAGGTTGCACTGCCAGGTTGACACGGCCAACCTGTGCCAGACAAGTGTCTACCTGTGCCAGGGGCGGTGCCAAGGGCAGTTCGTAGTGGGAGCCCGGGGGGGAGCTGCATTGCTGTGTGATCGGTGGGTCGGGGTTGCCAGCGATGAATGTTGCCAGTGGGGTGGTGGAGTTGGCAGCGATGAATGTCAAAGTGGGAGCCCAGAGGTGATGGGGGCTAGGGGACGTTAGACTGCAATGTTAATGGAGACACTCTTTAAAGACGGCGCCCTGATCTCTCTGGGGCCGGTTCCTGGCCCGTCCCATCAGACTGATGGTGTAAACCACGCCCATTCTATTTTTTGACAGCGAGGTTCAGGATTCCATGGGGAAACTGGTCTGTGCAGCTGGAGGGTTACACTCCAGCCTTCTGTCTGAGCCTGACATTTTGCTAAATTCTGGTAAGACTAAGCCCTTCACCTCCAATTCCCCAGCTAGGTAAGCCACCTGTTGTTTCATTATCTTGCCTTTCTAGCAATACCTTATATCAACATGGCCCCAAACATTTTCTTTGGCTCCAACCTTTTAAGTGTAATAATTTTCAAGCCGCTTCAGTTGCATTTATCCCCTTTCCTACAGTTTCATTTTATGTATTCCAGAACTAAAAATTACATATTAAAATGATTACCAGGATTTGGTATTTATAACAGCATACTTATCACTGAACACCCATTGTATTTAATGCCAAATTAATAAGCGAGATTGGGAGAGAACATTAACAATGGTTTAGACAAAGTGGCATCACAACAGGTTTTGGTCAGTGATGAGTATTCACATTGAGTAGATTTATGATATATGAATCAATTTTATTGCCAATGTTCTCTCAGGAAATGAGTCTGAACTGAATGATTTAAAGTTTGCAATACGCTGTAAGAGGCACTGTTTCTATTATGTAGCAGAAACATCGGAGCTGTTTACAATGGTTTCAAAATATGTTTTAAACAAATTGGGAACTTTCTGCATAACTTAGCCATGTTTCAATAAATGCTCCTCGCACACACCTTGCAATGTACTGACACGTTTCTATTCATTTAAATTCAAATTCATTTACCCTGCCAGAAGCAATGAAAGAGATGGATGTATCATAAAAATAGATAAAGGGCAAATTTGTGAGATATTATTTATGCCTCCTCCTCCTCCTAGTAATCATTTACCTTCCATACAAGCATTTTCCAGGAGATGCCAGTGAATAGCAGCAAACAACATTATTTATTTTACCCATCTGTCTGATTTTTCCTCTCCATTATCCAGACATAAGTGCTAAGAACAGGTCTGCTTTTGAAACTGCTATCCCTATTGTGAACAGTGAGTCAAAATAAAGTGACAATTGAACCTGGGACTTTCCGCTGTAATGAACAACAGAAAAATACTTAAACAAGCTGAACTCCCTTACCAGGCAATGTTGACCCATTTATACATAGGTGAACAGAGATCATCGAAAGAATCGTGGACCACATTATCAATCTGGGGCTGGATTCTCTGCTCCCGACGGCGAAATCGCATTCGGTGACAGAGCGGAGAATCCGTTTTGACGACAATATTGGGGATGGCGCTGGATTTCACATTCTCTGCCCCTGAAAAGCGGCATACTCTAGAAGTATGCCGCGTTACGTGTCCACGGCCTCGGGCCATTGCCTGAGGCCCGCCCCACGATGCTCCGTCCCTGACCGGCCGAGTTCCCAATGGTGTGGATTACATGTGCTCACACCGTTCAGGAATCTTGCATGGCAGCAGCGGACTCAGTCCAGCACCACCACAGTTGGGGGGGCTGATCCGTGGGCGGGGTTTCAGTTGGGGCTGGGGAAACTGTGGGCGGGTGGTCCGGGGCGCGCGAGCGCCCAAAGGGGGGTACTATTTTTGTGGTCTGGGTCCGTGGGCTGAGTCTGCCATGAAGCACAGCGCGTTCGCTGCAGGCCGCTGCAGTGCGCATGCATGTCCACGGACCCAGAAACACGAGCTCTACGCTGCCTCCCTGCTAGTCCCCCAGCAAAATGGGGAATCGGTAGCCGTTTTTAGTCAGTGTTCCTGGTGTAAAACACCACCATTTTCACACCAGCGTGGGGTCTTAGTCTCCCAAACGGACAATCCAGCCCCTGGTGTATGGCCCACGGGATTCGTCAACATATTTGTTAATTTATTATTTGGATGTGGAAAAAGAGAATACTTTTATATGTCAATAGCCACATTTAATTTATTTTTTACTTGCGCAAAAGTGTTTGGATATCATTTGGTACATCTTTATTAGGTCATAAATGCAAAACTGCTAGACTACTTTAACTTAATGATCAGATATCAATCATCATTATCCAGAAACAAACATTTGCTTTTGCTCAATTGGACATTGGTACATGGAAATACATGACCAAAATTTAAAGGGCAGGATTTTTCAGTTCCACCTGACGCTGAATATCCCGACAGGGCCGGAAAATCCCAGCCATAGAATCTAGAAAATCTACACAGTTGGTTTCTGTTTTCCCAATATGAAGTGAATGTTCTCTTGCTGTAGAGTTACCCACCATATACATCCGAGACCTAAAGGTTTGTTGTTATAAAGCATTATGTAGTTGAAGGAGTAAATGGGTTTTCATGAATGAGAATTTATTTTTCAATAAGGAAGTCTTCAATAGACATAACTACATTTAACAGAACTTTGTTTTATCTCATCTCTGCATGGGTCCTGATGTCTGCCCATGGTAGATATTGGGTATTGATAAAGAGTGGTGGGCAGGATCATCTGTTGCCCCTAGGTTGGCATAGGAACTATAAAGAGCCATGGGAATGGGTACAGGGTCATAGATTGGCATGGAGGGTATGAGGTGCCATGGGTAAAGAAGCACGGATTGGCTTGGAGGGTATGATGCACTTTGGCAGGCATGGATATATGACATGACAAGGCATGGGTCGGCATGGATGGAGCATGGGGATTGTTGGGGAGTGTTGAGAGGTGATGTCTTGACACACTGATAGAGCCTCAAGGCAGGCCTCCATCCATCACACTCTGCATCCAGTAATATCCTCACTATATCCAGGGTCACCTGCCATGACTTCTAATATAGCCCAATGCCCAATACACCCCCAAACCAAAGACCTGGGGCTAGATTCTCCGGTTCCCCAGCCACATGTTCCTCAGCGGCATGCAGTTTACTGGTCGCATGATTCTGTACTTCCGCCACTTTGCAATAGGATTTGCCGCTTGGAGACCCGCAGGTGGGGGCTGCGCTGCTGGCAGGAAAATTCAATTACAATGCTGGGGACGTCTGGCCCTGATGTCTAGGCAGCCATTTTTGAAAGTTAGGTTCAGAGAGTTGGGAATTCTTCCAATTCTGTGCACAGACGAAAATCCAAACTTTTTTCTCTTCAATTACCCTTCCCAATAGTAGTTTGGTATTTTTTTGCTGTAGTAACTCATTTCTAGCTTCCAATTAGCTGCATTACTTACCATGGAATAAGGATCAAAGTCCTCCACGTACTTCTGGAAGCCCTGCAGTAAGAAGAAACCATGCCAAATTACTTTTCACATTACTTGCTGTCATTGTCTCAAAAACTGTTCCTTTCTTGCAGGTTTAGTGACATATCCCCCTACTATTCTGACTGATTCATTTTTTTAATCACACTAAGTTTTGTAACTGTAAATATCATTCCATCATATTCCCATTAAATGGCACAACCATGGGTTTACTTTACTGATATGTGTATACGCAATGTTTACAGGAAATTTTACTTATTTTCTCTATTAAAAGGCACATCAGTTGTAATCAAACGTAATAGTTCCAAGAGAGATTGCAGAATTGTTTCTCCTGTATATGTATTGATCATTCCTTTGATTCATGATGGGAACTCTCAGGATCTGAAATAAGATCCAAGGATAGTATTCTATACACTGAAAATATTTCACTTTATAACAGGAAGGCAACATTTGCACTTATCTTACAATGTGCTGTAATTCCACCTGACAACCAAAGGCAAGGGCATCGATATCCACAGCTCCATTTGCAACACAACGTTTGTAACCAATCAACCTCTCAAGACAAACTAGTTAATCCCTGCATTAGACAATTCGCCTGCCTCTATCAGTGCTTTATGTGCTTATTGCTACCAATATTGTGTTTTTTAAAGATGGCATTCATGCCTTTCGTACGGGTACAGATTATAAGGCCATCTTCCATGCACAGTACCTTTGTTTACATGAACCACTTGACAGTAAGACATTTTCTCATTCGTGAGATTTAACAATAAATATTGAGCTTGGAAATAGTTTTTTTTTTGCATGCCAACCTTCTCTCCTCCTCTCCAGAAGCTGTTTCCATTGGGCATGAGCCACACTCGAGTAACTCTCCCAAGTGATAATTCGTCAAGCTCAGCAACAAGAATATGCATTTAGACAGCTCTCGACCTGTCAGAAACTTCACAAAGAACTTTAAAAAGCTGTATGGTTAAAAAAAATGGTGTGCCAAAAACATTCTAAACTATAGCTAAACAAGGAGGTCAAGGACAATATAAAACAGAGGTGAGGAGAACTACTTCTCCCAAAGGTTGTGAATCTGTGCAGTGCACTACCCCAGATTGAGGTGGATGCTGGGACAGTGAGTAACTTTAAGGCGGAGTTAGACAGATTTTTAATTGGAAATGGGCTGAAGGGTTATGGAGAACGGGCAGGCCGACGGAGTTGAGGCCATGATTAGATCAGCCATAGTCATATTAAATGGTGTAGCCGGCTCGAAAGGCTAAACTGCTTGCTCCTGCTCCTAGTTATGATGTCCGAAGAAATAACTAATCTGTCTAATTCTACTTTCCAGCTCTTGGTCTGCAGCCCTGTAGGTAACAGCACCTCAAGCAATCTGGTGTTCTTGAATAAGGAAATCATGAGAATGGGGATGAGGAACACATCAGCCGTGATCAGATGGTGGAGCAGACTCGATGCGCCAAATGGCCGAATTTTGCTCCTAGATCTTATGGTCTTATGGTATATTGGACTTCATAGCGAGAGGTTTTGAGTATAGGAATAGAAATGTTTTACTGCTGTTGTTTAGGGTATTGGTGATGCCACACCTGCAATCTTGGGCTGGATTCTCCGTGTGTTGACGTCGAAATGCGATCGGCCGGAGAATCGGCTCCGATTTCGCACTAATGCCGGTTTCGCACTGAATCGGCATTCTCCGGACCCCCCCCCCCCAACACGGCCCAGAAGTACGGTACGCATCCAATTATCTGCCCTGATGACCAGTTCTTCGGGGCCTCAGTGATTCTGCTCCTCGGATGGGCTGATTTCCGACGGCGTGTTTCTAGTGTCCTATAAAAAATCGTGAAGCTGGCGTGTTGGCTGAGGTGGCTGCGAGAGGAGGTCGGAGGTGGCATGGGGGGACTGCGGGCTCCCGGATCGGACACCGGCCGTACTTTCTGCGGGGGGAGGAGGGGACTGCCAGGACTGGGGGAGGGGCGAGAACGGGGGGGGGGGGGCAGTCCGAGCAGCCGCGGTACCCCGACAGGACAGGGACGGTGCCCATGCACCGAGCTCCATTATGGCGGCCATCTTGCTGGCCACCCACCCCACAGCAGCGGCTGCAGAGAGGTAGGTGGCAGCAGCTCAGGCTGGAGGGCTGGCTGCCCAATAGGACGAGATGGAGGAGGAGGAGGTGGTGCCAAGGGGGCGCCGGATGAGGCCACGTGTCGACTGTGACCACCTGTCCTTTGAGGACTTCCCGGACCGGACAAGCAGGAGGAGACTGCGGACGAGCAGGGAGACTGTCAGACATATCTGCCACAGGATGGCACACCTGGCACCGCATGGGGGAGGACACCTGCTCCCAGTAGCCGTCAAGGTGACGGTAGCGTTGAGCTTCTGTGCGACGGGGTCTTTCCAGTCGCCGAGTAGGGACCTGTCCGGCATTTCCAGGCATCGGCTGCACAGGTGCATCCGTGCCATTACAGACGCCCTATGTGCCCTTGCGGACCGGCACATCCAGTACCCAGTGGACAGCGCCCACCAGGATGTCCTGGCAGGGCTTCGCTGCCATCGCCCGATTACCCCAGGTCCAGGTGTAATCGATGGAGTGCATGTCGCGCTGCGACCACCGGCGGATAACAGGCTGCTATTCACGGACAGGAAGGGGTACCACTACATGAACGCTCAGGTGGTCTGTGACCAACAGATGCGGATCCTGCACGTCAACGCCTGATACCTGGGCAGTGTACATGACTCCTTCATACTGGCACAATCTGTGATCCCCGACATGTTCGCGGGACCCCCCCATCTGCGGACCTGGTTGCTGCGTGACAGGGTTTACCCGTTGCGGTCGTGGCTGATGACGCCTATACGGAGGCCACAGACCGACGCGGAGCACAGCTACAATGATGCCCATTGTGCGACCAGAGGTGCTTCGGGGTCCTGAAAATGCATTTCAGGTGCCTGGACCACTCTGGAGGTGCCCTCCAGGTCGAGGCCAGGAGGGTTGGTCGCATTGTGGTGGTCTGCTGCGTCCTGCACAATATAGCCCAGCAGAGGGGCGATGTGCTGGAGGAGAATGAGGGGCAAGAGCGGTCCACGTCAGATGAGGGAGAGGGGGACAATGAGTGGGACATGGGGCCTGGCCAGGCACGGGAGGCCGCATGACGCCTAGGGGTGTTGCCGGGCAGGGGCACGGACACCACATTACCGCATCCCTTCACCACCGAACACCCTCACCTCCCACACCACCGACCACCCTCACCTCCCACACAACCCAAACACCCGCATGCACACCCCTGTAGCACAATCAATCACTCACGATACAAGATGAGAAGGAGTCAATCGATGGCTTTATTACGCAGACTTGTTCCCCAGCTGCACAGTTACAGAATGTGGCTGCTGGGAGAACCCGGGCTCTTATACTCCGCCTTACTGGGTGGAGCCAGTAGGCGGCAGATCCAATCGAGACCCGGCATCTATCCACCAATAGCCTCTCGGCATCACAGGGTACCGTAATACCCCTAATGCATACCACCACATTCACCCCTTGTTAAAAAAGAACCCGGCGGGGTAGTGGGCCGTATGGTGGTAGGGGTTTACAGAGTCGGTACCTGGGATGCCACTAACATAGCGGCTATGCTCCAATATCAAACTACTAGCACTATTTACAATGCCGCTTTTACTGGGCAACTGAATTATTTACAGAGGCATTTCTTGCTTTGTTATAAAGATTCGATGAGTCGAATGGGTGCCCTGGTCATACTCCCAGTACGTCTCAGCCCCGGTGGTGATGCAGGCGCTGGCTCGGGCACCGTTGTCTCTGGGAGTGTAGCGATGTCTCTTCCCGCTTCACTACCCCTAGGCGGGGCCGGGGGAAGGACCGATCCACCCGGGAAGGGGGCGGCTGTGGGGTGCGCCGGTGGGAGGGAGGGGGTGATTGGTGTTGGGGGGATGTGTGGAGTTCCGGCGGGCGCCAGGTCCCGCAGAGAGACCGTGTCCTGTCGGCCGTCGGGGTACCCCACGTAGGCATACTGAGGGTTCACGTGGAGGAGATGAATCCTCTCGACCAACGGGTCCGATTTGTGCACCCGCACATGTTTTCGGAGCAGGATGGGTCCTGGGGCTGCCAGCCAGGTCGGGAGTGACGTTCCAGAGGAGGACTTCCTAGGGAAGACAAGGAGGCGTTCGTGAGGTGTTTGGTTGGTCATGGTACAAAGCAGCGACCGGATGGAGTGGAGGGCGTCCGGGAGGACTTCCTACCAGTGGGAGACTGGGAGATTTCTGGACCGTAGGAACAGCAGGACGGTCTTTCAGACCGTTCCGTTCACCCTCTCTACCTGTCCGTTTCCCCGGGGGTTGTAATTGGTCGTCCTGCTTGAGGCAATGCCCTTGCTGAGCAGGAATTGACGCAGTTCGTCGCTCATGAAGGAGGACCCCCATCACTGTGTATGTAGGCGGGGAAACTGAACAGTGTAAAGATGGTGCAGAGGGCTTTAATGGCCGTGGCCGCGGTCATGTCGGGGCAGGGGATGGCGAATGGGAAACGGGAGTACTCGTCAACCACGTTCAGGAAGTACGTGTTGCGGTCGGTGGAGGGGAGGGGGCCTTTGAAGTCCAGACTGAGGCGCTCAAAAGGACGGGAAGCCTTTATCAGGTGCGTTTTATCTGGCCTGTAAAGCGCAGTTTGCACTCTGCGCAGATTTGGCAGTTCCTGGTGGCTGTTCTGACCTCCTTGATGGAGTAGGGCAGGTTGCGGGTTTTCACGAAGTGATAGAACCGAGTGACCCCTGGGTGGCAGAGGTCCTCGTGGAGGGTTCGAAGACGGTCCACTTGTGTGTTGGCACATGTGCCGCGGGATAGGGCATCGGAAGGCTCGTTCAGCTTTCCGGGACGATACAAGATCTCATAGTTATAGGTGGAGAGTTCGATCCTCCACCGCAAGATCTTGTCGTTCTTCATCTTGCACCGCTGTGCATTATCGAACATGAAGGTAACCGACCGTTGGTCAGTGAGGAGAGTGAATCTCCTGCCGGCCAGGTAATGCCTCCAATGTCGCACAGCTTCCACTATGGCTTGGGCCTCCTTTTCCACTGAGGAGTGGCGGACTTCTGAGGCGTGGAGGGTGCGAGAGAAAAAAGCCATGGGTCTGCCCGCTTGGTTGAGGGTGGCCGCCAAAGCTACGTCGGACGCGTCGCTCTCGACTTGGAAGGGGAGGGACTTGTCGATCGCGTGCATCGTGGCCTTTGCGATATCCACTTTGATGCGGCTGAAGGCCTGGCGGGCCTCTGTCGACAGGGGAAAGACAGTGGACTGAATTAGCGGACGGGCCTTGTCCGCGTAGTTGGGGACACACTGAAGCAGCGTTCCAGGGCCTTGGAGCAGTGAGGGAGGGGGAACTCCATAAAGGGACGCATGAGTTCAGGGTCTGGGCCTATAACTCCATTTCGCACTACGTAGCCGAGGATGCTTAACATGCATTTCTCCCTGTTGTATGTGAGATTCAGGGCGTTTGCGGTCTGGAGGAATTTGCGGAGGTTGGCGTCGTGGTCTTGCTGATCGTGGCCGCAGATGGTGACGTTATCGAGGTATGGAAACGTGGCCCGCCAACCGGACCGGTCAACCATTCGGCCCATCTCCCGTTGGAAGACCGAGACTCCATTAGTGACACCGAATGGAACCCTTAAAAAGTGGTAGAGCCGCCCATCTGCTTCGAAAGCAGTGTATTTGCGGTCGCTCGGGCAGATGGGGAGCTGGTGATAGGTGGACCTAAGGTCCACAGTGGAAAAGACCTTGTACTGTGCAATCCGATTGACCATGTCGGATATGTGGGGGAGAGGGTACGCATCCAGCTGCGTGTACCTATTGATAGTTTGACTATAGTCTACAACCATCCTCTGCTTCTCCCCGGTCTTTACAACTACCACCTGAGCTCCCCAGGGACTATTGCTGGCCTGGATTATGCCTTCCCTCAGCAGCCGCTGGACTTCTGACCGGATAAAGGTTCGGTCCTGGGCGCTGTACCGTCTGCTCCTAGTGGCGACGGGTTTGCAATCCGGGGTGAGGTTCGCAAACAGGGAAGGCGGGTCGACCTTGAGGGTCGCGAGGCCACAGATAGTGAGTGGGGGTATAGGGCCGCCGAATTGAAACGTTAAACTCTGGAGGTTGCACTGAAAATCCAACCCCAGGAGTGTGGCAGCGCAGAGGTGGGGGAGGACGTAAAGCCGGTAGTTCTTGAACTCCCTCCCCTGCACCGTGAGGTTCGCGATGCAGAACCCTTTGATCTCTACAGAATGGGATCCTGCTGCCAGGAAAATTTTTTGATTACTCGGGTGGATCGGAAGGGAACAGCGTCTTACCGTATTGGGATGTATAAAACTCTCCGTGCTCCCAGAGTCGATCAGGCAGGGTGTCACGTACCCATTTATGAGTACCGTCGTTGTTGCCGTTTGGAGCGTTCGGGGCCGCGACTGGTCCAGGGTCACCGAAGCCAGCATCGGGGCGTTTTCCTCAGGCACCGTGGGGCCGTCCATCCCGGGGTCCTTAGCCGTCAGCCAAGATGGCGGCGTCCACGGGTCGCACACGGTCGGGGGTGGACAAAATGGTGCCGCCCATTGATCGCACGTGGCCGGAGGAGCACAAAATGGCAGCGCCCATCCCTCCTGCATGAAGTCTGGGACCCAAGATGGCGGTGTCCGTTGGCCGCACATGGATCATTGGGGGGGTTGAGGTTGGGGTCCTGGTTCTCCCCCGGAGATTGCGGCGACCCCCCGGGCATGGCACACTGCTACAAAGTGCCCCTTTTTGCCGCACCTTTAACAGAGGGCTGAGCGGGCCGGGCAGCGCAGTCGGGGGTGTTTCGCTTGTCCACAAAAGTAGCAGCGGGGCCCCTCCGGGTGATCTGGCGCTCTGGCAGCACAGGTCTGCGGGGGGGCGGTGGGTGCCGAGGGTTCGGTCGCGGCGGGGGTCCACGGTGCCCAAGGGGCTGCCGCGCGGTCGGGGGCGTAGGCATGGGCGTTCTGCGATGCCTCATTGAGCGAGGCAGTGAGGGCCCGTGCCTCCTTGAGGCCTAGTGAGTCTCTTTCCAGCAATCGCTGGCGGATTTGGGACGAAAGCATACCTGCCACAAAAGCATCCCGAATCAGTAGCTCGGTTTGTTCATTAGCCGAAACCGGTGGGCAGTTGCAATTTCTCCCCAGTATTAGCAGCGCACTGTAGAATTCGTCCAGTGATTCCCCGGGGATTTGCCGTCTCGTCGCGAGTTGGTGGCGTGCGTAGACCTGGTTGATGGGCCGAACGTAGATTCCTCTCAGCATGGCGAGCGCCGCCTGGAAATCGTCCGCATCCTCTATGAGAGTGTAGATTTCCGGGCTTACCCTGGAATGCAGGACCTGCATTTTCTGGTCTTCTGTAGGTACGCAGGTGGCCGTTCGGAGGTATCCTTCAAAACACGCTAACCAGTGTTTAAAAGTGGCCGCTGTGTTTGCCGCGTGGGGGCTGATTCGCAGGCACTCCGGAGTGATTCGGAGCTCCATGTTCTTTAAAGTTTGCGTAATAAATTGTAGCACAATCAATTAGTCACGAGACGAGATGAGGAGTCAACCGATGGCTTTATTACGCAGACTTGTTCCCCAGCAGCACAGTTACAGAATGCGGCTGCTGGGAGAACCTGGGCTCTTATACTCCGCCTTACTGGGTGGAGCCAGTAGGTGGCTGATCCAATCGAGACCCGGCGCCTATCCACCAAGAGCCTCTCGGCATCACAGGGTATCGTAATACCCCTAATGCACACCACCACAACCCTCCTCCGTTATATATACCTGCGGCACTACAGGTGGGTTGGCAGTGACAACGGGTCTGGTCCATGGGATGGAGGATGATGACAGCCCGCTCTGCGATGAGCTCCATTTTCAACATCGTTGGACAATGTCTGACTCGTGCCCACAGAAGCACCTTCCACCTGGGTGATCACTGCATGCGACCTGGCCGTCCATCACACGGTCCTGTCGAATAGCTGGGGACAGAGTGATGGGGACGGTCGGGGGAGGGGGCCTACACGGTCCACCCACTGGTCCTCACTCATCCACCACCCCTAACCCCCAGTGGCCATCACTGACCACCCCACCCCAACACCCATCAGACAGAGCACCAAGGCTGGTTTTAACAGTGTTTAATGTGAACAATTATATACAGTCTGTGTCCCAGCCCCTATATCTAAGCTGTGCCCTGCACCCATGCCAACTAAAGTGGTGTCTAATTTTCTGGCCTTACGGGCCCTACCACTACGCCTTTGTGTTTCCCCAGGCGGTACAGAAGGAGTGGAGGCGGCCTGCTGTGACTCCTGCCCTGCGACGAGGGTCCCCATTGGCGCATGTCTCCTGGGGCGACCGGCCTGGATGGACCCAGCTGCTCCTCCGACATCCCGGGTGGCGTGGTGCCACCCTGTTCTGCCCGTTGCCCACCAGATGCACCAGGGACAGGAGGGGTGGGAGTCCGAGGTGCTGCGGTGTTCCAAGACCACCCCTTGCAGGAGTCACCGGCACAGGCCCCATCACCTCCTCCTCCCTAGGGGTGCCAAATGACCCCCGTGCTTCTCCGTGGGACGGGTGTGAGAACGGAGCCATCCCCCGAGGCCCCACCACTACCTGGTGCTGCCAGTCCTGGAGGCCTGCTCTGGTACCGACAAGGGTCTGAGTGTTCGCGGTCATGGAGCACAGGGAGTGGGGCATCTCTGTCTGGGAATGCACCACCTTGAGGGTCTGGGAATGCGTCTGTGCCACCACCCTGAAGGTTTGTGCCAGATCAGCCAGTGTGTGGGACACCTCCCTCTGTGCCATAGAAGACAGAGGGTAGCAGTGGAAGGGTGTTTTTCCGAATGGAGATCTGTAACTAGTGGTGTCCTGCAGGGATCAGTACTGGGACCTCTGCTCTTTGTAATATATATAAATGACTTGGAAGAAAACATAGCGGGTATGATTAGCAAGTTTGCGGATGATACTAAGATTGCAGGAGTTTCGGATAGTGCTGAAGATTATCAGAGAATACAACAGGATATATATAGGCTGCAAAATTGGGCAGAGAAATGGCAGATGGAATTTAACCCGGATAAGTACGAGGTGCTGCATTTTGATAGATTCAATTCAGGTGGGAGTTATAAAATAAATGGCAGAACCATCAAGAGCATAGAGACACAGAGAGATCTGGGCGTGCCTGTTCACAGATGCTTAAAAGTGGCCTTAAAACAGTTGGAAATGGTGGTAAAGAAAGCAGATGGCATGCTTGCCTTCATAGGATGGGATATCGAGTATAAAAGCTCGAAAATTATGTTACAGTTATTCTGTCACTGTTAACGTAGTGCCACGGGTCAAATGGGTGTCTCCCCAGGGCATCCCCTAGGTACCCTCTGGTCCCAGCCGACCCATCAATGGGATGGGCACACTCCAGCACAACCAGTGCCATCTTGTTGGCTGGGCTGAGTGTGTGGGGAGTGGAGTGCTAATATGTGGCTGCAGCTGGTTAGCTTCTTGAGTGTGAATCCACCACCGTCCTTCATTGGAATCAGTCATGTTCTACGTGGCGCTGGTGCCAGCTCATTAGTGGTTACTGATTCGCCTAAGCTACCTTTGCTCATCTGATTTTTCCAGCCTATATGTAGATTAAAATCCTCACGATAATAACCGTACTTTTCCAACAAGCTCCCATTATGTCTTCCTTTAAATCTGACCTACCATGTAGTCTATTTAGGGTGCCTTTTCATCACTCCCACAAGGTACTTCTTGCCTTTATGATTTCTCAGGCAGGATCTACCGGTTTTGTTTCACCCGAAAAGCAGCGCGGTGAATCCAACCGGTCCGCCACGCCAAATCAGATGTAACATGATCTCGTGAGATGTCATGATGTGAATCCTGCCCATGTGGGCAGGATCATTTTCTGGTAAATCTGCATATTAGAGTGAGACAGCTAGTCTCACTTTAATATGCGTTCCAAAGATCTAACCAAGGTGTCGGATCTAACTCCCTCGCCTTGAAGGCCTTGGGTGAGTGCCGTTCAGTTCTGCTCTCCACAAATGGGGACCAAATGGAACGGCACTTGTGGGGGTTGCTCTGGGGATTGGAGGCCTCCAGGTGCATGTCCTCTGGGCAGGGAAGTATGCTGGCACTACATGGGCACTGTGGCACTGCCAAGGTGCCAAGCTGGCATTTTGTGCATGGCGGTGATTGAGTTGGGGTGTGCCATGAGGGGGAGGGGGCAGGCCCTTCTTAAAGTGAGTTAGAGCTTGGGGAGGGTTCAGGGGTCGCACTGGGGGCTTGCGAGAATGGGACACCATTTAAAAATAACGTCCCGATCTCTCGCTGCACTGAGACCCAGCGAGCAAAGCTCCTCAGTGCAGAAAGAGGGACCTCGTCGGGGAGTTCCCCGCTGAGGCTCCCGATCTACCCAGAGGGATGTTAGATAGCATGGTGCTTCTCGGCGCTCCAAGTGCCACAAAACACCCAGCTTATCTCGCGCTGCTGGATTCTGTCCCCATTTGGGTAGATCACGCTCCTCATCTCTATCCAAATGATTTATACATCTTAGTTTCCAGAATTTAGATGATATCTTTTTTATTGTGCTAATACTATTTTCATAGAAACTTTATTGCAGTGTTAATGTAAGCCTACTTGTGACACTAATAAAGATTATTTTTATTATTATTATTAATAAACAGATCCACTCCACCACCTTTCCCTCGCTTCTTGTCCTTCCTAAAATGTCATGTAACCTTTAATACTCAAGCTCCAATCTATGCCACCCTGCAGCCATAACTTTTTAGTGGCTACACTTATTTATTTTTACCTGCACGATCAGTTCATCTGTTTTCTCTCAGATGCCACATGCATTCAGGTACAGGGACCAAAATTTTCCAGCCGTTCCTGTTGGCGGTATCTTCCGATCCTGTTGACAGCAACCCCTGTGGCATGTTGTCCAGCAGTGGAGCGTATGGGTCACACAAAACCCCTAAATTTCAGTGAGATTGGAAGATTCCACCACTGGCCAATGGTGGATTTCCTCTGCCTTCAGAAGGTACACCGCCGGGAGGAGGGGGGCGGGGAGGGTGCATGGAAAATCCTGCCCAGAGCCAGCTCTTTTGTTATTTTCATAACCTCTAGCCTTGACTGCTGATTTACTCTAACATTTGCGCTCACCATGCATAACAGTCATGTTCGGTTCATCATTTCCCATAGTAATATCTTTCTCTCTTGCCTTGTCTCTACACTTTGGTTTACCACGGGTGGGATCTCTCAGCCCAGGCCGGGCCGGAGAATCGCCGGGCCAGGCGTGAATTGCGTGACGCCGCCCTGACGCCGATTCCCCGGCGCGGTTGCCGCTGGTCGAGGGCCGCTCTACGCGGCCCCCCCCGCCAGCGATTCTCCTCTTGGGATGGTCCGAGCGGCCGTAGAACAAATCCGAGTCCCGCCGGCGCCATCCACATGTGGTCTTACCCGGCAGGACCTCGGCGTCCATCGATCCGGGGGCCGTCTGGTTGGGGAGGGGGGGTCCGACCCCGGGGGGGGGGGGGGGGGGGGGGGTGCCTCCGCTGTGGCCTGGCATGCAATCGGGGCCTACCGATCGGCGGGCCGGCCTCTCGGGCTGGGGGCCTTTTTTGCTCAGCGCCGGCCCCTGTAGCCCCACGCCGTGTTACGTTGGGGCCGGCGCGGAGAAGGGACCCACCGCGCATCCGTGCCGGTCGAACTGCGCATATGGCGCCGGTCGCACTGCGCATGCGCAGACCCGCGCCGCCCATTTGACGATGACATCGGCAGCTGGAGCGACCCCGTGCTGGCCCCTGTATGGGTCAGAATCACTGCTCCTGGGGGCATGTCGACGCCGTCGTGAAACGTGACGCCGTTTACGACGGTGTCAACACTTAACCTCAGGATCAGAGAATCCCACCCCACATCTTTCCAAATTGATCGCAAATTACTCACTTCGCAGTACAAGGTAAGTTAATTACAAAAGCTATGATTTGCCTGAACAAACTATGTGCCCAAATCTATATCTGTTCCATGGCACACCAATTTACCGCAGAATAAAGTAAAGTTAGTTACAAAGGCCACAATCTTCCATCATCATTTGTGGCTGGGATTTTTCGGTGCCACTAAAAGTGAATAGAGTTTTGGCTGGAATGCCAATTTTTCTGTTCTCGCTCACAATATGTCCCACCACGAGGCCGAAAGAATCCCGGTGTGTATTTGTGCTGTTTTCTATTTGTTGCAGGGTGAAATCTTAACCTTCGTGTCAGGCTTACACAGAAAACTGCCGTGCAACTCTCCAGTTCCACAGACCAGGGGCTGGCTGGATTCTTCGGTCGCAGGCGGCAAAATCGCGTTCAGCGATCGGCCGGGGAATCACAGTTCCCGACCAAATCGGGGCTGGCGCCGCTTTCGTGATGCTCCACCCTCTCCAAAGTGGCGTACTGCGACGTATTAATGGCCTCAGGACGTTGCCTGATGCTCTGCCCAGAACGGCTGAGATCCTGACGGCGTGGGTTGTGTGTGGTCTCATCCGTCGGGAACTTGGCATGGCGGCTGCGGACTCAGTCCAGCGCCGCCAAAGTCGGGGAAGGGCCACTCCGCGGGCAGGGGGGACTTTATCAGGTGCTGGGGGCACTGTGGGAGTGGTCCGAACACGTGAGCTGGCCAAAGGGGGAGCCCTATTTCGCTGCCCGGGTCCGTAAGCGTTCACCGCCATGTAGCATGGCGTGGCCGCTCCAGGCCGCCACTGTGCGCATGCCCGGCCATGGACCTGGCAATTCTTCGGCCATATCGGCATCTAGAGCCAAGTGCTCTATGCTGCCTGCATGCTAGCCTCCAGCCAAACGGAGGATCGGTGGCCGTTTTATGCCATTTATTTTGTGGCAAAACGCCACTGTTCCCACGCCGACGTGCGAACATAGTCTCAAAATCAGAGAATCCAGCCCCACTTTTCTCACGGACTCTTGTGCCACTTTTCCAGAAAAAACTGAGTGGGCATGGTTTATGCCATCTTTCTGGTGGACTGGGTTTGTTAGAGGCAGGAATTATCTCCGAACAGATCCGGGTGCCAACTTTTAAGGACGCCCTGACCAGTACTGCATCCGAATGGCCCCCAGCACACATCATAGAGGTCTCGATGTTCTTCCCCTCCACTCGACATTCATCGTGGCATATCCCTCCCCCCCACCCCCAACATTCATGGCTGAAATACCCCTTCACCCCGCCCCTGACATTCATTGTTGGCATACCCCTCCACCCCTGACATCCATCGCTGAAGTACCCATTCACCCCCACCCCCAAAATTCATAGTTGGCATACTCCTTCCTCCCCCACTCCCGACATTCATCGCTGATACACCCCTTCCCCCACCCCCAACATTCTTCACTGAGACTCCTTCATCCCTGCCCCCGATATTCAGCGCCGGCATACCCCTTCTCCTCCTCCCTCCAACTCCTGACATTCATCACTGACATACCCTTCCCCCATTCCCGATATTCTTCACTGGCATCCCCCCCCCCCCCCCCCCCCCCCCCACCTCAATCTCTAAAAGCAGCCTCCATCAGTGCCCTGCATGTCCTTCTACCACCCCAGGGACTATACTTACCTCTGTAATCCCCTCGACTGCCTCGCGCCTTGCCAAACGTGTCGTAAGCTTCACCGACCTGACATCACATCGGCGAGGTATGAGTATTTAGTGAGGGGGGGATCATTTGGCGGGGCGACTGCTAATAATATTTAAGCTCATTCCAATTTGTTGAAATGAGGTTCACGCCATTTGGGGTGTGAATCCTGTGACGGCAATGGCGAGGAAAATCAGAAAACGCAATCACTCCGGTGAGAATCGCATTGCCCGATTTTCACAAGGTTTTCCGCCCTCGCCGTCAATCCCGCGGGTGGCGAGTGTGGGCTCAAGATTCACTCGTAGTTTATTTCAACATTTGCTAATCTTAATCAATCTCCTGATGGTATTTATTCTAAGAGTCCGACAGGTGTTGAAAGTGAATGAAAAGTTACATTGATATTCTTACGTTACAACAGTGACAACACTCCAAAAGTACTTAATTGGTTGTAAACCATGTTTGGTCGTCATGTGGTCATAAAAGGGATATATAAATGCAAGTCTTTCTTTTTGTGTTTTATATTGAAAAGAATCATCAGTGGGAGAGGTCTTTGAGCATTTTGACCTAGCGATACTAGTTTTCTGGAAACACGCAGCAAGGAAATCATAAGAGAATGTAGGCATGCTTTTGTCATTCCAGTTTCGCACAGTTTGAATTACTAAGCTGCAGGGGGGCACAATGGATAATGAAAAGGGCAAAATAAATTGCCGCTCACGTAAGGGGAATTGAGCTCATGATGTTTACTGAAAAGTACAAAATCAGTGAAAAATCACACATCCATTAGAGGGCAGGGAATGTACAGAAAGGGAAATAAAGGCAGTACGTGCAGCAAAATAGGGGATGGTAATAAGCCCAGATCCACTTCATGTAAAATATCGATATCAAAAGAGCATGTACAAAAAAATAATCAAAGAAATCATGATAAAAGTTCCTGATTATTTACGTGCTTTCCTTTAGAACAAAACGACGAATTGTACACCACCATTCGCTTCAACATCTCTGGTTGCTGTGAAAGGAGGAAAATATGATGAATCGAGCAAAAATATGTTGTGTTCACACTGAGACAACAGACTAGTCAAGAAATGGAAAAGAACCTGCTCAGTTATTCTTCAGTTTTCTCAAAGGTACATTCACCTCACACAAAAATGGTTTCAAATTTTCAGATTCCTGCCAAAGGGCAGCAACTTATATTTAAGTAGCACCTTAATAATAATCTTTATTATTGTCACAAGTAGGCTTACATTAACACTGCAATGAAGTTATTGTGAAAATCCCCTAGTCACCACATTCCGCCACCTGTTCAGGTACACGGAGGAAGAATTCAAACTGTCCAAATCACCTAACAGCACGTCTTTTGGGACTTGGGGGAGGAAACCGGAGCACCCGGATGAAACCCACGCAGACACGGGGAGAACGTGCAGACTCCACACAGACAGTGACCCAAGCCGGGAATCGAACTTGGGATCCTGACGCTGTGAAGCAACAGTGCGAACCACTGTGCTAGCGTGCTGCCCATTCATGTAGAAAGCTATCTTAAGGTGATTTGCAGAGCTATAATCAGACAAAAATGAATGCTCAACAACCTAAAGAGTACAGAAAGCAGAATTTTAACGAAAAGCAGGAAGTGACATTTTCTTTGCAGTTCACACTTAGTAATGAAATTGTAGGAAGCCATAGATTAGAAATGTACAATTTATAAGAATGTGATTTAATTAATTACTTGGTTATGATAGAGGAAGTGAAGTATTCTCTTATTATCATTTAAATATATTTCAGAATATGGAAATCATAGAATTTAGTGCAGAAGGAGACCATTCGGCCCATCGAGTCTGCACCGGCACTTAAGCTCACACCTCCACCCCATCCCTGTAACCCAGTAACCCACCCAATCCTTTTGGACACAATCCACCTAACCTGCATATCTTTGGACTGTGGGAGGAAATCAGAGCACCCAGAGGAAACCCACGCAGACATGGGGAGGACGTGCAGACTCCATACAGACAGTGACCCAAGCTGGGAATCGAACCTGGGACCCTGGATCTGTGAAGCGACAGTGCTAAATGTCATTAGGCCAACATGTTGGTTACTTTCCATAGATCTCAAATCTATCTCGTAATTGTGTTTCATATCCCTCAAGCCATTTTGTTTTCATGGAAATGCTTTAATTGGTTTTTGAACCCAGTTGTACGGGTAAGGGGAATCAGGTTTGTGTGCTTTTGTGGTGTTAAATTGCCTGAATTTAACATTAAATCATGTTGCCCACTTCCAGGTTTCTGTGGGGCAGTATTGGAACGTGAGCAGGGACTTTGTTTGGCTCTGTCAGTGTAATTCGGGTAGTTTAAATGCCAATTATGAAAAGTTTTAACCCTCAATTCTGAATTTCTCAGCCAGGGCAATTATCTCTGGACTTATCACATCTCATCAGGGTCACTGAGGTGAGTGCACAGCAGGAAGAGCTTCTCCAGTAAAACTGACAAGCTTGGGAAGGCATTCATCAACGCAACAGAGTGGTTGTAGCAATCGGGAGGTCTGAGGCTGCTGTTCCAAAGAGTACCATCGCCGCTTGGCACATGATTACCACTTCACCTGTCTGGCATTTGAGTCAGCTTCAACTGTATTTCCCTGCTACCAGCCTTTGCCATGGTATGTGAGCAGCTTTTGCAGATCTCCCTTGCACCTCTCATGAGGAGCAGGAGGAGACGAAAGACTAATCATAGAATTGTAGCATCAACGGTACCAGTAGCAGGGCCAACACCAGGAACAGCAGCAGTAGCTGTCTTCTCCTCAGCCACATGCCCCTCACAGGGCAGAGAGGATAGACAGCACGCTCTGGCTAGTAGGAGCCAAGACCACAACACTGCAGTCTGCAAACAGCACCAATGCTCTTGCGGTAGGTTGCTGCTGGCATCTTCATGTCATTGGAAGGTCAGCCACCAATCCTCCTTCTGCTGGCCTCCTTAACCACTTGAGAGCTCACCCCACTGCAGTCCTCAAATCCTGCAGCAGGAATTTTCAGCTAAAAGACTCCTCAGGTCTCCTCTCCATTCCTGCGATTGCTGCAGCCCCATAAATTCAGGTGCTGGTAAGTTCATGTGACTCATGTTGTGGGCAAAATCCTCCCTTTCACAAAACCAGCACGTCAGCCTGCCCACCCTCCCTGTGGTTGGTGATGGGATGCGAATGCCATGTTCTTGGAAAGAGCCTCGGTAATGTCTAACAATTCCTAAAATATGTTCACATAGGAGGGGGTTGGGAGGGGGGAACACCAGGAGAAACCCAGTGCCAACGGTAAAGGGGAACCGGAAGGGACAAAGGGTGAGGACACACAGGGAGACGACCACAGCTGCAAGGACAGGCACGCTGGCCGACGTTTTGTACAAAAGCAAATTACTGCGGATACTGGAATCTGAAACGAAAGAGAAAATGCTGGAAAATCTCAGCAAGTCTGGCAGCATCTGTAGGGAGAGATGCTTCGAGTCATGCGTTCCAACTTCACTGCTTTCCATTTCTCTCTTAGTGTTGGACAAGGTATTTACCAAGACTCGCTTCAACAGCCATATTTCCTTCCTCAGTGACTGTCTTCGTCTCTGACTTACATCATGAGGATTTCAACTTAAATTCCACCCTGCTGTAACCTCCAGGATTACAGGTACCTCCAGGATATACAACATTCTTCCATCTGCTGCTCTCGCCGCACACTGAAAGCCACACTCAGTGCCATGCGCCGCCACATGAAGACACTCGACATCTCTCTCCAGCAGCACCGTCTTACTCTCTCTCAAAGCTGTCCCTGTCCCCAGTTTCATTTCATCCTTCGCATCATTCGACGTCTTAACAAGAATCTTTTCCTGTTTCTTATAGATGGTAAGGAACACAAGCTTCAACAACTCATCAACACCACTGCCCATCCAAGGCCCTCCACCAGTCCCAATCCCTCGTACCCCATTTCTCCCAGTATCAACACCACTGCCCATCCCAGGCCCTCCACCAATCCCAATCCCTCGTACCCCATTTCTCCCAGTATCAACACCACTGCCCATCCCAGGCCCTCCACCAGTCCCGATCCCTCGTACCCTATTTCTCCCGGTATCAACACCGCTGCCCATCCCACGCTCTCCACCTGTCCCAATCCCTCGTACCTCATTTCTCCCAACCCCAGCCCTTGCCGCGTGTTCACCTTACCCTCTGACCTTCCCCTCTCTGAGGCTGAGCGTGCTGTTCTCAGCAAAGGACTCAGCTTTGTACCCTTACGTCCCCACCTCAATGAATTCCGGGCTCGACATGATGTTGAACTCTTCTTTCGTCGCCTTCTCTGTGTCCACTTCTTTGGGCAAGAAT
Source organism: Scyliorhinus torazame (assembly GCF_047496885.1). Classification (NCBI taxonomy): domain Eukaryota; kingdom Metazoa; phylum Chordata; class Chondrichthyes; order Carcharhiniformes; family Scyliorhinidae; genus Scyliorhinus; species Scyliorhinus torazame. The sequence continues at coordinate 204,999,392 of NC_092716.1, forward strand.
CCTCCCCCCATTCCACTGATCCTTTCATGTGCCTGACAAAGAGTCATCGGACTCAAAATGTTAGCTCTTTTCTCTCCCTATAGATGCTGTCAGACTTGCTGATGTTTTGTACATCTTAGTGCCAGGTGGCAATGAAAATGCGAGCGAAACTATACGCCGGTGGCGGCTGACCTCCAGAGGCACGCAAACAGGGCTCCCCATACCTGTACCTAGATTCTGAATCAGACAGATATAACAAACTGTCTGCTCCACATGATTTATTTTCCTGGTTACTTTTTCTTTGTTGCACACACTAATTTTCTAGACCCCGTTTGTGTCTTTTTTTTTCTTTCTTTTTGTTTCTCTGTCTGGTTGTATATCGATGTTAGTGCTATTGTGTATCGTACACAACATATGTTATTGTAATTACAAAACCAATGAAAATATTTTAAAAAAACATTCACTACCCACAAATGGCCCTGCCTTTGCCATTAACGCGGACTATTTCATCTGTTCTTATAATTCAGAGAATTTGAGAAAAACTATCTGGAAATCTGCTGTCTGCTGCTTTTCTTTAGTCCTTATTTACAGAACAACTCCCACATAGCACAGGATAACATCTACATGGGACTGACAAGCAGTGGTGACCTAACTGACCTTTCACCCTCTGCCAATTCCACGTTGATTACAACACAGCCTCTGTTCCTCCCTCGCTGTTATGATAAGCTTCAGAGACTTAAAGCCCTTTTCGCAGCAGGAGACCAAACAAAACAGGTGATATTATTGCAATTGCAGTATGATAACCTGAAGGCATTTGTTTCATAATTGTTGCCAACATTTCAAGTAAGTATAATGACGGGTTGGTGCAAAAAATTGTTTTATATCAAATTGAAGTGTGAAACTCATCCAGCACAATTGTTCTCCCAAACTAGGATTATATCTACACTGAGCATTTTGGGGATAAGTAACACAAATGGCCGGATTTTCTGACCCCGCCATGTTGGAATCCCCCGTGACCGATGCAGCAAATCATTGAAACGTTTATTGACTTCGGCGGGACTGGAAGATCCTGCTACCGACAGGGACCAGAAAACTTTGGCCTCAGTTGATTGATCAAACACTACGACTGTCGAAAGCAATTTGGTGAGGTAAATTGAGAATAGCTAACTCTAAAGTGTATTAGCTTAAGTGCAACTTTTCATAGACTTAGATCATCTTACTAGTATCAATAATCTAACATAACATTGTTTATTTCCCATGCAAGCTGTCCATTAAAACAAACCCAGCATTTTCAATCATTTAACATTACTTTGTGGGAAAATTGCCCTGCAAATTGCTTGAATTGTTTTACCAGAATGGTGTTTTTAACCTCATTAGTTAAAAGAGGACCCTTTATTTAACAGATGTGGAATTGTCCTTTTTATAAGCAGAAAATATTCTCAGAATACAGTCAGTATGTAAATCAAACTGAAGGTTTACATTTGCCTGTAAATTGACAAAGAAAAGTGTGTAATTTGGTTGCGAGCAAACAAAATTTATGGGCCGGAAATGACAATCAAGCCTGTCCTGTACCATACTGGCTGGAGCACCAGGACTAAATAATTCCTTTCCTTCCCTCCCTCAGCCATGCAACCACTTCGGAGAGACATATTGGCCGGAATTTTCCATCTGTTCCCGTCAGCGGGGTATTCCAGTCCTGCCCACGTAAAACCCCTTGCCATGGGCTTCCTGGTGGTGGTGGGGGGGGGGGACGGGGGGGGGGGGGGGGGGGGGGGGACGGTGGGAGGTGGCGCATACAACGGCAAACATTGTTGACATCAGCAGGATCAGACGATCTCACCACCGGCCAATGGCGGTTCACCTCGGCCGGCGTGAAACACGCCGCGGCGGAGCGTGGAAATTCCCATCCATTGTACAAGTCTTTTGACATCAAGGAAGATTAAAATGGAGTGGCCGTAAAATATGGAGTCAATAGTTAATTGCAATGCTGGGAACAGGCTTAGGACTTGAAATGAAACAAAATTACGTCGATTTTAGCAAAATCTAAATGTTGTAACAGCCAATTGTTAATTATCTTTGGAGTTACACTCAATACTTTAGTAGAGGGTTTGGTGACTAGGGGAATGATTGGCAGAATGATTAGAAGGGACGTGAGAAAACATTTTTCACCCAGAGGGTTGTGGGGGTCTGGAACTCACTGGTAGAAAAGGTAGTACAGGCAGAAACTCTCAACTCATTTAAAAGTTTCAGGATATGGACCTCAAGTGCCGTTAGCTGCAGGGCTACAGACCAGTGCTGGAAAATGGGCTGAGACTGAGGGACTTGTTTTTCGGCTGGCACAGACATGATGGGTTCTTTCTGTGCTATAAACTTCCTATGATTCTCACAAGTAGATTTCAAAGATGCAACAAAACTTCCTTTTCATGAACAGGAGCAAGAAGTTGAATTTTGGAAAATATTTGCCTGATATAAAAGTAGAGTCACCTTAGTCCCAGATGACCATCGGCTGCTTTCCCCTTTGAGGGGGAGAGCTGATTGGTGGTGATTTAACCTGAGGATCAGCACACCTCAGGCAAGAGGCAAGGCTCAGAAGGTGTGACCTTCATGAATAACCTCTCAGCATCATGAACCAGCTGCCCAGCCACTGAGTTAAAGAGGAAAGGAAACTTTATTTTCATAAAAAGGAGCAAGGAGTTGAATCTTGGAAACTTTTTACCTAGTAGAATGCCCAAATGGCGAGACAAGTAAATCTAAAATGTGCCTTGTAATGTTATTAAATTGGTTTTGATCCATAGGCACCCATGAAGTATTCAGATGGAAGGCTCAGAGTAGCTCAAAGTTCAAAAAAGAACAAAGAACCGTACAGCACAAGAGCAGGGCCTTCGGCCCTCCAAGCCTGCCAATCATTATTCCTGTTTAAACTAAAACCTTCTGCACTTCCGGGGTCAGTATCCCTCTATTCCTCTCCTATTCCCTTCCTATTCATGTATTTGTCAAGATGACTCTTAATACTGTAGCCACCTAAAATGGCTGATTCCCTATTAATTTGGCCAAAACCCGATTTAAAATGGCTAACCGAAAAGGCTGATGGGAAAAGCAGCCAACAGGACACAAACGGATAGCTGCAGACAGAATAGCGTATTCGGCTCTGAGGAAGTCGGCCCAGATCGATACTCAAGACTATTAGCAGCACATCAACCCAGACATCTGCAGTTTAATCGGCTATCCCCGGGAACAATTGCAACATATTAGCAATTGAATGCTGGGCCAGACCTCTCGGCGCCTGCAGTGGCCGAAACAAAGACAGGTGAACGACCACCCCCCTGATCGAGGAATCGCCCCATTATTGGAACATATCGAACCCAGTGATTGGGAACAAGTCCAATCACTTGGGACTCAGGGTCAAGGGCCGCCCCGAGAGGCGGGAAGCCCCTGGACCCTATAAAGTAAGGGGCCAAGTTCAGATCGCTCTCTCTCTCCCTTCTTCACCTGCTCGCAACCTTCGCAAGAACCTTCAACAAAGAATCGTAAGTCTGACTCCAGCGATCGCTACCCGATAGAGATTCCTAGCCATCGACCCGTATCAGCCTTTTTGAATCCCGCAGGCCAGCTCCAATTCGATAAACTATTTGTTTCCCTGACCTGGTGGGCCATCTCCTAAAGTCAAGTATTGGCCAGTAGTGGTAGGTTTTGATATAGATAGTAGGATTATTGTGTAAGTATTGATTGCTGTACATAATAAATGACCGTTGATTTCAATCTTACTAAGCGGTGTGCTGACTTATTAATCATAACTCGAGCTTGAACCACGTGGCGGTATCAGAAAGATACCTGGCGACTCGTGAGCAAAGGTGACATAATCAGAGCTAATAAAACTAAGGCTAAAAAGAGCAACATAATTGGCGACTCTGCCGGGACCCGACATAGAAGTGGAAAACCACTCCGGGAGAACCCCAGAAATTTGAATAGAATCCAATTGGAAGCAAAAACAAACAAACAAAAACCCCACAAGTGTTCAAGCGGTTCTGGTTAATAATTCACAATTCGGAAGTGTGTGTATGCATGCATAACTAACAGGGTTATAAGATAAAACTGATAGATTTTGATGCGTCAAAACGGTCGGAAGTCTGTATTTTCGGAAATTAGCGCAAGCCGTACCCACATCTACGACACCACCTTAGCCCCCTGTTCCAAATTTGAACGTAGCGAGCAGATAAGAGAGATGGCCATGCAGGCAATGCAGGCAATGCAAAGCCTCATGAACCCCAAAGAATTTGCGGTCGCACCGATCAGCAGCATTAAAGTGTCCCATTTGGGAAGTGGAAATTCGTAAATTTCTGCAGGGCAAAGGATGGCCCGTGTGGAGCGGTTTCTGTAATAATGACGATTCAGGTCCCGGAAGTATAGGGCATACTTGGTGGGAGAACATGAGTGAAATTCATAAGAAAAGCTGAGCAAAAGCGCGCAAGCCGATGGCAATCGTGTCCTGTATGGCACAATTGCGAGGCACAGAGGAGGTCTTCAGGACGCTCCGAAAAGAAATAGAAGGCATACATCGTATGAGTAAAATCGATGTATGCGAGATGGAAAAAGAGAACCTGGAACTGAAAAGGCAGTTAGAAGCCAAGGACGAAGAGGTGGCTGACGCCAAACGGGGTCACCAGTCTTGTCTGGCGCATTTAAGCAGTTTTCAATCCCAGTATGAGAAGGCTTATCAGGACACGCAGCATGCAGTCCTGGTTAAGAAAGACACAGAGAAGCAGGTGGAGACGCTACAGAAGCAATGTAGTGATCTCAAGGCAGCCTTGAGAGCGCTCCACGCTGCAACCACGGAACAAAGGCAGAGTACCTTAGACCATGCGAAGAGCTGAAAGCAAATTGCAGACCTGCAATCAATGCTTTCTGTCCAAAAGGGATTCCAAGACATCTTTCGGGAAGGTTTAGAACAGGAAGACGGCCCTGATTGGGAAGAATTGCAGGAGACAGCGCAGAGATATGTTCAGGGAACATGTGCGCAGGGAAAGCCCCAAAGGAGAAAAGCACCCCCACCCCCCACACAGTAGGTAGTACAGGCTCCCATGAACCCTGTAACAACCCACCACACCGCCACAGCAGACAAGGCGGAAGTCTTATATTCCACCCCCCTCACAGTGACCCAATTACAGGACGCGTGTGCTAAAATCACACCGTTCCTCCCCGCTTCAGACCCACACCATTTCTTTGCCACCGTCAAACACCAGGCGACCTTGTACAGCCTGGATGAGAAAGAGCAGGTAAAGCTCATGGTCCTCAGCTTAGACCCATCGGTAGCAGCAGCCCTTCCCGACCCACAGAACGTAGGAGGAGGCACCCTTGCAGAAATGCATACCGCGATCCTGGATGCGATCGGGTATAACCGGTGCGACCCCGTAGATGGCCTAAATAAGTGCAGACAGAAAAAGTCTGAACACCCCACAGCGTTTGCAGGACGCTTGTGGATTCACTTTGAAGCCGTTTTCGGAAATGTAGACCGTGCCCATTTGTCCGCAGACAATATGGCCAATTGGACCCGCACCCTTATCTCCCATGCCACGGAAGCAGGACAGAATGCCTGTAGTAATTATGACCCCTCGGAGGAGGCTCATAATGAGAAGTGGGTGGTCAAAAGATTGTCCCGTGTTTGGGAACAGTCGGCTCACAATAAACCCGCCGCTAGAACCCCCGAGGAAAACCAAGCCGCCGCAGACGTGCAGGCAGTAAGAACCACTCTTCACAACCCCGCCTGGGTAAACGAGGGAAAGAGCAGCCCCCCAGCAAAACCGCAAGAATGCTACAATTGCGGACAGTTGGGACATTTTGCCAAAGAATGCAATGGCCCTAAAAAGCCACAGAGAGCCCAACAGACAGGCCCTCTCAATAAGAAAAAAACAGAATCTATACACAGCGTTAGCGCCCAGTCGGATCAGACAGACTTGACCGCAACGGACTGACGGTGTACAGGCTCCCCCAGTTGGGTCTGCGATACCCTTTGGGATAGGTCAGGACGACCCGTAGTCGCAGCAAAGGTTAGCGGACAGCCGATCGAGCTTCTCTGGGACACAGGAGGGTCCCGCACAACCTTAAATTCCTCCACCCTTGGTAAGGACACGTGGCCCACTACTGCCACTATCACCCTCAGCGGCTTCACAGGCCACTCACAGCAGGGACACATCACAACCCCTGTACCCATCCAAATCGGAACCATTGATACAAAGCACCCCGTAGTGTTAGTCGACCTGCCCCCAACAGCAGAACACATTTTAGGGATCGACTTCATGAATTCCCACCACCTATCTTTCGACCCAGTCAACCAGTGTGTCTGGAAGATGGCAAAATCCGCTAGAGCCCCCGCAACGCTCACCATAGGAAACTGTATGAACAAAATTAGCGCAGTGGGCGAGTTTTGGTTCAACCCCACCACACTCAGCACGGACCGACAGGGTAGAGCTGTCCTGCAAAAGAACAGGGCAGCATTCGCGACCCACAAGCACGACTGTGGACGGATGCCTGGCTCCGTACAAATAACAGGACCGGACCCTAGACCCCAAAACCAGTACGGATTCCCCCTAGAAGCAGAGGGAGAAATCCTAAAGGTTATAGAAAGTTTATTAGAGCAGGGCGTCCTAAGATCGGTAGCCTCAACTAATAATGCCCCGATTTGGCCAGTGAGGAAACCCGACGGATCATGGCGCTTGACCATAGATTATCGGGAACTCAATAAAGTCACCCCCGCAGCAGCCCCCACCGTAGCAACAAGTCCCGAGACCATGCTCAAGCAGGGGCTCCATGCCCGATATTTCACGGTTTTGGATGTCAGTAATGGGTTCTGGTCCATTCCATTGGCAAAGGCATGCCAGTATAAATTTGCCTTCACTTTCCGAGCGCAGCAATACACGTGGACATGCCTGCCACAAGGCTTCCACAACTCCCCCTCCATTTTCCATCGACAGCTGGCGAATGGACTAGCAAACTTTTCTCGCCCCGAATGTCTGGTACAGTACGTAGATGATCTACTACTGCAGACAGACACAAAGGAAGAGCACATTGAGCTTCTGTCCGAATTCCTGGAATTACTACATTCCATTGGCTGTAAAGCAAACCCCAAAAAGGCCCAGATATTGGAATAGAAAGTGGTATATTTGGGTACTATTATCACACACGGCAAACGCGAGATCGAGCACAAAAGAATTGACTCGATCGCTAAATTGCCCCTTCCCCAACAGGTTTCAGCCCTCCGGTCGTTTTTAGGACTGGTTGGCTACTGCCGAAACCACATTGACGGTTTCGCCAGCAAGGCAGCACCCCTCTTAGACCTCCTAAAGAAAGGAGCCCCCTGGGAATGGCTTCCGCAGCATACGGATGCTGTGGAATCATTAAAACAGGCACTCATAGCCGCCCCCGCACTACAAGTTCCTGACCCGCTTTCCCCTTACGCAATAGAAGTAGCGACCACAGACCGCACCCTTTCAGCCGTGCTCCTGCAGGAACGGCACGACCAGCTAAGACCCGTGGCTTATGCCTCCCGAATTTTAGATGCTGTGGAGCAGGGATTCTCAGCCTGTGAGAGGCACCTGCTCGCAGTTTTCTGGGCAGTCCAGTACTTCTCATACATTACCGGACTGAACCCCATCACCATTTTGACCGAGCACACCCCCACCCAACTTTTAATAGACGGACGACTTAAAGACGGTACCGTCAGCCAAATCCGCGCTGCTAGGTGGACCCTTCTCTTACAAGGATGGGACATCACAGTCAAACGGACCAAAACACACACATACTTAGCGGACAATCTACAATACCCCGGAACCCCCCATGAGTGTGAAATCATCTTGCCCCACCATAATACAGGCCCCTTTATAGCTAAAACACCCCCCAGAAAACTAGCCACTCCATCTCAGAACCCCCCTCACCCGTACACGTGTGATCCCATTAGGATCTATGTGGATGGATCTTCCACAGTCCTGGATGGGCAACGCATAACAGGTTGTGCGATTTATGTGGAGGACGCGCAGGAACGCGCCCTCGAGGAAATCGCATTAAAATTACCCGGACACTTACGCGCGCAGTCAGCAGAGCTTGCGGCCATCACCTACAGTGTAGACCACCCAGACTCCTTCCCCAGCCCAGCAGACATATATTCAGACAGTCTATACGTGTGCAACAGCCTCACTGAATTTCTGCCCCTCTGGGAAACAAGAGGATTTGTTTCTGCGGATGGGAAACCCCTCCCCTCAGCCCCATTACTCCGCCATATTTTGAAAAAAGCCAAGAACCGGACCTTTGGCGTTATAAATGTCCGCAGCCACCATCGTTCCTCCCCCCCTGGAAATGTAAAAGCTGACGCGCTGGCTAAGGCAGGATCCAGGCATGGGTACTTTTGGAAGCCCCCCGAGAGCGCCCAGTGAGTGCGCCAGTGAGTGCAGTTCAGGTCGCGCAGACTAGGATCGAAGATCTAGTAGAGGCCCAGAAGCAGGATAGCGCTCTCACTGAAATCGTGAAAGGGAAGTTTCCAGCCTCATACAAGAGGTACAGAAATGCAATAACCACACACGACGGTGTGGTGCTAAAGGACACCCTTTATGTAGTTCCTGAGCAGGAACCAAATAATCTGTTTATTCCATGATGGTCATGGACACCAGGGAATCGAACCCACCGCAGCCCACCTCAAACAGCTTTGTTGGTGGCCTAATCTCAAAGAGGATGTATCCCATTACACTGAGAATTGCCTCATCTGCGCTCAGAACAACCCAGATAGATATGCCAAAAAGGCACAACTCAGCCACACCCGACCCGTTAACAGCCCCTGGACTAACCTCCAGATCGATTTTGTAGGTCCATTGCCTCCTTGCAGGAATGGCTATAAATATGTTCTGGTGGTCATAGACACTTTTACAAAGTGGGTGGAAGCATTTCCAGCCCGCACCAACACCGCGAAAACCACCGCCAAAATCCTCACCCACCACATCTTCACAAGATGGGGACTCCCCCGCAGCATTGAGTCGGACCAAGGTTCTCACTTTACGGGACGGGTCATGCAGAACGTCCTCACGATATTTGGCATAACCCAAAAATTTCACATTGTGTACCACCCACAGTCGAGTGGTATAGTGGAGCGCATGAATCGGACCCTAAAAACCACCCTCAGAAAAATGGTCCAGCAGAACAACACCACTTGGGACTCAGTCCTCCCTTTTGCGCTGATGTTTGTGCGTAACATTGTTTCCACCTCCACAGGTTTCACCCCACACACCCTCATGACCGGATGCCCCATGAAAGGGACAGAGTACTTGTTGGGTTTAGACCTGACCAGCCCTGAAGTTACGGCCCTCACCCATGAGAAAGCCGTTGAACAATTACTTGCAAATGTAAAAACGGCTCAGTTAGCAGCCGCTGTTAAACTGGGTACGAAAAGAAAACAGAGCAAGGCCTGTTTTGATAAGGCAGTACATGCAATGGAGTATAATATAGTACAACAAGTGATGTTGTCTGTGTATAACTCCAGCACATTTCTGTCTCCGAAATACTCGGGTCCGTACTCCATTACGGATAAAGTCAGCTGGTACTGGTCCAAGTGCCAGACGCCCGTTCTGATTCGATGGTAGAAGCACAGCACTAGCTTTTCAGCTGGTACTGGTTCAAGGCCAGATGCCCGATCTGATTTGACGGGAGAATCACAGCAGCAACCCCACCATGATGACTACATTTTTGCCCGTTCTTGTCGGTTGCTCAGGCAATGGAGAAACGGCGTGAGACCCGCCCTGCCTAGGGACCCCCCATTGGTCAAAAACGCTCGGGTAGGGGAGATATGGTATTGGTAGCCGTCCTACCCGGGGACTCCATCCAAATCTTACCCGTCGCGGCCCATGCGCACCTCATTTGACCTTTTCCTTTCAAAAACAGTTTTATTTATTTAGGCAACCTTTGGGTTGCTGCCAAATGCTATTTACATCCAGGAACATTTGGATGATAAACTTAGCACTGGTTCACCATTGGGAAGTGTGGTGTGTCCTGACATTTGTTTTGAAAAAAAAAAATGAGGGAGTCACATAGAGTGACCAATTATAAGGGAATAATTGGCCCCGAAGGACAGACACACTAACATACCGGATATTATACCAAGGTAGTTACAGATACTATGCTTGTTTTACAGAACTCCAGAAGCTCCAGGACCGGAGAAAACAGAAAACACAAAGAAAGAAAAAGAAAGAGGACAGCCATGAGGACTTCTTTCATCATGATCAAGATTTTTATACTGAACATTTGGTTGCGCGGGAACGCGGACCCCATTACTTCAAACCCTCCTGCCGTTAAATGTTTCACTGTCCCGCAGTACCGAGGGCCCAGTCACCAGCCACGCTGCATTATCCTGGTGTGCCAAGTTCATAACTTGGTACTCCCTGTCGTACGTTATTGAAGCACTATTAGCGTTGGCAATACTCTGCTGTGCAGTACAGACTATGCGCCTCCGCAAATGGAGACGGAGAGCGTACCGCGCTCGAACCCCGGTATATTGGATCCAAGACCCTATATTCGGTTATGACCAGACCCCAGACCCCCGCGACCTATAAAACAACAAAAGAATAAAGAACAAGCACTTGTGTTTTTCTGTAAATAAAAGATGTACAAAACTGCCAGTAACAAAAAATGTATGATCCTGAGCTTGACTGCCAAGCCAGGAAAGAACATATGGAATGTTATGATTGTTGTTGTATGTTTTAGAGAGATAGGATGATGCAATGCTTGATGAGTGTAATTAGGTAAAATTAGAGGTTCCAAGTTTTTATTTTTTAGATGCATGCCCCTGCCTGACATAGCGCCCTCAAGAATTGTTTAGGTAAAATTTTTGTGCATAGCTAGGGTCAGATTGGCCATGTAGGAGGTGTCCCCCCCCCCCCGATTAGGGAACAGAAAGGACAAAATTTATGTGATCCTTCACGCTTCGCGTTAGGATCACAAGGAGGCACTGTAGCCACCTAAAATGGCTGATTCCCTATTAATTTGGCCAAAACCCGATTTAAAATGGCTAACCGAAAAGGCTGATGGGAAAAGCAGCCAACAGGACACAAACGGACAGCTGCAGACAGAATAGCGTATTCGGCTCTGGGGAAGTCGGCCCAGATCGATACTCAAGACTATTAGCAGCACATCAACCCAGACATCTGCAGTTTAATCGGCTATTCCCGGGAACATTTGCAACATATTAGCAATTGAATGCCGAGCCAGACCTGTCGGCGCCTGCAGTGGCCGAAACAAAGACAGGTGACCGACCACCCCCCGATCGAGGAATCACCCCATTATTGGAGCATATCGAACCCATTGATTGGGAACAAGTCCAATCACTTGGGACTCAGGGTCAAGGGCCGCCCCGAGAGGCGGGAAGCCCCTGGACCTTATAAAGTAAGGGGCCAAGTTCAGATCGCTCTCTCTCTCCCTTCTTCACCTGCTCGCAACCTTCGCAAGAACCTTCGACAAAGAACCGTAAGTCTGACTCCAGCGATCGCTACCCGATAAGAGATTCCTAGCCATCGACCCGTATCAGCCTTTTTGAATCCCGCAGGCCAGATCCAATTCGATAAACTATTTGTTTCTCTGACCTGGTGGGCCATCTCCTAAAGTTAAGTATTGGCCAGTAGTGGTAGGTTTTGACATAGACAGTAGGATTATTGTGTAAGTATTGATTGCTGTACATAATAAATGACCGTTGATTTCAATCTTACTAAGCGATGTGCTGACTTATTAATCATAACTCGAACTTGAACCACGTGGCGGTATCAGAAAGATACCTGGCGACTTGTGAGCACAGGTGACATAATCAGAGCTAATAAAACTAAGGCTAAAAGGAGCAACAATACCGCTATCCTATCTGCTTCCACCACCTCCTCCGGCAGCGCGTTCCAGGCACTCATCACCTCTGTGTAAGATCACTTGCCTAGCACATATCCTCTAAACTTTCCTCCCTCGCACCTTAAACCTATGTCCCCCAGTAATTGACTTTCCCACCCAGGGAAAAAGCGTCCGACTATCCACTCTGTCCATGCCACACATAATTTTGTAAACCTCTGTCAGGTCACCCCTCAACCTCTGTCGTTCCAGTGAGAATAATCTGAGTTTATCCAATCGCTTCTCATAGCTAATACCCTCCAGACCAGGCAACATCCTGGTAAGCCTCTTTTGTACCCTCTCCAAAGCCTCCACATCCTTCCGGTAGTGTGACAAGCAGAATTGTATGCCATATTCCAAAAGTGACCGAAATAAGGTTCTGTACAGCTGTAGTATGAATTGCCAATTTTTTTACTCAATGACCCACCAACTGAGGTCTCAAATCCAAGCTAAATGATTTCTGTCCGACTGAGTTGAGGAGAAATCTGCCTGCAACATAGGCCTGAGAGCAACAGTGAAAGAGAGAATAGCTGCAAGGAAGATTTGATGGATTCTCAATTCAGGAAAAAACAGCTGGAGGCTATAAACGACAAGCTACTGGAGGAAATGGTGGAACTGTCAAAAATAGGTGGGATGTAACTGTTATTTTAATGTTACATAATACACCTCTTTCTATGACTAATACTCTGCCTAGTCAGGAACAAGATAGAGTGAATTAGATTTGTACAACAGCCTACCATCACTGATATATGAAAAAGCAAATGTTTTTAAATCATGGTATTAGGCGAGGTGATGCACCTGCACCACACAAGGAAAATGTGTCAGAGATGTCTCCAGCACAAACACAACTCAGGCAGCAAGCCCCCTATACGGAGGACATAAAGGTCAGTGAGCAGTTGTACATCACAATTGATGGCAAGGAATTCTTCAAATGAATTGTCAAAACATCTGACCATCAATGCAGATTTCTGCAGAAAATGATGAATCATTATGATGGTAGGTACAGTGTTAAACGTGCCTCTGTCACTAATGATATGTCATTAACTGAGACTGAACACTGAACTGTTGAATAACCTTGTGCAGAATCTGTCGTTAATCTGCTTTACATGTAGGATAGTCTGTCGCTGGTTTTACTTACAGGTTAAACTGTCACCCGGGGACGAGGTTTTCAAGAAAGAGAAATATCCGAGAAGAATCAGCACCTTAATAAGAGACATAAATCCAGTGAAGCAACATGTAAATGCTTCAGTTCAATATTCTGAATAACTGCTGCAAGTTAACATTTCTGTACTTTAACTGTGTTTATGTTTTGGCTCCAGACTGTCAATTTGGTTTTACGTTTTTAAGCTGTTGCTAACTTTTGGTTGGTTCAATTGGCTCTTTATAACCTTTGCTCTCGAGTCGCCAGGTATCTTTATGATACTGCCACGAGGTTCAAGTCCAAGTAATGATCAATAACTCAACACACCAATTAGTAAGATTCAAATCAAAGCACATTTATTATACACAGTAATCGCTACTCTTGCACAAATTCTACATCTAAGCTACTTCTACAACTAACAGGCCTATACTTAACTTCGGACTGGCCCACCAGGTCAGGGGAACAAATGGCCTTTCGTTCGGAATCTGGAACTGCGGGATTCAAAGCCGGTATGGACTGGTAGCTAGGAGCGCCTATCTCGTAGCGAGCGTCGACTTGAGACTTACTTCAGGGATGCGGCAGCTTGGACCGCTCACTCTCAGGGGTTGCTTCGTGTTGCTGAGTGACCCGGTCAAGGAGAGCGATTTGAACTTGGGGCTTAACTTTTATAGTCCCCAGGGGCTTCCTGCCTTTCGGGGTGGACCCTGTACCTGGTTCTAGATGATTGGACTTTGTTCCAATCGCTTGGTTCGATTTTTCCAATACTGAAGCGGTTCCCTGATCGATGGGCGGTCTTGAGGTGTTCGTTAACGTCTTTTGTGTTGGCTCCTGCTGGCGCCGGGGAGTCTGGCTTAGTTTTGTGTGTCCCAAATGTTGCTATTGTTCCCGGGGACTGCCAATTAGTATGTAGATGGCTGCTACATTATTATGCTGATGGTCGCTGGTATCGATGCTGTCTGGGCTTTTGCAGAGTTAAATACACAGCAAACCTGCACCTGCTGGTTTCTGCCTGTGTTGGCTGAATTTCCCTTCAGCCTTTGCCGTTCGCCATTTTAAATCAGGACTTGGCCAACTCAGGTGGCTACACAGCATCACAATAAAATTTGAAATTTATAGTGCGGTCCAGGCAAGTTATATTTTATGACAGATATATTACTGGTAGCCTTTTTCATTTATTAGTGGTATTTATGTGAATGAAGTGAATTCATTTTCTAGATTGTCCCTTTTCCAAGCTTTGAATACTTAGCCGCAGGGTGACTATCTTTTCCATATTTTAAGGTACTATGCATTAACTGTTTGTCCCATGTGGGATATATTGTGTGCTGTATTTTCTAGAACAACCTGAGAAGAATGATTCTAGGAGTCAGGATGAGCTGGAATTGAATGAGTCAGCCAGAAGGTTGAAATGAGATAAGTTGTAACTCTCACCCCTGGTCTCAATTAAAAGAACCTCCACCCCAACACCTACCAACAACCTAACCCCAACCCAATCCATGAGCAAATTGTTTCTTTAAATCAGTTAGCAACCAGGCTAACTGATCACAGCTAGAATCAGCTTTCTACTTAAGTGGAAATAATTTAATGGGCAGCTGGTCAACTGGGATCAGTTCCAATTCCCACTTAAAACTGGACCTGTTGACAACTGATTTTTCCTGATCAAAAATCTGTCTACTTTAACCTTGAAAATATTCAATGACATAACCTCCACTGCTATTTGGGTTGTGGAATTCAAATGATTAATGGCACTCTAGGAGAAGAGAATCTCCATCTTAAATGGGAGACTGCATGCCTCACCATTCTCCTGCAAGCTACTTCATCAAGGTTTTCATCTGAGTCCTCTGCAGAATTACTTGACCGCTACCTCACACTTGGTGAGCTGCCAATCAAATCATCCTCTACTCAATGAGTTGCCATGTGATGAGCCCAACACTGCTAGCCTTCAGGGTGTAAGTGTCTAAATAGACAGTTGCCAGTGTCAGATCAAGTGACAGGGCTTCTTTATTAATGTTGTGCAATTGCTTTTGCCCTTCCTCCTTGAGCTGCTATGGTTGTGCAGGCAGCAGTTCTTGGGTGTTTGAAAGGGGTTTGGATAGGAAGTAAGAAGTCCATGATCACATCTTCAGTAGCATCATGTCAGATAGAACCACTCCTCTGTAGGTGCCAAGAAATGCAGGTGCCCTTGTCCCCTGCTGTCTCTGCACTGCGCCCTTCTATTGTGCGTCATCTTGTCCTGCAAGAGAGATGGCAGACTGTCCATGGTTGTTTAGCACCGTGTTTGGGTGTTGCCATGGGATTTACGTTTCCCCATCACTTGATTGGAGATGGGGCTGCTCTCAAAATGCAGTGCATGACCTTCCTGTCGCCAACCCAGCCGCCACTGGCCTCACTCGCATTTTACAAGGAGTGGTTGTGGCATTGGGTGATCTGCCTATCCTTAAGTGGCCAATTAATGGTTTGCTGTGTTGGGAAAGGCAGGATGGTTCCAGATCAGGGGTCGGCAACCTAGGAGTCCGGAGCCATAAGCGGTTCATTAAAGTCTCATTTGCAGAATCCATTTAATGGTGTTTATATTATCAATTTGTAACCGTGCAGCAACACTTAGTGATCAATGTTTCTGCCCTTATCAGGCAATTTTACAACTGCAATTCAACAGAAAATGCACAGATTTTCAAGGAGTCAGGCTTTCTTAACTACGTGTGCAATTCAATCCACCCGAGCAGATATGGAAAGATGTGTGTTGGTCTGTGCCATTATTACATGAATTAATCAAAGATCTGGTTAAACTGTAATTCAGATATTGCCTTTCCTGGACCTTAAATTTTATTGAATTTTTAAATTGAAAATGTTCAAATAATTAAACTCAGGAAATCATAGAAAGTGGAAATTACTGTATACTAATTGGGAAAACAGATGTAAAAATACATATCAATGGTGTGAATTTTGCCATTCAATTTGTGCCTTGTTCTAACCCAGACGTTTAGTTGTATTTTCGTCTTGCGTTGCATTATGGTGTTCCCTTTGCAAACGCTTCACCTTGATATACTAGTTACATATCATAGTGGGTTGGATTAGCAATTGAAATATACCAAATGCTTCTTAGAGGCATTGATCTGTATCAATATGCAATCTAACACCTCACAAGTGAATCTGAGAAGATGGGAGGGTTTAAATGTAGTGGGTGGGATTCTCCATTTCTGAGACGCCAACGGAGAATTCGTGGACTTTAACAACAGAAAAATCAGCATCACACCTGCACCGATTTTGCTACTATTAAGGGGCTAGCACTGGTGCCACGTGGAACACAATCACGTCCAATGAGAAATGGTGCGGGTTCGCCAGGTCCGTGATTGACACTCAGGAGGCTGACGAGCTAGAGCCGCATATAAATGATTCTCCCCCCACACACACCATCCCAGACAACAAGATGGCTGTAAGGTGAGCAGCTCCATGCTTCACCTACGCCAAACTGGAGACCCTCCTGGACGCCATGGAGGAGAGAAGGATGACCCTGTACCCTGATCCGGGATAGAGGCTGCCAGCTGCTGCCGTTTGTCGTGCCAGGGCACAAGTGGCAGAGATAGTCAACGCCGTGGGCAACGTCGTCCGCACTGGCCAGCCGGAAGAAACTGCAGGACCTCCTCAGGGCGGCCATGGTGAGTAGGCAGCGCTGTGCCCCTGGCACTAACCACGCCCCCACCACACACACCTAACACGCACCCTCCCCCCCGGAGGACGGCCGAACCACCACCCTGCCCCACATGCCAGCACCCTTGCCAGCCACCACGGCTGGGTGCCCTGGCCACTGAGACCATCAGCTACCCACCCTCTGAGCTGCATGCTTCGGACTGTGTAACACTGTTATCTCCTATTACCCCCACCCCGCTCCCCAGGAGAAGGCCGCGCATAACCACCAGGAGTGGGAGAAGAGAGGAGGACCAGCAGACCTGCGGTCGCCCACCATGGCAAAGCAGAGGGCCTTGGATGTGGCCGGCGGTGGAGTTCGGCCACGGTTGAGGAGGTGACACCCCACTGAGTTGCGGTTCCCCATAAGACGTGTGATGACACCCTACCCTCACCCCACACCAACCTCACCCAACACCACCCTCACCCCCACACCACCCTCACCCTACACCACCAAGCCCCCCCCTGCCCCCCCCACCCACGGGCCGCGGTCTAATCATACATTTTGTAATATGTCTTGCAGGACCTGCCGAAGATGGGGTGGGTCCATTAGGCTTCCCCGCACCCAGCCAGTGCCACAGCCGGGGCCCCGCTTGTGAGCTGAGCAGTGACGCTGATAGCAGCTCAGGTACCAGCCCTCCGTCCGAGGCTCAGGAGACCCCAGAGCTTGGGTCGGAGGATGACAGTGACTTTCCATCACAGCCATCTCCAACACCTTACACCATCCCAGAGATACTATCTGGTGCACACCACACAGTTGAGTTGGTACAGCAGGTGGAGCAAGAGGCACTCGAGGGGATCGTATCAGGCAATGGGACCCTGTGTGAGAACCTCTCTGGCTACACAAGGGCATCTTGAAACCCATCGTACTTGAAACCCATCGTACAAGGAACGCCCAGCTTCTGTCGTGATACGACGGACTTCTTACAGAAACTCAGCACCCATGGACTAGTTGAACCAGGAACATTCCTCGTCACAATGGACATCTCGGCACTCTACACCAGCATCCCCCATGACGACGGCATTGCTGCAACAGCCTCAGTACTCAACACCGACAACTGCCAATCTCGACGCAATTCTGCAGCTCATCCGCTTCATTCTGAATCACAACGTCTTCACCTTTGACAACAAGTTCTTCATCCAGCCACATGGAACAGCCATGGGGACCAAATTTGCACCTCAATATGCCAACATCTTCATGCACAAATTTGAACAAGACCTCCTCACCGCACAGGACCTTCAACCGACGTTATACACCAGATACATTGATGACATTTTCTTCCTTTGGACCCACGGCGAAGAATTACTGAAACGACTACGCGATGGCATCAATAAGTTCCATCCCACCATCAGTCTCACCATGGACTACTCTCCAGAATTGGTTGCATTCTTGGACATACTCATCTCCATCAAGGACGGTCACCTCAGCACTTCGCTTTACCGCAAGCCCACGGATAACCTCCACTTCTCCAGCTTCCACCCTAAACACATTAAAGAAGCCATCCCCGATGGACAATCCCTCCGTCTACATAGGATCTGCTCAGACGAGGAGGAGGGTAACAGACATTTACAGAGACTGAAAGATGCCATTGTACGAACGGTATATGGCACTCGACTCATCGATCAACAGTTCCAACGCGTCACAGGAAAAAAACCGCACCGACCTCCTCAGAAGACAAACACGGGACACAACCGACAGAGTATCCTTCGTCGTCCAGTACTTCCCCGGAGCGGAGAAACTACGACATCATCTTCGCAGCCTTCAACACGTCATTGATGAAGACGAACTTCTTGCCAAGATCATCCCCACGACTTGCCGTCAAACAATCGCAAACAGACCATTGTTTGCAGCAAACTACCCAGCCTTCAGAACAGCGACCACAACACCACACAACCCTGCCATGGCAATCTCTGCAAGACGTGCCAGATCATCGACATGGATACCACCATTACACGCGAGAACACCACCCACCAGGTACGCGGTACATACTTGTGCGACTCGGCCAACGTTGTCTACCTCATACGTTGCAGGAAAGGATGTTCTGAAGCGTGGTACATTGGCGAGACTATGCAGACGCTGCGATGACGGATGAACGGACATCGCACGACAATCACCAGGCAGGAATGTTCCCTTCCAGTCGGGGAACACTTCAGCAGTCAAGGGCATTCAGCCTCTGATCTTCGGGTAAGCATTCTCCAACGTGGCTTTCAGGATGCGCGACAACGTAGAATCGCCGAGTAGAAACTTATAGCCTGGTTCCGATCACATGAGTACGGCCTCAACCGGGACCGTGGATTCATGTTGCATTACATTCACTCCCCACCATCTGCCTGCGCTTGTGAAATCTTACCAACTGTCCTGGCTTGAGATAATTCACATCTCTTTAATTATGATTATCCCTCTTTCCAGTTGCGCAGTCTGGACCTATAAAGACTTAATTACCTGCAAAGACTTGCATTCAAAGTATCGTCGTGTATCAAAGAACAAAGAAATGTACAGCACAGGAACAGGCCCTTCGGCCCTCCAAGCCCGTGCCGACCATGCTGCCCGACTAAACTACAATCTTCTACATTTCCCGGGTCCGTATCCCTCTATTCCCATCCTATTCATGTATTTGTCAAGATGCCCCTTAACTGTCCCTATCGTCCCTGCTTCCACTACCTCCTCCGGTAGCGAGTTCCAGGCACCCACTACCCTCTGCGTAAAAAACTTGCCTCGTACATCTACTCTAAACTTTGCCCCTCTCACCTTAAACCTATGCCCCCTAGTAATTGACCCCTCTACCCTGGGGAAAAGCCTCTGACTATCCACTCTGTCTATGCCCCCCATAATTTTGTAGACCTCTATCAGGTCGCCCTCAACCTCCGTTGTTCCAGTGAGAACAAACCAAGTTTATTCAACTGCTCCTCATAGCTAATGCCCTCCATACCAGGCAACATTCTGGTAAATCTCTTCTGCACCCTCTCTAAAGCCTCCACATCCTTCTGATAGTGTGGCGACCAGAATTGAACACTATACTCCAAGTGTGGCCTAACTAAGGTTCTATACAGCTGCAACATGACTTGCCAATTCTTATACTCAATGCCCCGGCCAATGAAGGCAAGTATGCCGTATGCCTTCTTGACTACCTTCTCCACCTGTGTTGCCCCTTTCAGTGACCTGTGGACCTGTACACCTAGATCTCTCTGACTTTCAATACTCTTGAGGGTTCTACCATTCATTGTATATTCCCTACCTGCATTAGACCTTCCAAAATGCATTACCTCACATTTGTCCGGATTAAACTCCATCTGCCATCTCTCCGCCCAAGTCTCCAAACAATCTAAATCCTGCTGTATCCTCTTACAGTCCTCATCGCTATCCGCAATTCCACTAACCTTTGTGTTGTCTGCAAACTTACTAATCAGGCCAGTTACATTTTCCTCCAAATCATTTATATATACTACAAACAGCAAAGGTCCCAGCACTGATCCCTGCGGAACACCACTGGTCACAGCCCTCCAATTAGAAAAGCATCCTTCCATTGCTACTCTCTGCCTTTGTCTATATAAATGTTTCTGGAACCCACCTCTTCATTCACCTGAGGAAGGAGCTGTGCTCCTAAAAGCTAGTGATTCCAAACAAACCTGTTGGACTTTAACCTGGTGTTGTAAGACTTCTTACCGTGCTCTCCCCAGTCCAACGCCGACATCTCCACATCATATTTAGAATTGACAGCTAATTTTAATGTTAAAGTAATTATATTGATCAAGTCCAGTAGCAGTTTCAAACGTTTTTCCAATTACTGATGTAAACTTGGACTCTCTTCGTGGCTCCTGATGTTTCTTTGTATTTCTGATTTTTTTAATTCCCCAAAGTAAGTATAGTTGTTTTTAAAATTTAGAGTACCCAATTATTAATTTTCTTCCAATTAAGGGGCAATTTAGCATGGCCAATTCACCTAACCTGCACATCTTTTGGGTTATGGGGGTGAAACCCATGCAGACATGGGGAGAATGTGCAAACTCCACACGGACAGTGACCCAGGGCCGGGATTCAAACCCGGGTCCTCAGCGCCGCAGTCCCAGTGCTAACCACTGTGCCACCATGCTGCCCTAAAAGTAAGTATAGTTGAGGAAAAGCCATTCACCTCATCTATCTCACTGAGCCTTCCACAGAAACCTGCATTCACCCATCACAGCACTGACAAAGCATTAAAAAACGAGATACTTTAATCACCTGAAGGGATGCCTGATCCGAGTGGGATTAGACTGCAATACCGCTCACATCATTAAAGCAACACAACAGTGATGGGATAAGCACAGGATATGAAGTTTACTTATCCTGCAGCCATTTGGGTTTGCGGCTATCTCAGGGAATAAATTGTATTTAGATTATACAAGTGCTGTGCCTGGGCATTTACTGATTTCTTTTAATGGAATGATATTGACACAGATCCTGGGTGGTGCTCCTTCCCTCAGTATATTCATGTTAGTCGGATAACTGCACAATGATGGGAATATAGGACCAGGGGCCTAGGAGCACATGTAATTTTTTTTTTTGTTTGGTTACAATACATATTCATGTTAATGGATAAAACTGTTCCCACCTAGCTTAATTCCTAATTAACACTCTGCTGGTTGTGAATGACAAATTCAAACAATTCATGCTACCACGTACACTTCGAACGATCCAGGCAGCTGACACTATGCATACTTAACAGAACAGATTCCTGGGCTATGAGCCATTATCCAACAGTGTTCCAATATGTTAGCTAAGTAGGTGACCTTCCAGAAATACAATCAGCAATTCCACATTGTTAGCTTTCTAGCAATATAGTTTGACAGTAATCTCGGGTTGTTTTTAAAAAAAAATGATAGCTGATGAATTACAACAAAATTTGGAGTTTAACTTTGTATCTGTCAACTAATGATTTTAGATTAATTGATATGGAGAGTGGGAAATACAAATATGAGTGCAAACACTCAATGCAAGAAAACCTACGTTTGGCGATTCTGTTAATGTATTTTTAAAAATCATGGCTTTTAACTGTTTGCTTGGTAGATGATGAACAACATTATTATCACTATACTGCTACATTAGTCTGTACAGAGTATTCTCCAGTCCTGTCAACATTCTTTTCATCATAAATTTCTACGTCTACATTAATAATGAAAACTGCTCAAATAAACATGTCATACTTTAGTTCCATCTTTCCAACAGTATTATATTGTCACATCAGATTTCCATCTCCAAGCCGAAAAGCAAAAAACTCTCATGAGGAGAAATTGGGCTCGGTCGCCTCTGTTTTCTCAGCACGAAGTCCATGAAACTATGAAACCTCAGACAGGCAATGTTTTTAATGAAAAGGGATTGTGAACACACACCTAATGACTGCTAGCAGCATGCAGAGCAGTCAGGCCATGATGTCAATCAGAATGTCAGTGTGCTGCCATTTTGGAAGTTAGTTGCAAGATTGCTGTTTGTGGAAGCTCACCGACAGCATATTCATTGCCACGTTTCCCACTTTAAAGCAGTGGCTACACTTCACTGGCTGTAAAGTCCTTTGAGACATCAAGCGGTCATGAAAAGTACTACATAACTGCAAGCCTTTAAAAAAGTTTCTTCTGGCTTATGCTGTAATTCTATGTATTTTAGGTGTTTTTCATTACTTGTTCTGAGTGGTGCGATACTGCCTGAAAGCATGGCAGAGGTGGGAATCCTCGTAACATTTAAGAAGCATTTAGATGAGCACTTGAAATGCCATAGTATACAAGGCTATGGACCAAGTGCTGGAAAATGGAATTACAATAGACAGGTGCTTGATGGCCAGCGCAGACACTATGGGCTGAAGGGCCTCTTTTTGTGCTGTACAACTGAATGACTCTTTGACAATGTTGAGCACCACCACCAGCTACATTGCAGCTCGTTTTCGGAGGTGCAGGCTATAACCACAACAATGTGCATTTACATAGCACCTTTAATTTAATGAAATATTTCAAAGTGCTTCACGGGGCGGCACGGTGGCACAGTGGTTAGCACTGCTACCTTGCAGCTCCAAGGACCCGGATTCAATTCCGGCCTCGGTTGACTGTCTGTGTGGAGTTTGCATTTTCTCCCTGTGCCTGCATGAGTTTCCTCCAGGTGCTCCGGTTTCCTCCCACAGTCCAAAGATGTGCAGGTTAGATGGATTGACCATGCTAAATTACCCCTTCATGTCCAAAAGGTTAGGTTGGGTTGCTGGTTACGGGGATAGGATGGAGGCATGGGCATGGGTAGGAGCTCTTTCCAAGGGCCAGTGCAGATTCGATGGTCTGAATGGCCTCCTTCTGCACTGTAAATTCTGTGATCCATGATTCACAGAGACATTTTAAAACAAAATATGATGCCAATCACTTAAGGCGATATTAGGTCAGATAACCAAAAGGTTGGTCAAGACAGGGGTTTTAAGGAGTGAATTAAAGGAGGAAAGTGGGGAAAGACGCAGAGTGCCTTTAGGAGGGAATTCAAGAACTTAGGGCTGCAGGCATTTGAGGATATGGTCACCAATGGGGGAGGGATTAAAATCAATGATACTCAAGAGTCCAAATTAGAGGAGTGCAAATATCTTAGAGGGTTGTGCAGCTGGTGGAGATTATGGAGATAAAGAAGGGCAAACGGCTTGGAGGAATTTTAAAACACAATGAGAATTTTAAAATCAAGACAATGCTTGATGGAGCCAATGTAGATCAGCGAGCACGGTGGTGATAGGTGAACGAGACATGGTGCACATAGGACACAGGCAGCAGAGTTTTGGATGACCTCAAGTTTACAGAGGATAGAACATGGGAGGCTGGCTCGGAGTGCAATAGGCTAGTGAATCCTGGAGGTAACAAAGATATGCATTATGGTTCAGCAGCAGAGAGCTGAGGCACAGGCAGCATTGAGCAACGTTATGGATGTAAAAGTAAGTGATCTTAGTAGTGGCGTGGATGTGCGGATTAAAACTCATCTTGGACTCAAATATGACACCGGACAAGCATAGGACAAGTTTAGGACATGTTTATGTAGTGCTAAACACTCACAATATTGGGCCACCTGCCGACATGAATATGAGAACACTGGATGCGCTAAGAATTCATGGGAATGGGAAAGGCAGTGCAAAGTGGGTGACCTGTCTGCTTTGCAATCAACAGGCATGTGTTTATTACGAATCAGAGTCTATGCACCTGCTTTCAGCGTTATCCAATTTAATCCCGTAAGATTCAGCCAATTTTACTTCTTTGATTCACAAATTAACTTTTGCCATTTAATTATAAAGAATAGGATAAAATTAAACATTATGGCTGTGATCTAACCAAATTGCTACAGAGTCCTGCGTCGAGCATGTTTAGCCGCGTGTTTCCCAACACTCTTAGCGCCAAGAGAGACCACAGGGAGTGCCGGGAAACACCTCACAATCGAATGGACTCAGTTGCAATCTGGGGCCTCACCAAGGGTGGACATAGTCCTGTTTCTGCTCGCCAGAACTCCTCAGTTTAGGAGAAGATCAGGACGCCATTTTTAAATGGCGCCCTGATCACTCGACCATCTCCGAGGTGACACCCGAACCCCCAAAGCCCCAACTCACCTGCAAGACCCTCCCCCCGTACTTTTTACAGGGTGATTATGCCAAGCTGTGCTAAGGGACCGGTTCCAGGAGGTACTGCCCTGGGCATATCTGTTTCCCCCCCGGGGGCTATAGTTACCTTTGCGCCCCCGGAGGGATCCCCTCGACTGACTCTCATTTTTAAAACGCTGTTGTAAGTCACGTCGATGAGGTGTGAATATTCAGTGAGGGGGGATCATGTGGCGGGGGAGGGGCCGGGCTATGATGTTTAAATTTATTCAAATCCATTGAAATGAGGTTCTTGCCCTTTATGAGCGTGAACCTTGTGACATCACCGGCAAGAGGCGGGGATCTCTCAGGACAGAATTGTGGGGCTGATTTGTCCGATTCTGCAGCTTATGTCTTACGACCCAAAAAGTCGACGCCACCCCCGCACCGAAGCTCCGCCCGGTGGGGGGGCGCGCAGCCGCGCCACGTAAAGCCACCCGCATTACCTGCCGTTACAGATGCAGAACGGCCGGGTCTGTAGTCGCGCATGAGCACAGCAGCGTACAACACGGTGTCGGCCGCGCGAGGTCCCGGCCTGAGAAATGCTGCCGCCCTGTAACTCTCCTCGCCACCCCCGGACAACACCCCACCTGTCCCCCCAACCCCCACCAAAGCCCCCCTGGAACAGCCCCCCCCTCTACTGTGGCGGCGCTGGACATAGTCCTCAGTCGCCACGCCAAGTTTATGAAAGTTGAGAGGACACGTGTCCCACGCCGTCGGGGAGTCCAACTACCCATCAGTCAGCTCCATAGCAACAATAGAGTTCAAGTTGATCCTATAAGAATATTTGTGCATCTATGACTAATAGCTTCTGTAGAAGATATTTTTAAGATGGTCATATTGTTTACATTTTGAACACAATAAGCTAACTCCACAGTTAGGTTGGTTTTGTTGTAAATTAAATATTTCCAGACTGTCTTGCAGAGATGGAAAAGAACAGCCTATACCAAGCCTTGAAATGCTACACGTTTTATTGATATGATGATGTGCCACTTGAATGGAGCAGAATATTTCATCTGAGAGCTGTCAACTGACAACAGTGACTGCTGCTATTAACAGTACCAGACCCTATTTTGGAACAAAACTTTTGTCTGACCTTATTAACACATCTTTGCAATTTTGCCTTCTATCAGATATGAAAATAGTGTATGGACGGTTACTAATGAAACAAATTCCTTTGGTCTTTTAATCATTGTTGTTTCTTTCAAGACTTGCATTGTATATTTTATTTAAGTAAATGAAGCAGCCATTTGGTTCACAACAAGATCCTTCAAACAGCAACGACCAATTAATAACTTTTTGGGCGGTAGAGGGAGGGAAGTGGGCAAAAAGACCGGAAAAGACCATGATTGTGCTCACTTCGGCAGCACATATACTAAAATTGGAACGAGTAGCATGAAGGGAAGGCATGGTGGCACAGTGGTTAGTACTGAAGCCTCACGGTTCGATCCCAGCCCCGGGTCACTGTGGAGTTTGCACATTCTCCCCGTGTCTACGTGGACCTCATCCCCACAACCCACAAGATGTGCAGGGTAGGTGGACTGGCGACGATAAATTGCCCCTTAATTGGAAACAAATGAATTGGGTACTGAATAATGATACTAGATCTTGAATGTCCACCTTAATCACTAGACTTGATTTTGATTTAAGATATTATCTGAAGAACGACACCTCTGACAGTACACCGCTTTGGCTCTGTAGCATCAGCCAGATTATGTGTTCAAATAATGGAATGAATGGATTTCACCTCCTTCAGCAACCCGAGACAAATTGAAACGAGTTAACAATTTTTGATAAGTTATTATGTGGCAGTCCAAGTACAGATAAATAAGACAAACATTCAGTGCCACATTCTTTTTGATTACTTTGCAAAGGAACGACTAAAGCCATTTTGTAAAATTTAAGATCCAAAAAGAGTTATGTGCTATGAACAATCGAGTTCCTTCTTCCAAACAAAGTGTTGGGCAAACCTGTTGAATAGAAAAGTTGGTTTTGTAGAGCCTTTAATTTGGTCACATCAGGGGTTGTTTTGGTTCCTAAATGATATCCTTGCACTTTGTGCAGAATTCTGATGATGCCTGTGCCTCATGCCATTTTGGGGTGTCTGTATTGTGAGTGTTAAGAGTGTGTGCTGCAAATATGCAAACTTGGCAGGTCATGATATAAATTAGCCTGCAAGGCTGATTTTATTCCAGCATTTACATTTTTGACCTCCATTGCTCCAGCTTATTACCTCTTAAACTTGTCATGATAACCATACATTCAGCAGCAGGAAAGATGCCCCATCAGGGCTATTTCTCAGGTTAGTTGCTGTTTATTTTCTAATGGTTTTGAGTTTGTGCAAATATATGGTGGTATCCAGAGTTAGTTAAGGTTGATTGTGAGTGGTGCTGCATGTGGAGATATCCTCGGTTTGACTTCATAGCTTCTGGTCAGATTGCTTGTTCCCAGGGTATTTGTACTAAGCCCTTGGCCTAAAGCACAAGAGGGCGGTGAAGCAGAAACAGCACTAAAGAGGACTAGCTGTTGACAGAGGGAGAAGGAGAAGGGAAAGGAAAACTCTTAGTAGGAGGCCTTAACCACTCAGGGTTTTCCAAGAGCACTTTTCTTGCCTCAACCTAAAACAGGAGCAATCTCACAGAAAGGGAAGAACAATACTGCGTGGTTGTGAAGGTTACTGTGGTTCTGAATCTTTCTGTATGGGATTCTTCCAGGCTGCATCTCTAATAATCTCCCAGTTCGCTGTCCACTGCTGTCGCTCTTTATGCCAGGAGATGGAAGTTCATTGTCTGCTCTTTGATCAAAGAGAAGCAAGTCGAGAATGCTTGTGCCTTTGCTAGGGTAATGGGCTTTCCTGTGGCACAAGATGTCATTGGCTGGTGAATGTCAGATCTAATTGCAGAAATGGACTGTAATTGCAAAGTGTTCTACTCTTTGAATGTGCAGCTGGTAAGTGACCATAATCAACATTTCATGCAGGTAAGTACCTGCTATCCTGACAAAGAGGCATTTATTCTGTTCCAGCCTGGTGTTTCCCCAGTATCAATGTCTCAACATCAGACAAGGGGATGCTGTTGGGTGACAAGGTCTGTCCACTTAACACTTGGATCATGACTCTGTGGCACAGCCCAACTACACGTGGCTAATGGGAGTATAATGAAAGCCATTCTGTCACGTGAAATATCATGGGGAAATATTGGATTAGGATCATTTTCAGGCACGGAGTTCTCTATTCATGATTACCCTATGCTGGAACCTCAAAGGCAGGCAGCATGCAGATCTTATGTTGCCTCCTCTTTACAATGAATTCAACTTGCAGCCAGGTGTGGAACATGATGTTAACTGGCTGCATGCACAATGGGGGCAGAAGATAATGAGTGGCTAGCATATTTCAACTAGCCTGTGCGTTTCAAAGGCAGCCTGCCCCTCTTGAAGGAGAGCCATGCTCATTGTACTAAAGTTGTTGCAGAGTATCTGCAGAAGATGTGAAAAGAGACTGACAGGAAATGGAGCATCGGACAAGGGAGGCTCTCAGGTTTTTGGGTCCTGGAGATAGTAATACAGGAGGCGCAAAGGAGGAAAGATATTTCTGCAGGTGGCCAGGGTCTCCTAAAAGCAAACCCAGAGAAAAGAATGGGACCAGATGGCCAGGATGGGAAATTTCAAAAGGCTGGCCCTGAGGATTGGGCAGTAAAACTAGCAGAATGTACTCATATGGATGGTCAAGATCAGCTTTACAGGACATAACGCAACCACCATACTACCCCAGTCGCTCACAGTACATTACACATTATCATTTACCCATTGTGGTATTATCATAACTATCAGCATTACAAGGGTTAATGTAGTACCATGAATAACCACTAGAGGGATCTGCAGGTACTATGGAGGCAATTCTCCGAGCCCCGCGCCGGAGAATTGCCGCAACTGCGCCCCGACGCTGGCGCGCGATTCTCCGAGGTGCGGAGAATCGGCGCCATTTGCACCGGCGCATTTGGCGCGGCGCCGGCCGATTCTCCGGCCCAGATGGGCCGAGTGGCCGCACCGATACGACAGAGTCCCGCCGGTGCTGTTCACCCCTGGTCGCTGCCGGCGGGAACTCTGTGCGAACGGTCGGGGGGTGGCCTGTGGGGGGGGGGGGGGGGGTGGCCTCCGATGGTGTCTGGCCTGCGATCGGGGCCCACCGAACGGCGGGCCGGCCTCTTCCCCCCCCCCCCCCCCGGGCCTACTTTCTGGCGCGCCGGCCCCTGAACACCGACGCCATCTTGAGTCGGGGCCGGCCCGCTAAAGAAGTCCCCCGTGCATTCGCAGGTTGGCGTGGCCCAACTGTGCATGCGCGGGTTGGCGTAGCACCCATTTGGTGCCGCAAAAGGAAGCTGGAGCAGCTGTGGGGGCCAGAATCAGTCGTACTAGGGCCCGGTTCGCACCGTCGTGAACCGCGACGGCGTTCACGACGGCGCAAACACTTGGGCTCCATATTGGAGAATCGCCCCCTGTGTTCCTTGTATGATGCGAGGATAATGAATGCTACAACTACTTACATCTACTACGTGAAAAAGGGCTCAGCTAAAGGTCATGGGCGGGATTCTCCGTAGGCCGATGCCGGAATTGCGAAACGCGATTGAGCGGAGAATCAGTTCTGCCGCCGAAATCACGGTGGATGCTGATTTCACGCAAACTCGCAATTCTCCGTCGCCTCAACAGTCTTGTCAATGCATTCCAGAACGCACGTACAATAAAAAAAGTTTGCATATCATTAGCGGGCCCGACCTGGTATCCTCCGGGGCCTTCGCGATTCTCCGCCTCCGATGAGCCAAATTCCCGACAGCAAAGTTCTCTAGTGCTTTTAAAAATTGTGAAACTGGTGTCGTGGCTGATGAGGGAGAGAGAGGGGACACGGAAAGTGTCCACCACGCCATAATTTGCTGACAGTTGTGCCGCTGGCCGGCGAGCTTCTGCCCCAGCCAACCCATCAGCGGGATGGTCATGCTCCAGCAAGACCAGTGTTGGCTGGGATGGTTTGTGTGTGAGGAGTGTAATGTGTATATGCGGCCACAGCTTGTGTGCCTCCTGACTCTCAATCACGAACCCGGCGAATCGTGCACCGTATCTCATTGGAATTGATTTTATTCCACGTGGCGCCGGTCCTAGCCCATCCACTGTCGCTGAATCGGTCCAAGGTAGGTGCCAGTTTTGCTGTCGTAGAAGTCCACGAATCCTTCCTCGGCGTCAGCACTTATTCTCGGCACAACATCGTGGGCCGAAGGGCCTGTTCTGTGCTGTATTTTCTATGTCCTATGTCTCAGGAACGGAGAATCCCACCCCATGAATTTGTAAAGAATTTGTGGTTGTTTTTTTTTGATTTGGTAAATCATATACTTAGCTTCTTAATATTGGAAAAGAGGTACAATTCATAATGATTTTGTTCCTGGATTAATCATCCAGTAGGCCTGGGAACATGAGTCTTAAATCCTACATGGCAGTTGGGGAATTTAAATTAAATTAATTAAATACATCTGGAACAGAGAAAAGCTTGTATTTGATGCAATTACCATGAAAACTACCAGATTGACATCAAAACATTTATGGTTCACTAATGTGATTTAGGAAAAAATATTTCCTGTCCTTAGCCAGTCTGGTCTTTATGTGACTCTAAGCCCACAACAATGTGGTTGAATCTTGTCTGTTTGCGATATGGCTGTGATAACCCTCACAAGGACCATGGGGGATCACTAATAGATCTTCCTGTGGGGCTTGTAGAGCACGAGTTCCCATGGCAGCGGGCGGAGGCCCACCCAACTGGGACTCGTTAGTCAGCCTTTAAATGCTCTTCCCCAATCCGTACCAGGAGTTCCTTTAGTCCCAGGCTGGGATATTTGTGTTGTGCGTCATGGCAGCAGCTTTATCGTTTCAGTTAAAATAAGTCTACTAAACCTTCTTCTCACTGTCACCTGGATTACTACATTGGCGACGAGGATGGGGCGATCTGGATTTGGGGTGTGGTAGCGACTTTGTCTTTTGAGCTAAAACAACCTGTTTAGCCACCTTCTTGGTGTCTCCTTGATTTTCACCACCATCTTCTCAATGCCAATTAAGGATAGCCAATAAATGCTGCTCTTACCAACTAACCCCACATCCTATGAATGAAATGAAAATAACAATTGTTCATGCATATTCTTTCGTGAAGTTGTGTTAGCAAATGTAATGAATGATATTCAACATTTTATTAAGTGGAAAATGCAAAAGAAAAATAAGTAAGCATCAGTAGTGTCCCTTTTCAGGAGGGATGGACGGATTCTTTACAAAAACAAACAATTTAATTTCTTCGATTTAATTTGAAGACTGAATTAACATTCAGAGAAACAGCAGCCATTGAATCTACTGATTGCAAGAATGCGAAGGAAGTGAATGCCACATTTCAGACAGCTGCTTAATTGCAGCTATGACTGTTAAGCACTTGTGCCGAAGGTTTCTTCATTCCTTGAAGGGGGAGCATCACTGAGTGAAAATAATTTGGAAAACCTAGCTTTTCTTGTTAATTTGTCAACATATGATGATAGAAAAAACAAACCATATTACAGTGTTACTTCTGAATTCTATCTTTATGAGAAAAAATCTATCACTTTAAGTTTTATTTTCTCCCCAGGGAGAAAGTGAAAAGGGCCCATTCGTTGTGATGCAGGAAGCAATTCAAAATTTTCTCTGTCTGCTCATTATAATGTTCGTAGTATTCAGCTTCGCAAAGAATCTGCTGCTGAGTGCCTGCTCACCCTGGCAAGAGCTGTGAATTTGCATGAGGCTAGCACCACTTCAAATCATGCTGTGCTTCTTCACGGGAAAATGCATTCTGGCTTCAGTGTGTGCTGAAACAGCTGATAGAGGAGACAAAGAGCATGAATAAGAAGGAAAAATATGCAAAGGCAAGGGACGGTGCTCTGAGGTACTCTGACAGATGCAGGTGGTTTTGGTATAGGAGATGAACAGGAGGAGAGAGGTTGGGTGGAATTCTCCAGCGTCCCACAGAAGCGTGCTTTCCCATGCCCATCGAGCTTGGTTTCGGCTGCAGGCGGGATCATCCGACCCTTTCACAGTTGATGGTGGTTTACATTTCTTGTCTATGCTGCCATCGGGGAACCCTAAGCAAGGGTTGACTTTGGAAGAATCATTAAATCCCGCTGGCGGGAAGGACTGGAGAATTGCACCCATTGTCTTCCCGCCAGGAGACCCTACAGATAGATATTGAGCAGGCAATGTGAAGAGATAACTTTCACAATCAATGAAAGTAGTCAGGCCCCAGGGGCACAGATGGAATGCAAGAAGAAGATTAATAACCTTACGTGACTGACCAAAATGACTGAATGCATCCTCAAATGTTATACCCTTACAAATCAGAGCTCCATTTATCATCCCTTCACTCACCTACCAATACCTCTATCAAGCATGACTCATGCATAAGTCATGCATAGGGCAGCACAGTAGCAGTGGTTAGCACAGTTCGCACAGTTGCTTCACAGCTCCAGGGTCCCAGGTTCGATTCCTGGCTTGGGTCACTGACTGTGCGGAGTCTGCATGTTGGTGGTTTGGCCATGCTGAATTGTCACATATTTTGAAAAAATGTATTGGGTACTCTACATTTAAATGAAAAAAACAAAAATTTGAACAGGAACCAGAGCCTCAAATTACTTTGTAGGATGTTACTGGAACAGTTACCTTTCCAGCTAACCAAACCGCATGGTGTTGCATAACATATGAGTAAAGGATAGTCAACTGTAATCAATGTCCACCTCGGAGAACAAAGTGATCGTCAAAGCTTCTTCCAGCTAAGTCCAAAGATGTGCAGGCTAGGTGGATTGGCGATGATAAATTGCCCCTAGTGTGAAAAAAAAGGTTAGGTGGGGTTGCTGGGTACGAGGATAGGGTGGAGGCATGGGCTTCGGTGGGATGCTCTTTCCAAGGGCCGGTGCAGGCTTGATGGGCTGAATGGCTTCCTTCTGCACTGTAAATTCTATGATTCTATGATAACATTTCATGCACACTTTGCACTACTACAAGTCTCATATTCACATCTTTCAGTTCCTACACACTGCCAGCTATTTCACTATGTACATCACTCAAATATGTTGCACCACTTCCTTTTCTTGCAGGAGAAGCTGACACGTAACCATAGACAACAGCACATGACTGATACGGGGCAGGCATGGCTGACAGAATTGGTGGATGTTCGACAGTGATGTTAAATGTTAGGGTTCAGTCTTGATTACGAGAGATTGCTGATGAGTGTGGTGTACTTTGTGTTGCTTATTTAGGATGGATTGCGTAGTGTTCCACAAAGACCACAATATAGCTTTTACTTAAACAAAGCTATGATTTTATTTACACTACTAAACTGGGTTTCGGCACTTAGTCCTTTTAGAATACAGAATTGATCAATAACATTTGTCCTGTGGAATAATTCTCCAGTCACAAATAAAAGGAATGGCGCGGACCTCCGGTTGCGGCCATGCCTGGATAGGTCGCACGTTCGGCAGCTCCCGCCGGGAACGGTCTTTTGGGCTCTCTAGAGGGGCCCCAACGGCACTTGTTCGACGGCTTCCAGTGTGGGAAGGTGACAGCAAGGTCCCCCCGACAGTATGTGGATTGGACCAGGAGTGGAGCGATGAAAAAAGGGATCTTGGAGCAGCGAAAAGTGAGAGGGAGAAAAAGCAAGATGGCGGCGGGTGGAGACCAAGCAGCGTGAGCGCAGTGGTCGCAGGAGCAGCAGGGGTTTCTTAAACGCAGCTTTGAGGAGCTGAAAACCGAAATGCTGGCGCCAATGAAGGTGGCGATTGAGAAGCTAGTGGAGACCCAGAAGGCCCAAGGGGCGGCGATCCGAGAGGTGTGGCAAAAAGCTTCAGAGAACAAGGATGAGATCTTGGGCCTGGCGGTGAAGGTGGAGGCACACGAGGTGCTGCACAAGAGGTGGGCGGAAAGATTTGAGGACCTGGAGAATAGGTCGAGGAGGAAGAATCTTCGGATTCTGGGTCTCCCTGAAGGAGTGGAGGGGCCCGATGCCCGGGCATATGTGAGCACGTTACTCAATTCGCTGATGGGCACGAGAGCCTTCCCGAGGCCCCTGGAGCTAGATGGAGCACACCGGGTCTTGGCAAGGAGACCCAAGGCCAACGAGCTGCCAAGGGCTGTAGTGATGATGTTTCACCGCTTTATGGACAGAGAGTGTGTCTTGAGATGGGCCAAGAAAGAGCGGAGCAGCAGGTGGGAGAACACGGAGATCCGAATCTACCAGGAGGGGAGTGCAGAGGTGGCCAAGAAGAGAGCTGGCTTTAATCAGGCTAAGGCGGTGCTCGATCGGAAGTGGGTGAAGTTCGGTATGCTGCAGCCAGCACAATTGTGGGTCACATTCCAGGATCGGCACCACTATTTCGAAATGCATGAGGAGGCTTGGAGCTTTATACAGACTGAAAAGTTGGACTCAAATTGAGGGTTTGTTGTTGTGGGGGGGATGTTTCCTGTATATATGGTTTTAACTACGTGTAGGGAATGTTCCCTTGGTTGGTGCTGGATGGGGATGGTTGAAGGGATTTGTTGGGGAGACTGTGGGAGAGTGTGGGCGTCGGTGTTGGAGGGAGGGGAGGCCCGGGGATGGGGAATTGAGCTAAGGCCGCAAAAGGAGCTGCGCCAGAGGGGGCGGGGCCTGCTCAGGAAAGAGCGGGCTTTTTCCCGCGCTAGGGAAGGACGGAGGTGGGGGTCGGAGTGAGGGCGGTACTGGAGAGGAGCGCACACTGACTGCCAGGGAGGAGGGGGAGGGGGGATTCCCACACTGGGGGGGTCGATGGGAAGGCGGGAGAGGCCGGGGTCAGCAGGAGTCAGCTGACTTATGGGAGTGTTATAGGGGGAGCAAAAGAGCTAGATATGGATCTAGCGGGGGGAGGGGGGGGGGGAAAGAGGGGGGGGTATAGGGTTGCTGCTGCATTGGCCAAAGGGGAAATGGAAATAGGAGAGGTGGTCGGGACGGGGGTCCACCGTCTGGGGGACTGGAGGGTGCGGGAGGCGCGGGCACGTGACTGGCCTAGAAAAGGAGATGGCGGGGGGGGGGGGGGGGGGGGGGGGTGGTGAGCAGCCCCTCAATCCGGCCGATAACTTGGAATGTGAGGGGCCTGAATGGGCCGGTTAAGAGGGTCCGAGTGTTCGCGCACTTAAAGGGACTGAAGGCAGACGTGGTCATGCTTCAGGAGGCAGAGGGGTTGCAATACTGGTGGGGAAGCGGGTGTTGTTTGCAGCAAAGAATATTGTAGTGGATGATGGAGGTCGATACGTGATGGTGAGCGGTAGGTTGCAGGGGGTGCGGGTGGTACTGGTAAACGTATACGCCCCGAACTGGGATGATGCTGGATTTATGAAGCGCATGCTGGGTCGGATTCCGGACCTGGAGGTAGGAAGCTTGATAATGGGGGGGGATTTCAACATGGTGCTGGATCCAGCATTGAATTGCTCTAAGTCCAAGACGGGGACGAGGCCGGCTGCGGCCAAGGTGCTTAGGGGGTTTATGGACCAGATGGGGGGAGTGGATCCATGGAGGTTTGCCAGGCCCCTGGCCAGGGAATTCTCATTCTTTTCCCATGTACATAGAGCCTACTCCTGGATAGATTTTTTTGTTTTGAGTAGGGCGCTAATCCCGAAAGGGGAGGGAACGGAGTGTTCGGCTATAGCCATCTCGGACCACGCCCCGCACTGGGTGGAGCTGGAGTTAGGAGAGGAGAGGGATCAGCGGCCGCTGTGGCGTCTTGATGTAGGATTATTGGCGGATGAGGAGGTGTGCGGGAGGGTGCGGGGGTGCATCGAGAGATATTTGGAGGCCAATGACAACGGAGAGGTGCAGGTGGGGGTAGTCTGGGAGGCGTTGAAGACGGTGGTCAGGGGACAGTTGATCTCCATCAGGGCCCACAGGGAGAAGAGAGAGGGCAGGGAGAGGGAGAGGTTGGTGGGGGAGATCTTAAGGGTGGACAGGAGATATGCAGAGGCTCCTGATGAGGGAGTACTTAGGGAGCGGTGAAGCCTCCAGTCGGAGTTTGACCTGTTGACCACAGGGAAAGCAGAGGCACAGTGGAGGAAAGCACAGGGGGCGACGTACGAGTATGGGGAGAAGGCGAGCCGGAAGCTGGCACACCAGCTCCGTAAGAGGGTGGCAGCTAGGGAGATAGGTGGAGTTAAGGATAGCGGGGGGAATACGGTGCGGAGTGCGATGAGAGTAAATGAGGTATTCAAGGACTTCTATGAGGAGCTGTACAGATCTGAGCCCCCAGCGGGGGAAGAGGGGATGCGACGATTTTTGGATCAACCGAGGGTGGAGGAACAGGAGGTGGCTGGTTTAGGGGTGCCAATTGGGTTGGAGGAGCTGGTTAAAGGATTGGGGAACATGCAGGCGGGGAAGGCCCCGGAGTCAGATGGGTTCCCGGTCGAGTTTTATAGGAAATATGTGGACCTGCTAGGCTCGTTGCTAGTGAGGACTTTCAATGAGGCAAGGGAGGGGGGGGACCCTGCCCCGACAATGTCCGGGGCGCTGATCTCTCTGATCCTGAAGCGGGACAAGGACCCACTGCAATGTGGGTCGTATAGACTGATCTCGCTCCTCAATGTGGATGCTAAGTTGCTGGCAAAAGTGCTGGCTACGAGAATTGAGGACTGTGTCCCGGGGGTGATCCATGAGGACCAGACAGGATTTCTAAAGGGCAGGCAGTTAAACACTAATGTGCGGAGGCTCCCCAACGTGATTATAATGCCATCAGTGGAGGGAGAAGCGGAGGTAGTGGCAGCTATGGACGCGGAGAAGGCCTTCAACCGGGTGGAGTGGGAGTATCTTTGGGAAGTGTTGCGGAGGTTTGGGTTCGGGGAGGGGTTCATCAGCTGGGTCAGGCTGCTATATAGAGCCCTGGTGGCGAGTGTGGCTACGAATCGGCGGAGGTCGGAGTACTTTCGGCTGTACCGAGGGACGAGGCAGGGGTGCCCCCTGTCCCCCTTGTTGTTTGCATTGGCAATTGAGCCTTTGGCCATGGCACTAAGGGAGTCCAGGAAATGGAGGGGATTGGTCCGAGGGGGAGAGGAACATCGGGTGTCGCTGTATGCGGACGACCTGTTGCTTTTTGTGGCAGATCCAGTGGAGGGGATGGTGGAGGTCATGCGGATCCTAAGGGAGTTTGGGGACTTCTCGGGCAATAAGCTCAATGTAGGGAAAAGTGAGCTCTTTGTGGTGCATCCAGGGGACCAGGGAAGGGCGATAGACGACCTACCATAGAAGAGTACGGAAAGGAACTTTCGGTACTTGGGGATCCAGGTGGCTGGGAGTTGGGGGGCCCTGCACAAGCTCAATTTGGCGCGGTTGGTGGAGCAGATGGAGGAGGATTTCAAAAGATGGGATGTGCTGCCACTCTCGCTAGCGGGCAGGGTACAGTCGGTTAAAATGATGGTCCTCCCGAGGTTTCTCTTTGTGTTCCAGTGCCTTCCCATTATGATTACCAAGGCTTTTTTTAAACGGGTAGGTACGAGCATCATGGGTTTCGTGTGGGCAAATAAGACCCCGAGGGTAAAGAGGGTGTTTCTGGAGCGTAGCAGGGACAGGGGAGGGCTGGTGCTGCCGAATCTGTGCGGCTATTATTGGGCAGCCAACGTGGCGATGATCCGGAAGTGGGTAATAGTGGCGAGGGGGCGGTGTGGAAGAGGTTGGAGATGGCGTCCTGCAGGGGCACGAGCCTGAGGGCGCTGGTGA
Source organism: Scyliorhinus torazame (assembly GCF_047496885.1). Classification (NCBI taxonomy): domain Eukaryota; kingdom Metazoa; phylum Chordata; class Chondrichthyes; order Carcharhiniformes; family Scyliorhinidae; genus Scyliorhinus; species Scyliorhinus torazame. The sequence goes on from NC_092716.1 coordinate 205,036,467, forward strand.
CGGCACCGCTGCCGCTCTCGCCGACAAGGTACACCACGAGTCTGGCGGCAACGTTGAAGATCTGGGGACAGTGGAGACGGCATTGGGGCGAGGTGGGAGCCTCGGTTTGGTCCCTGATTCGGGAGAACCATCGGTTCGTCCCGGGAAGGATGGATAGGGGGTTTCGGAGCTGGCATTGGGCAGGGATTAGAAGAATGGGGGACCTGTTTATAGATGGGACGTTTGCGAGCCTAGGGGCGCTGGAGGAGAAGTTTGGGTTACCCCCGGGAAATGCGTTCAGGTATATGCAAGTGAGGGCGTTTGTGAGGCGGCAGCTGAGGGAATTCCCATTGCTCCCGGCACAGGGGATTCAGGACAGGGTGATTTCGGGTGTATGGGTCGGAGAGGGCAAGGTTTCGGCGATCTATCAGGAGATGAAAGAAGAGGAGGAGGCCTCGGTAGAGGAGTTAAAGGGCAAGTGGGAGGAGGAGCTTGGGGAGGAGATAGATGAGGGTCTGTGGGCTGATGCCCTGAGTAGGGTTAATTCCTCTTCCTCTTGCGCCAGGCTCAGCCTAATACAATTTAAGGTTACTCACAGAGCGCATATGACAGGGGCGAGGTTGAGTAGGTTCTTTGGGATGGAGGACAGGTGTGGGAGGTGCTCGGGAAGCCCGGCGAATCACGTCCACATGTTCTGGACATGCCTGGCACTGGATGGGTTGTGGAGGGGTTTCGCAAGGTCTATGTCCAAGGTGGTGAAAGTCCAGGTCAAGCCGAGCTGGGGGTTGGCACTATTTGGGGTAACGGATGAGCCGGGAGTGCAGGAGGCAAAAGAGGCCGGTATCCTGGCCTTTGCGTCCCTGGTAGCCCGGCGGAGGATCTTGTTATTATGGAAGGACGCGAAGCCCCCCAGCGTGGAGGCCTGGATAAATGACATGGCAGGGTTCATTAAGCTGGAGAGGATAAAGTTTGCCGTGAGAGGGTCTGCGCAGGGGTTCTTCAGACGGTGGCAACCGTTCCTAGACTATCTCGCGGAGTGTTAGGAGGAGGTCAGCAGCAGCAACCCAAGGGGGAGGGGTGGGGTCTCTTTCAAGGGGGGTATTTGGGTGGGTGGGGGGGGGGCTTCCCCAAGGGTACCTTTGAATGTCATATGGGGGGGGTTGCTATATACGGGGGAAACCCAATGTATAAGTTTTGTATTATTTTCGATTGTTGTGTTTGTGGTCTTTTTTCTTTTTGTTATGGGGGGGGGTTGTTAAAAATTTTGTTGGAAAAATCTGAATAAACATATTTTTTTTTTAAAAAAGGAATGGCGCTGTATAGCCAAAGTAACTGAAGACAATTTGCATTCATATTGCACCATTAATGCAGAAGAAGATGGCGAGGAAGACGGATGCTGGGCAAAGGAATAAAAGATAAGGAGGGTGCGAACAGAAATGTTGAATGGATAACTTTTTTGTCGGAAGGTCTTAAAGGAGAATAGGGAGTTGAGGGTGAGGGTAGAATACCCTGTTGCTTCACAGCGCCAGGGTACCAGGTTCGATTCCCGGCTTGGGTCACTGTCTGTGCGGAATCTGCACGTTCTCCCTGTGTCTGGCGGTTTCCTCCGGGTGTTCCGGTTTCCTCCCACAAGCCCTGAAAGACATGCTATTAGGTGAATTGGACATTCTGAATTCTCCCTCAAGTGTACCCGAACAGATGCCAGAGTGTGGCGACGAGGGAATTTTCACAGTAACTTCATTGCAATGTTAATGTAAACCTTCTTGTGACGATAATAAAGATTATTATAATAGTTTAGGAAGGCAACCACAGATCATGGGGATTAGCCAGTGAAAAAGCAATACTGCATTGCTGCCAGAAGTATGCTGAAGGGAGGGAAGCATGTATAAAAGGCTGCAGTCAGACGAAGGGAGAGTTCAGTGGTGGGTGACATGGGGGTGCTGGGGGAGGGGGCGGAGGGGTGTGGGGGAGGGCGGAAGGGTGTGGGGGAGGGGGGAGCGTTGCAAGTAGCACTGAAGGTGGGTAAAGAAATAGTTATGGAGAGCTAATGGTTAATTCAAATCCAAAAATTATAAATTTGAACATATGGGTAAACCAAGAGCTTATGTAGTCTTTGAATACAGGAGCAGTATGGGACCAAATCTTGGTGCAGGATTGGCAGCAGAGTTATGAGTGAGCTGGAGTTTACAATGGAGGGGGGCGGGGAGGGCAAGCAAGGAGAGCATTGGAGTAATCATGTTTGAAGGTAACAAAAAGCATGAATGAATGCTTCAACGGCATACATTATAATCTGCAATGGAAAGGATATGTGGACAGAAACTCAGCTCAGGATTGAATAGGATGTCATGGTGGAAATAAAGTGATTCAACCTACAACATGGAGCAGTGTTATGGGAGAAATACAGAGTTGGTGGTGTTGATACAGTTTGAGGACTAAAGACAACACTTAACTAGAGGAAATTGCAGCTCATCCAATCCTGGATATTGGATATCCAGTCTGATCGTACAGAAGTGAAGGATAAAGTGAGATTGTGGAGAGATAGAGCTGTGCGGCATGTTATCAGTATACAAATAAAGACTGGCCTCATGTCTGTGGACGATGTTGTTATAGACAGCTCGTGGCAGTGGAAGGGGAGGGAGTTAATGACAGATATTGGGGATCCTGACAGTAACTGCTTGGGGGGTAGGAAGAGGAGCTTTTTCTGGAAATGCTCTGGCTGTGACTGGATAAGGAAGGGTATAAACATTGAAGTGAGGATAATCCCACATATCTGGACAATAAGAAGATATGAGTGTAAGAAATAACAGGAGTAGGTTGCATGGCCCATCAAGCTATTCAGGAAGATCCAGCTGAATTTCTACATCAGCCCTATGGACTGAATAATATGGTCATGCATCAACGGTGGATTTTACCCCTGGAAGTTGGTGGCATTTCCACTTCTGGGCCCACCATTGGCGCTCACCCAATAATACATTAATTGCCCGCAATTAACGGCAAGGGCAGTTGTCGACCATCATACTGCCCCATGAGTTCTGGAGAGCGGGTTGTCTGGTGTAGCCATCTGGGATGGCCACTTACAACTAGGGACAGAGAAACTCGCAAAGCCTAGCGGGTAAAATGGCCAAAGCAAGATTCAGGCAGGCTCAGAGCCTGAAATGTATGTTTGAAAGTGAGGAATCCAGACGGTATCGAAACTCCGACCAATTAGCATTTGATGGTCCGATTAGCATTTGATGGCCCATCTCCACCAAGGCAAAGGACTGGTACTTGAGCGACCGGTACAGTCCCAGACATTTCGGCACCACTCCCTGTTCTAGGGAAGCATAAACAACAGAGTCAGTGTCCGCTTGGGACACGCCCAGTCATCAAGGCACCCGCCCATTTATTGGTTAGCAAACGAACACAGTGATCGGGGATCACCCAATTAGTGGGGTCCAAACTGAAGGACCGCCCAAAAGAGCGGCAAAACCCCCAAGCATAAGAAGAGAGTCCACCATGCGTTCGCGTTCATCCTCTCTTAGACCTGGCACCCCGGCTATGTCCGTTTCCAAGTGCAGCACCACCAGAAGAAAGTCCAAATTGAACGCTCACTACCAGACGGATGAGCCTAGCTGAGCAGCAGTTACTTCTCCAGACTCGATCGATCCAGAATCGAACAGCGTCCACTGTTCCTCTGACCTAAGCCGGGTGCCTGAAGTTAAGTACAGGTTGTCTTAGTCGATAGGTGTAGTTAACTAGTAGTGTTTATGTTGCATGGCTAATTGTGTGTAAATAAAGTACCCTTGACCTTGAACTAACTAACTGGTGTTTGACTGTTTGATCGATATCCGGTTGAACCTTGTGGTGGTATCATTTGATACCTGGCGTCTCTGAGCATTAGAATATAGAATCAAAAGAAAGGAGGGCAAACTCACTGATTGCCATAGTTACAGCAGAGCCACAGAAAAGGCAACAGTTATTGGCGACATTTGACCGGACTCGACCCAGAAGTGACTGTGTCACTCTGAGAGAGCCCACAAAGGCGTTTGAATTAGAATTCAAATTGGCAAAGTAGAAGAAACCACAAGCGAAACCAGTATCGATCAAACCTCCAGAATTCGGAAGTGTGTAATTTGCATGCGTACTAACAAAGGGATATAAGGTCAATTCGATAGATTTTGTTGCGTGAAACTTTCGGGAGTTGTGTAAACCTGAAAATAGCTTGAGCTGTACCAGTGTTTGCACCACCGCTTTATTCCCCCTTGTTCCAAATTTCCGGTAGAGACAAAAGTAATTGTAGGGATGGCAATGAAGGCAATGGAACGCCTTATGCATCCACAAGAGCCCAAGGACGCAGAAACCAACAGATCAGAACAGTGTCCCATATGGGAAGAAGAGATTAGGAGATACCAAAGGGGAAAGGATGGCCCCTATGGTCGGAATTTTGCTCAAAAGAGGAAACAAGTCCTGGCAGCATAGGACAGATTTGGTGGGACAGCCTGACCGAGAACCACAAGAAAAGTTTAAGTAAGGTTCGTAAGCCGATGGCAATCGTGTCCTGCTTGGCACAATTGCGAGGCACAGAGGAGGTTGTGAGGATGCTCCGCAAGCAGCTTGAGGAGAAGTAGAGAGGGAGACAATAGTGAAAGCGAGAGATTAAATGTGCAGCTCCGGGAGCAGTTAGCGGCGAAGGACAAGGAAATGGATGATGTCAAGAGGGCACATCAATCCTGTCTCGCCCACCTTAACAGCTTCCAGATTCAGTATGATAAGACCTACCAGGACACGGAACGTGCGGTACTGGTAAGAGAAGAAACAGAGAACCAGGTAGAACAATTGAGGAAACAATGCGATGATTTGAAAGCAGCCCTCCGAGCACTCCACTGTTCCACCATGGAACAGAGGCAGAGTTCGGTGGATCATGCCAAGTGCAGGCAGCAAATTGCAAGATTGCAATCCCTGCTATCCGTCCAGAATGGGTTCAGAGATACCTTTGGCCCGCAGTTAGATCAGGAGGATGGCCCGGATTGGCAGGAACTCAGTGAAACGGCCCAACGGTACGTAAGTGAGACAGAGAATCAGAATAGAGCCCCCCAGGCCCCGAAAAGGAAAGCACCCGCACCACCGACTGCACCCAACCCAATGGACTCCATTACTATGCCGCGCAGGGTCACCATGGAAGACCAACCCGATTCTGTGTATACAACCCCATTAACCATCACCCAGTTAAGAGATGCCCACGATAAGATTGAGAATTCCCACCCCACATCAGACCCACTCCACTTTTTCGAACTGGTGAAGCAACAGACCCTCATGTACGGTTTAGACAAGAAGAGGTAAAGCTCAGAGTGATGTGCCTTGACCCGTCAGTTAGTTCAGCCCTTCCCGACCCACAAAATGTAGGAGGAGGTAGCCTCCAAGAGATGAAAACAGCCATTTTAGACGCCATTTTAAACACGGCTGATGCACAAGGACACCAAGGTCTCGCAGTATCCAACTCTCTCAATTTACAGCCATTCAAATAATAATCGGCCTTCCTATTTTGCAACCGAAGTGGAGAACCTCACATTTATCTACATTATACTGCATTTGCCATGCATGTGCCCACTCACTCAGCCTGTCCAAATCCTGCAGAAGCATCTCTGCATCCTCCTCACAGCTCATCCTCCCACCCAACTTTGTATCATCTGCAAATTTGGAGATAATACGTTTAGTTCCCTCGTCCAAATCATTAATATATAATGTGAACAGTTGGGGTTCTAGCACAGATCCCTGCGGTACCCCACTCATCACTGCCTGCCAATCAGATAAAGGCCCATTTATTCCACCTTTTTGCTGACTATGCTAACCAGCTTTCTATCCATTTCAAGACACTAGAATTCTAGTAGATTTGTCAAGCATGATTTTCCTTTTGTAAATCCATGCTGACTTTGTCTGCTTACACTATTGCTTTCCCCATGCTGACTTTGTCTGCTTACACTATTGCTTTCCCCAGGCTGACTTTCCAAATGCTGTTCTATGAAATCCTTGATAATGGACTCCAGCAACTTCCCTACTACCGACGTTAGACTCACTGGTCTATAGTCTCTATTTTCACTCGACCTCCCTTTTTGAATAGCGGAGTTACATTCATTACCTTCGAACCATTCCAGAGTCCAAAGAATTTTGGAAAATGACCACCAATGGATCTACTATTTTTAGGGCCACTTCCTTAAGTACACTGGGATGCAAAATTATCAGGCACAGGAGATATGCCCACATTCAATCCCATTAATTTCCCCAAAACAATTTCTTTACAAATACTAATTTCCTTCAGCTCCTCACTAAATCTTGTGCTTCTCAGAACTTCCGGTACATTATTCATGTCTTCCTTTGTGAAGACAGAAGCAAAGCACAAATTTAGTTCCTCAGCCATTTCTTTGTTCCCTGTTATGAATTCCCCCATTTCTGACTGTAATTAGTTTTAATTAATTTTTTCTCTTTACATACCTATAGAATCTTTTACAGTCAGTTTTTATGTTCCCCACTAGTTTACTTTCAAATTGAATTTTCCCCATCTTAATCAATTCTTTGGTCTGCCTTTTCCGAATTTTAAATTGTGCCCAATCCTCGGGTCTATTGCTTTTTCTTGCTAAATTGTATGCCTCTTCTTTGAATCTAATACTATCACTAATTTCCCTTGTAAGCCATGGTTTGGCCACAGTTCCCTTTCTACTCTTGCACCAAATAGGAGTAAACAACTTTTGGAGTTCATCTATTCGTTTCTTGAATGCCTGCCATTGCCTGATCACTGTCCTTCCTTTCATTAATGTTTCCCAGTCCAACATGCCTCATATAATCATAGTTACCTTTATTGAGGTTCAGGACCCTGGTCTCAGAATCAACTATCTCACTATTCACCTTGATAAAGAATTCTACCATATTATGGTCATTCATCCCCAAGGTTCTCTCACAGATGGATTGCCAACTAATCCTTTCTCATCCTGAATGCTCGTAGTATTCAGAATAAGGTAAATGAGTTGATGGCGCAAATCATCGTGAATGACTATGATTTAGTGGCCATTACTGAAACATGGTTAAAGGATGGTCACGACTGGGAGTTAAATATCCGAGGGTATCAAACTATTCGGAAGGACAGAGTGGATGGTAAGGGAGGTGGTGTAGATCTGTTATTTAAGGGTGACATCCGGGCAATAGTAAGGGATGACATCAGTGCTATGGAGGATAAGGTTGAATCCATTTGGGTGGAAATCAGGAATAGTCAGGCGAAAAAGTCACTGATAGGAGTAATCTATAGGCCACCAAATAGTAACATTATGGTGGGGCAGGCAATAAACAAAGAAATAACTGATGCATGTAGAAATGGTACAGCAGTTATCATGGGGGATTTTAATCTACATGTCGATTGGTTTAACCAGGTCGGTCAAGGCAGCCTTGAGAAGGAGTTTATAGAATGTATCCGCGATAGTTTCCTCGAACAGTATGTAATGGAACCTACGAGGGAACAAGCAGTCCTAGATCTGGTTCTGTGTAATGAGACAGGATTGATTAATGATCTCATAGTTAGGGATCTTCTCGGAAGGAGCGATCACAATATGGTGGAATTTAAAATACAGATGGAGGGTGAGAAGGTAAAATCAAACACTAGTGTTTTGTGCTTAACCAAAGGAGATTACAATGGGATGAGAGAAGAACTAGCTAAGGTAGACTGGGAGCAAAGACTTTATGGTGAAACAGTTGAGGAACAGTGGAGAATCGTCCAAGCAATTTTTCACAGTGCTCAGCAAAGGTTTATACCAACAAAAAAGGCAGGACGGTAGAAAGAGGAAAAATCGACCATGGATATCTCAGGAAATAAGGGAGAGTATCAAATTGAAGGAAAAAGCATACAAAGTGGCAACGATTAGTGGGAGACTAGAGGACTGGGAAATCTTTAGGGGCCAACAGAAAGCTACTAAAAAAGATATAAAGAAGAGTAAGATAGATTATGAGAGTAAACTTGCTCAGAATATAAAAACAGATAGTAAATGTTTCTACAAATATATAAAACAAAAAAGAGTGGCTAAGGTAAATATTGGTCCTTTAGAGGTGAGAAGGGAGATTTAATAATGTGAGATGAGGAAATGGCTATGGAACTGAACAGGTTTTTTGGGTCGGTTTTCACAGTGGAAGACACAAATAACATGCCAGTGACTGATAGAAATGAGGCTATGACAGGTGAGGACCTTGAGATGATTGTTATCACTAAGGAGGTAGTGATGGGTAAGTTAATGGGGCTAAAGGTAGACAAGTCTCCTGGCCCTGATGGAATGCATCCCAGAGTGCTAAAAGAGATGGCTAGGGAAATTGCAAATGCACTAGTGATAATTTACCCAAATTCACTAGACTCTGGGTCCCGGCAGATTGGAAATTACGTGACACCACTGTTTAAAAAAGTAGGTAGTCGGAAAGCGGGTTATTATAGGCCAGTCAGCTTAACTTCGGTAGTAGGGAAGAGTCTGGAATCTATCATCAAGGAAGAAATAGTGAGGCATCTGGATGGAAATTGTTCCATTGGGCAGACGCAGCATGGGTTCATAAAGGATAAAGGGCAGGTCGTGCCTCATTAATTTAGTGGAATTTTATGAGGACATTACCAACGCGGTAGATAATGGGGAGCCAATGGATGTGGTATATCTGGATTTCCAGAAAGCCTTTGACAAGGTACCACACAAAAGGTTGCTGCACAAGATAAATATGCATGGCATTAAGGGTAAAGTTGTAGCATGGATAGAGGATTGGTTAATTAATAGAAAGCAAAGAGTGGGGATTAATGGGTGTTTCTCTGGTTGGCAATCAGTAGCTAGTGGTGTCTCTCAGGGATTAGAGTTGGGCCCACAGTTGTTCACAATTTACATAGATGATTTGGAGTTGGGGACCAAGGGCAATGTATCCAAGTTTTTAGACGACACTAAGATGAGCGGTAAAGCAAAAAGTGCAGAGGATACTGGAAGTCTGCAGAGGGATTTGGATAGGTTAAGTGAATGGGCTAGGGTCTGGCAGATGGAATACAATGTTGACAAACGTGAGGTTATCCATTTTGGTAGGAATAACAGCAAAAGGGATTATTATTTAAATGATAAAATATTAAAACATACTGCTGTGCAGAGAGACCTGGGTGTGCGAGTGCATGAGTTGCAAAAAGTTGGTTTACAGGTGCAGCAGGCGATTAAGAAAGCAAATGGAATTTTGTCCTTTATTGCTCGAGGGATGGAGTTTAAGACTAGGGAGGTTATGCTGCAATTGTATAAGGTGTTAGTGAGGCCACACCTGGAGTATTGTGTTCAGTTTCGGTCTCCTTACCTGAGAAAGGACGTACTGGGGCTGGAGGGTGTGCAGAGGAGATTCACTAGGTTAATCCCAGAGCTGAAGGGGTTGGATTACGAGGAGAGGTTGAGTAGACTGGGACTGTACTCGTTGGAATTTAGATGGATGAGGGGGGATCTTATAGAAACATATGAAATTATGAAGGGAATAGATAGGATAGATGCGGGCAGGTTGTTTCCACTGGCGGGTGAAAGCAGAACTAGGGGGCATAGCCTCAAAATAAGGGGAAGTAGATTTAGGACTGAGTTTAGGAGGAACTTCTTCACCAAAAGAGTTGTGAATCTATGGAATTCCTTGCCCAGTGAAGCAGTTGAGACTCCTTCATTAAATGTTTTAAAGATAAAGATAGATAGTTTTTTGAAGAATAAAGGGATTAAGGGTTATGGTGTTCGGGCTGGAAAGTGGAGCCGAGTCCACAAAAGATCAGCCATGATCTCACTGAATGGCGGAGCAGGCTCGAGGGGCCAGATGACCTACTGCTGCTCCTAGTTCTTATATTCTTATTGCACAACACCCAGTCCAATATGGCCTGCTGTGCAATGAGAAAGGATTAGTTGGCAATCCATTTGGTTCCTCAACATTCTGCTTCAGAAAACCATCCTGTAGACACACCAGAAATTCCTCCTCTATTGTATTGTGACTAATTTGAGTCACCCAATCTATTTGCAGATTAAAGTCACCCATAATCGCAGATGTTCCTTTATCACAGACATCTCTGATTTCCTGTCTAATGCTATTCCCAACAATACCACTGCACTTTAGTGGTCTTTATACCACCCCTAAGAATGTTTTTGCCCCTTGATGTTTCTTAACTTGATCAAGACAGATTCTGCATCATCTGTACTAATATATTTCCTCAATATTGTACCAATATCATCTTTAATCAACAATGCAACTCGACCACCTTTTCCTTTGTCTGTCGTTCCTAAAACCTGAAGAGCCCTTAATGTTTAGTTCCCATCCTTGATCACCTTGGAGCCATGTCTCTGTAATTCCATTTATATCGCTTATCTCCCTTTACATCTATCTTATCCATTTTATTTTGAAATCTCTGCATGTTCAGGTGCAAAACCTTAAGGCTACTCCTTTTAACGTACCTTGTCCATTCCCTCCTATTTTTTTACAGTGTTATTATCTGATACAGGCCATGATTTCTCTGCTTTTCACTTTTCTTATTCTCCTTGCTGTGATTTTCTCTCATTCTTGATTCTCCCTGCTCTGGATCCTTACATAGGTTCCCATCCCTTTGCCATGTCAGTTTAGACCCTCCCCAACTGCTCTAGCAAGTACCTCCCCAAGGACTTCAGTCCCGGTCCTGCCCAGGAAAACCTGCCCATTTGTACAGGTCTCACCTTCCCCAGAACCGGTCTCAATGCCCCAGGAATCTGAAACTCTCCCCGTCGCACCATCTCTTCAGCCACATATTCATCTGATACATCCTACTATTTCTACTCTGCCTAGTACTTGGTACTGGTAGTAATCCTGAGATCACTACCTTTTGAGGTCCGCCTTCTCAACTTTCTTCTGAACTCCCTATATTCTGCTTTCAGGACCTGATCCTTTTTTTTACCTATGTCGTTGGTACCGATGTGCACCACGGCCACTGGCTGCTCACCCTCCCTCTCCAGAATGTCCTATAACCTCTCCAAGACATCCTTGACCATAGCACCAGGGAGGCAACATGCCATCCTGGAGTCTTGTTTGCAGCCACAAAAACACCTATCTATCCCCCCTTACAATCGAATCCCCGATAACTATTGCATTCCCACAGTTTTTACTCCTTCCCTCTGCAGCAGAACCAACCATGGTGCAACGAATTTGGATGTTGCTGCTTTCTTCTGAGAGGTCATTCCCCTCATCAGTATCCAAAATGGTATCTCTGTGTAACTTCATTGCAGTGTTAATGTAAGCTACTTGTGACAATAATAAAGATTATTATTATTATTTTGCAGGGGAATGGCCACAGGAGATTCCTGCACTGCCTGCGTAGCTCTCTTGGTCTGCCAGGTAGTCACCCAGTCCCTTTCTGCCTGTGGAGTATGTTATGGGCCAGGGTTTAGAGAACTCCAAAGTATATCATGGAGATCACCTGACCCACGACTTTTACTAGGTTGTGGTATGGGGAGCACACGGCCCACTCTACAGGTGTGGTGCAGCAGAAATCTAAAAGCATTCTTTGAAGCAAAATAATGTTTATTCTATGAACTCAGTTAACCATTTAAAGCATACAGTGAACATCTTAGCAACCAGCAATTCAAATACAACCCTCAAAGAATACAACACTCTAAGTAATCCTTAAACTTTCCTTTTAACATCCATAAGACAAAAACCCTTTTTACAGAAGCACATCAGGTTTAAATTCTCTACTGAGAGCAGTTATTACTCTGAATTCACCAATTCTTCCTGGTCTAGAGATAGTCTTTAGATGGCAGAGAGATCAAAATTACACCTTCTTTGGTTGGCTGCAGCTCTAACATCAAAACAAAACTACAAAACAGACACACCCAAGCTCTTCCTCAAAGCAAAACTAAAAAGCAGAGCCAGAGCTCAGCTCCACCCACACTCTGACATCACTGCAACCTCTTGAGCAGACATTTCTTAAAGTGACATTCCCATGACAAGTCTGAGCCTGTGGTGTGACAACCTCTCTATATGGGCTTACCACGACACACCCTGCCCCATGGATGCTCCACAGTGTCCCCAGCAGTCACTCCAGCTCCGAAACGCGGGGAGCTGTAGCTGGAGACACGTCCTGCACACATGCTGGTCCCGGGTACTGGAAATGTTCCCGGCCTACCACATGCAGCAAGAGGAAGAACCAAGGCTTTGAGACCTCCTGCCATGACTTAACCTTTTAAATTAAACCTTTTGAAGATGCTAGATATTAGATTAAATCCATTTTTTTATGGTCCTTGTTTGCTTGTCCTCATTCCTATCAATTAGAGCCCATTCAGATTATAAACAACAAAACTTCTTGTCAAACTATAATTGATGAAAGTTGTAATGACTTTTGTTTTTGAAATTTAGAGTACCCAATTAATTTTTTTCCAATTAAGGGGCAATTTAGCGTGGTCAATCCACCTATCCTGCACATCTTTGGGTTGTGAGGGCGAAACCCATGCAAACACAGGGAGGATGTGCAAACTCCACATGGACAGTGACCCAGAGCCAGGATCGAACCAGGGACCTCAGCGCTGTGAGGCAGCAATGCTAACTACTGCGACACCGTGCTGCCCTGGAAGTTGTAAAGGCATACCGACCTTGGCCACCACTTACCAATCAGCTCTCTCCCTTGTAGACTCAGCTGCAGCAGGGCAAGACCACTCTCTGAAGAGTTTAAAGATACAAAGCACGGAGAAAAAGCAAAGGACACCTCTTCCCACTCTGCACCGAACCCCTACTTCAAATTCTCAAGTTTAAAACTTAAAGCCCACTCTGCCTGTGGCCTCACTCGCGATGTGGCCTCTCTCTTGCGCAAAGCTCGCTGGAGGTAGAGCAGGGCAGAGACAGAAGATTCTCACAGCAGGGTGAGTTAAAGCTGTTATAAATTGGTAATTCAACTTTATTTGGTTGGTACCACGGGAGGATACCTCAGAAGGCAGTGAGGCTATATGGGTAGAGATCAGGAATAAGAAGGGTGCAGTCACAATGTTGGAGGTTTACTACAGGCCTCCCAACAGCCAGCGGGAGATAGAGGAGCAGATAGGTCGACAGATTTTGGAAAAGAATAAAAACAACAGGGTTGTTGTGATGGGAGACTTCAACTTCCCCAATATTGACTGGGACTCACTTAGTGCCAGGGGCTTAGACAGGGCAGAGTTTGTAAGGAGCATCCAGGAGGGCTTCTTAAAACAATATGTAGACAGTCCAACTAGGGAAGGGGCTGTACTGGACCTGGTATTGGGGAATAAGTCCGACCAGGTGGTAGAAGTTTCAGTAGGGTAGCATTTCGGGAACAGTGACCACAATTCAGTAAGTTTCAAAGTGCAGGTGGACAAGGATAAGAGTAATCCTCGGGTGAATGTGCTAAATTGGGGGAAGGCTAATTATAACAATATTAGGCGGGAACTGAAGAACCTAGATTGGGGGTGGATGTTTGAGGGTAAATCAACATCTGACATGTGGGAGGCTTTCAAGTGTCAGTTGAAAGGAATTCAGGACCGGCATGTTCCTGTGAGGAAGAAGGATAAATACAGCAAATTTCGGGAACCTTGGATAACGAGAGATATTGTAGGCCTCGTCAAAAAGAAAAAGGAGGCATTTGTCAGGGCTAGAAGGCTGAGAACAGACGAAGCCTGTGTGGAATATAAGGAAAGTAGGAAGGAACTTAAGCAAGGAGTCAGGAGGGCTAGAAGGGGTCACGAAAAGTCATTGGCAAATAAGGTCAAGGAAAATCCCAAGGCTTTTTACACGTACATAAAAAGCAAGAGGGTAGCCAGGGAAAGGGTTGGCCCACTGAAGGCGAGGCAAGGGAATCTATGTGTGGAGCCAGAGGAAATGGGCGAGGTACTAAATTAATACTTAGCATCAGTATTCACCAAAGAGAAGAAATTGGTGGATGTTGAGTCTGGAGAAGGGTGTGTAGATAGCCTGGGTCACATTGAGGTCCAATAAGACGAGGTGTTGGGCGTCTTGAAAAATATTACGGTAGATAAGTCCCCAGGGCCTGATGGAATCTACCCCAGAATACTGAAGGAGGCTGGAGAGGAAATTGCTGAGGCCTTGACAGAAATCTTTGGATCCTCACTGAATTCAGGTGACGTCCCGGAGGACTGGAGAATAGCCAATGTTGTTCCTTTGTTTAAGAAGGGTAGCAAGGATAATCCAGGGAACTACAGGCTGGTGAGCCTTATGTCAGTGGTAGGTAAATTACTGAAGAGAATTCTTCGAGACAGGATCTACTCCCATTTGGAAGCAAATGGACGTATTAGTGAGAGGCAGCATGGTTTTGTGAAGGGGAGGTCGTGTCTCACTAACTTGATAGAGTTTTTCGAAGAGGTCACAAAGATGATTGATGCAGGTAGGGCAGTGGATGTTGTCTATATGGACTTCAGTAAGGCCTTTGACAAGGTCCCTCATGGTAGACTGGTATAAAAGGTGAAGTCACACGGGATCAGGGGTGAGCTGGCAAGGTGGATACAAAACTGGCTAGGTCATAGAAGGCAGAGAGTAGCAATGGAAGGGTGCTTTTCTAATTGGAGGGCTATGACTAGTGGTGTTCCGCAGGGATCAGTGCTGGGACTTTTGCTGTTCATAGTATATATAAATGATTTGGAGGAAAATGTAACTGGCATGATTAGTAAGTTTGCAGACGACACAAAGGTTGGTGGAATTGCGGATAGCGATGAGGACTGTCAGAGGATACAGCAGGATTTAGATTGTTTGGAGACTTGGGCGGAGAGATGGCAGATGGAGTTTAATCCGGACAAATGTGAGGTAATGCATTTTGGAAGGTCTAATGCAGGTAGGGAATATACAGTGAATGGTAAAACCCTCAAGAGTATTGAATGTCAGAGAGATCTAGGTGTACAGGTCGACAGGTCACTGAAAGGGGCAACACAGGTGGAGAAGGTAGTCAAGAAGGCATACGGCATGCTTGCCTTCATTGGCCGGGGCATTGAGTATAAGAAATGGCAAGTCATGTTGCAGCTGTATAGAACATTAGTTAGGCCGCACTTGGAGTATAGTGTTCAATTCTGGTCGCCACACTACCAGAAGGATGTGGAGGCTTTAGCGAGGGTGTAGAAGAGATTTACCAGAATGTTGCCTGGTATGGAGGGCATTAGCTATGAGGAGCAGTTGAATAAACTCGGTTTGTTCTCAGTGGAACGACGGAGGTTGAGGGGCGACCTGATAGAGGTCTACAAAATATTGAGGGGCATAGACAGAGTGGATAGTCAGAGGCTTTTCCCCAGGGTAGAGGGGTCAATTACTAGGGGACATAGGTTTAAGGTGCGAGGGGCAAGGTTTAGAATAGATGTACGAGGCAAGTTTTTTTACACAGAGGGTAGTGGATGCCTGGAACTCGCTGCCAGAGGAGGTGGTGGAAACAGGGACGATAGTGACATTTAAGGGGCATCTTGACAAATACATGAATAGGATGGGAATAGAGGGATACGGACCCAGGACGTGTAGAAGATTGTAGTTTAGTCCGGCAGCATGGTCGGCACGGGCTTGGAGGGCCGAAGAGCCTGTTCCTGTGCTGTACTTTTCTTTGTTCTTTGTTCTATTTAACTAGGCCATTAATTTAAGTGAAGTTTGGAGAGCATTCTAATACTGTTAAAAATGGCGGGAAAATTTGGCGCCATGGGCTCATTTGATGAAGACTCAGGAAATCATACCCAGGAAGATTCTATTATTATATTCTAGCCAATAAGACTTCAGAAGATATGAAGATTCCTGCATTCCTAAGTACAACTGGAAGCAAAACTTTCCTTCTGTTAAGAAGCTTGGTTCAGCCCGTGAAACCCGGGGATAAGACGTACCCAGCTGTGCCAGGGCACCACCCTGCCCAAAGGGCATGCAGCTGGGAGCTTCCGATCCCCTTGGGAGACTCTCACAAGTGACGTTCCGTCTGGTCCCCCTTTGTGAAGACCAATACCAAATGGCGCTTGCCCGAGGTCCTCGAGGTGATGAGATTGGATTCCAAAGCCTCAGGTACCTTGGGTATCTGCATATTAGAGTAAGGCTTTATGCCTCGCTCTAATATGCAGATTTGCTAAAAAGTAATCCCGCCCATTGTGGGGTATCCCAGCTTTCACTGGCCGTGCTGTGCTGTGGCGAGATGCTTTTCCGGCGCTGCGTGGCCGGAGAATCGCACCAAGAATTTTAGTTTTAGCACTGGGGAGCTGAACTCAGAGATCGGGCCGCCATTTTGAAAGGGTGCCCTGATTCCAAAGTGAGCTGTGGGTCCCCCACACTCCCCACCTATGGGAAATGTCACTTTCCACATACATGGACACTACTCTACACCCCCCAAGTGAGGACACCCCGCGATGGGGTCCCTGGAGTCTCCCCTCTTCAGGTCCCCCCAAGCCCCTTACAGCAATCCCCACCCTTCCAGGGCCTCCATCCATCACACCACAACCTCCCAGAAGCCCCTACTTACCTACGCTGCATTCCCCCACCCTTCAAACCCCCCCCCCCCCGTCTTAATTTCATGAGCATGGCCCCCCTTGACTCCTGACTCTTGGCATTGCCACCCTGGCACTCAAGCACCCTTGCACTGCCACCCTTGCACCCAGGCAGTGCTCCTGCTGGCTTGGCAGTGTCACCCAGGCACCCTGGCAGTGCCAGGGTGCAGTACCAAAGTGCCAGCTGGGCAGTGCCAAGGTTCCCCTGTTACAGGCAGCATTCCTGCACTTACCCTGGTCACCCTAGGGCCTCCGACAGCCCGGGAGATCCCCCAGGTGCCGTTCAGGCTGGTCCAAGTTTGTGTGGACCAGCACTGACCGGCGCCAGGCTGCAGCCTCCCTGGGGAGGCCGGCGGATCCCGGGCAGGTAGGTCAAAAGTAGGTTTATGAACTACTTCCATGAGCGTTATTTGGTCGTGCCCATTTTGGGCGGAGTTCTGACTCCAACATCCCGCAGGACTTCGGTGAATCCCGCAAGGCGCGGAGGCTGTCAGGAAGTCTGCTGGAGGCCTCTCCCGGGATTCTCTGGCCATGTTGTGGTAACGCTTGAGCACAAGAGAATCACGTCCATTGTGTCTATTATGTGTAGGCTTTCAGTATTTTATTTCAATTTTGCTTTTATTAAAGGTTTTTAACTCACTGAACTCAAAACGTGAGTGTACGTTGGGCCACAGCTCTAAAACAAATTGGCCGGAGATTCTCCGGTTGTTGCGATTCACTTTTCCCGCCGGGAGCACACCCCCGCCTGTGGGTTTCACAACAGCGTAGGGTGGTCACAATGGGAAATCCCATTGCCAAACGACGCAAAGGTAAGAACCCTGGCACCAGCAATCGGCGTGGCGGCCAAGAAATACATGGCTGGGGAATCGGAGAGTCCCGCCCATTGTCATTGTTTTCTTTTGCCTTTCTTGGGATGTGGACGTCACTGGCAAGGTCAACATTTATTGCCCATCCTTAAGTGCCTTTGAATTGAATGACTTACCAGGGCATTGCAAGAGGCAATTAAGAATCAACCACTTTTGGATCTGGAGTCACATGTAGACCAGACTAAGTAAGGATGACAGATTTCCCACCCTCAAGGGGTATTAGTGAACCAGATGCTTGAAAAAAAAAATCAATGATAGTTGTCATAGTCACCATTACTGATATTAGTTTTATATTGCACATTTATTCATTGAATTTAAATTCCACCTGTTCTCCTGGTGGTATTTGAACCCATGTTTGGGCAGCACGTAGCACAAGTGGATAGCACTGTGGCTTCACAGCGCCAGGGTCCCAGGTTCGATTCCCCGCTGGGTCACTGTCTGTGCGGAGTCTGCATGTTCTCCCCGTGTCTGCGTGGGTTTCCTCCGGGTGCTCCGGTTTCCTCCCACAGTCCAAAGACATGTAGGTTAGGTGGATTGGCCATGATAAATTGCCCTTAGTGACCAAAAAAGGTTGGGAGGGGTTATTGGCTGACAGGGATAGGGTGGGAATGAAGGCTTGGGTGGGTCGGTGCAGACTCGATGGGCCGGGTGGCCTCCTTCTGCACTGTATGTTCTATGTCTCCGTGGAATCCATAATAAACAGTTTCTTAGTGAATGACCTGGGTCTGCAGAGACAGAATGATGGATGTAGCCGAAACAGAAATGTACTTTCTGTAAACTACAGTAACACCCAAGGGCAGGTGGGGGGATAAGGTACGCAAACGAAGGATTGAAAATACTCGCATTTTATTGGTCCATTTTCCCTGTTTTCTATGGGCTAGAAATACTGTCCTTTCATTGGTTTAAAATGAAAGTTTAACTGTGATATTATTGGCGTGTTGGCATGCAAATAAGGGATTCACGGGCGGCACAGTGGTTCGCACTGCTGCCTCACAGCTCCAGGGTCCCGGGTTCAATTCCGGCCTCGGGTGAGTGTCGGGGTGGAGTTTGCACTTTCTCCCCGTGTCTGTGTGGGTTTCCCCCAGGTGCTCCGGTTTCCTCCTACAGTCCAAAGATGTGTAGGTTTGATGGATTAGCCATGATATAAATTGCCCCTTAGTGCTCAAAAGATTAGGTGGGGTTATGGGATAGGGTGCTCTTTACAAGGGCCGGTGTAGACTCGATGGACCAAATGGCCTCCTTCTGCCCTGTAAACTCTATGAATCAATTGTAAGCTATTGGTTGAAAAGGTTATAAGTATTAATGTTTCGCTGGATTCAGATAGAACATTGCAGTGATTTCCACTGTGTTGTTACACAAGCCAATAAATTTTGATTAAAGAGTACTCGCTGTACCTACTTGTTAATTTCCACATCTGTAAGGCCCTGGACCCTGGAATACTAGTTATACTAGTTCAGTGATATTACCACTACACCACCATCACCCCATGTGAGTCATGAATGTAAGTCTACTTCAATCATGATGGAATATAGATGCTGCTGTGAATTATTATGGAATATAGAACCGTGGATATACCAGTAGAAAACAACTGACATGATGTCTTGCTTCTTGATTCACCTCCTTCCTTCCTCTGTCCTATAACAAGGACCAATAGAATGGCCTTAGATATCAGTTTTAAACATTTGTGTTGGCAGGTGATAAAATTCTAAATATAATGGAACTACCTTTAATTAACTTCAAAATGTAGTTTTTCTGCAGTGGTTTTTAACTTCAGGCTCGATGTTTGAGAGCAGTGAGAATTAAATTTTCATAGTTTATCATCTGCACTATTCAACTGGCTATTTTGAAATTATTTCCAGCTTTCTGTTATTCTTCACATTTTAATAACATGCAGCATCGGATTACTTTACTAATGAGATCTCTAAGTGGTAATGAAAACTGTAAGTTAGATAACGTTAAAACCTGAGTAATTAGTCATAGTTCACGAGACATTTCTCTCTGTTAAGAGTGAGAGAGACTAGTGGTTACGATCATGCATGGTTCAAGGCAACGAGGCAGGTCTCCATGCACTACCACAACTAATAGGGGGATTGAATGCTTGACACTAATTTGTCAGCCATGTTTCTGCATGAAACTTGGATACACAGGTTAGCTTTCAGGGGCAGCCCAGCACTCATTACAAAAGACAAGAAAGAGAAATCTTGTACCCAACCTTAACTCTCCAATCTTGGCATATCACTCCATCCTCTAGCTCCCACCTGATCCTCGCCATTTCTCCAGATTCTGACTCTCATTCAGTTCGAAGAATTTACAGTGCAGAAGCAGGCCATTCAGCCCATCGTGTCTGTCCTGGCCCTTGGAAACAGCACCCGATCTAAGCCCACACCTCCACCCTATCCTCCTAACACCACCTAAATTTTTTGGACACTAAGGGCAATTTAGCTAAGGCAATCCACCTAACCTGCGCATCTTTGGACTGTGGGAGGAAACCGGAGCACCCGGAGGAAACCCACGCAGACACGGGGAGAACGTGCAGCCTCCACACAGACAGTGACCCAAGCCGGGAATCTAACCTGGGACCCTGGAGCTGTGAAGCAACTGTGCTAACCACTGTGCTACTATGATGCCCTTTTAATTCTGCATTATCTTTAATTATCTAGCCTCTTGACTGGATCTGCCCGTGTACATTTTGCAGGCATAATGCAGTGGCCACAATACATAATACACACTTCGAAACTTAATTACAGATTAATGTCAACTGACTGGCCTTAGCTGCTGATCGTACTTACAACTTGTGGTTGTCGTAGACAGTTGGTTGTTATACAAATTCCACTGTTTAAGAAAAGCAGATTAAGGACAGGGAGAGTTATAAGTAGCTATAAAGACAAATACAGTAAAATGTAACTTACCAATTCCAGTTTTACCCTTGTCTTGTTCATATGGGTCGGGCTAGGGGGCAACATGACTGGTTTGGAAGCCATCGGCCCCATTGGTCGTTTTTGGAGAGGCGGGCTTGGGGCTAGTTGCTGGAGTTATATACAGTAAAAGTCATCCACGGTAGATGAAAAGGGAAAGGACAATTAACATGTAAATAAAATAGTTTGTAATTGAAGTTTATTATCCCAAGTAAATGTGCTATATATTGAATGCTTTACCACTCAAAAAACATACCAATCTGACCAATTCTGAATTTTGCTATTCACATTAATTCCTATATGTATATTTTTTTAAATATTGATCCCTGTATTCAGGGTGTCCCTGTGGCAGCCCCTTCAGTCAGGAGGTCCTGTTAATTAGGGGGCCTCTGTGGTGGGACCCTCTAGTTAGGGGGTGTCTGTGAGGGATTCCTTCAGTTAGGGGTCCCTGTGGGGGGGTCTCTTTAGTTAGGTGGTCTGTGTAGGGGGCCCTCTAGTTAAGAGGTCCCTAAGGGGAGGGTTCTTTCAGTTCAGGGGTCCTTCTAGTTCGGGGGTTCCTGCGCAGGTTTCTTTCAGATAGAAGGTCTGGGGGGGGGATTTCCCTATTCATGCGGCCCCTGGGTGGGTCTCCCTATTCTTGAGGTCCCTGGGGGGCGGGGGGTTCTTCCTATTCTTGGGGTCCCTGGGGGTTCTCCCTATTCATGAGGTCCCGGGGGGGTCTCCCCATTCATGGATTCCAAAGGGGTGAGTCTCCCTATTTGTGGGGTCCTGAGATCAGACTCCCAGATTAGGAGTCCCTGGGGGGAAGAGGGGTTGATCAGGTCATCCCCAGGCTTGGTCACCCAGTCAATCCATGGGTGGGGAGCTCCTTTGCGGTACAGGGGGCAGGTGGCCAGCCACGGGACTTTGCCATCGGGTCACCTGCACAAAATGGTGGCCCGACAGCGGGTTTACCTCGGGAATCCTTCATATTCCTCACCACCATGATATTTAACAAGAGTATGTGACTATTTATGGCTTCTGAGGAAGGATATGTGCATTTGTTTGTGATTGAATCTAAATTTCTGGAGTTTATAAGAGAGCATACGGAATGCTTGTCTTCATTGGACGGGGCATCGAGTATAAAAACTGGCAAGTCATGCTACAGTTGTACCGAACCTTGTTAAGGCCGCACTTGGAAGTTGCGCACAATTCTGGTCGCCACTCTACCAAAAGGATGTGGAGGCTTTGGAGAAGGTGCAGAGGAGGTTTACCGGGATGTTGCCTGGTCTGGAGGGTGGTAGCTATGTGGAGAGGCTAAATAGACTCAGACTGTTTTCATTAGAAAGACGGAGGTTGAGGGGTGACCTGATAGAGGTCTACAAGATTATGAGGCGCGTGGATAGAGTTAATGGGCAGGCACTCTTTCCCAGGGTGGAGGGGTCAGTCACCAGGGGGCATAGGTTTAAGGTCCGTCGGGAAAAGTTTGGAGGAGATGTGCAAGGCAGGTTCTTTACGCAAAGAGTAGTGGTGAATCCATTCTGTAGCCAATAGGAGGAGCGAATTTGCACCATCTCCAAAAATGGAAGGAGGAATGGTACACTAGGGGATAAAAGCTGAGAAATCGTAGTTCTCGTTGGCACAGTGACTTCTACAGTATGACTCATCTGGACATAGATTCACATTGCTTCAAAACCAAGACAAAGTGGGGCATCCTCTGTGCTAACAACAAGAGTTCTTGGGATCTTGAGACATAACTCTTCTAAGTTGTCTCACTGCTTCTTGTTAATTATATGTGAAGTCTTGCTTAATAAATTCTACTTGATTCATAAATACTCGTTATTTGTACATTGTAGGTCAAGCACAACTGAGGACCCTAGTGCTAGAAATTAAAATTCTGATCTTGGAGTTTTTTTGAATTAGAAGGGTTTTATACCTTGAAACCCAAACCGTAGGCCAGTTAGCCTGACGTCGGTCATTGGTAAGATTAGAGTCCATTTTTAATGATGAGATTGCGGAGTACTTGGAAGTGCATGATAAAATAGGATTGAGTCAGCATGGCTTCATCAAGTAGAGGTCATGTCTGACAAATATGGTAGAATTCTTTGAGGAGGTAACAAGGAAGTTAGACAAAGGAGAACCAGTGGTCATGATCTATTTAGATTTCAAGAAGGCCTTTGACAAGGTGCCATATAGGAGGCTGTTGAATAGGTTAAGAGCCCATGGTGTTAAGGGTAAGATACTGGCATGGATAGAGGATGTCTGACTGGCAGAAGGCAGAGAGTGGGGATAAAGAAGTCTTTTTCAGGATGGCAGCCGATGACTAGTGGTGTGCCTCGGGGGTCGGTGTTGGGACCACAACTTCTCACAATATACATTAATGATCTGGAAGAAGGAACTGTTGCTAAGTTTGCAGATGATACAAAGATATTCAGAGGGACAGGTAGAATTGAGGAAGGGGGGTGGCTGCAGAAGGACTTGGGACAGGCTTGGAGAGTGGGAAAAGAAGTGGCAGATAGAGTACAATGTCGAAAAGTGTGAGGTTGCACTTTGGTCGGAAGACATTCTTTTTTCATTCATGGGACATGGGCATCGCAGGCATTTATTGCCCATCCCTAATTGCCCTTGTTAGGGCAGTTAAGAGTCAATCACATTGCTGTGGGTCTGGAGTCACATATAGGCCAGACCAGGTAAGGAAGGCTGATTTCCTACCCTAAAGATGTGCGGGTTAGGTGAATTGGCCAATGATAAATTGCCCTTAATGTCCAAATTGCCCTTGGTGTTGGGTGGAGGTGTTGAGTTTGGGTAGGGTGCTCTTTCCAAGAGCCGGTGCAGACTCAAAGGGCCGAATGGCCTCCTTCTGCACTGTAAATTCAATGATAATCTATGATTAATCTAGGACAAAGGTTCGGCACAACATCGTGGGCCGAAGGGCCTGTTCTGTGCTGTATTTTCTATGTTCTATGTTCTATGTTCTAAAGGACATTAGTGAACTAGATGGGTTTTTACGACAATCGACAATGGTTTCATGGTCATCATTAGATTTTTAATTCCACATATTTTTATTGAATTCAAGTTTCACCAACTCTTGTGACTGCATTTAACCTGGGTCCCCAGAGCATTACCCTGGGTCTCTGGTTTACTAGTCCAGTGTCAATACCAGTACATCACCACCTCCCCAGAATGAAGGCATAGTCTATTTTCTAAATGGGAAAAGGCTTATGAAATCAGAAGCACAAAGGGACTTAGGAGTCCTAGTTCAAGATTCTATTAAGGTTAATATGCAGTTTCAGTTGGCAGTTAGGAAGGCAAATGCAATGTTAGCATTCACGTCGAGAGGGCTAGAATACAAGAGCAGGGATGTATTTCTAAGGCTGTATAAGGCTCTGGTCAGACCCCATTTGGTGTTTTGTGAGCAGTTTTGGGCCCCGTATCTAAGAAAGGATGTGCCGACTTTAGAAAAGGTCTAGAGGAGGTTCACAAGAATTATTCTGGAATAAAGAGCTTGTTAAATGAGGAGCAGTTGAGGACTCTGGTTCTGTACTCAATGGAATTTAGAAGGTTGAGGGGGGATCTTATTGAAACTTACAGGATACTGAGAGGCCTAGATAGAATGGATGTGGAGGGGATGTTTCCACTAGCAGGAAGACTAGAACCCGAGGGCACAGCGTCAGATTGAAAGGACGATCCTTTAAAGGTGGTATTTCATCAGCCAGAGGGCGGTGAATCTGTGGAACTCTTTGCCACAGAAGGCTGTGGAGGCCAAATCACTGAGTGTCTTTAAGACAGAGATAGATAGGTTCTTGATTAATAAAGGGATTAGGGGTTAAGGGGAGAAGGCAGGAGAATGGGGGTGAGAAACAGATCAGTCATGATTGAATGCTGGAGCAGACCCGATGGGCCAAATGGCCTAAGTCTGCTCTTATGTCTTCTGGTATTACAATAATCAAGCAATTTCTCGATCAAGGTGATGATTGGAAATACACAAAACAATATTGCATTGTTCCTTAAAATACTAATATTCAGAAGTCAATGGAGAGGAAATGTCAGTGTAACAATCTTTCAATTATTTTAGCTCAGTCTTTTTTCAAATGTTTTAAATGTTAGTTTTGTTCCATTTCAGCTATTATGGAAAAGGTTTACAATTCCTATAATTGGAAAATGTGGACCAAGTGGACTCAATAACACAGTACCAAACTTTAAATATTTATTGCATTTAGCACTTATGGTACACCTACATTCCACAGGTCTATTATTGATGTGAACCAACGGCTACACACACTGAACTTGGAGAGTAAATGTCTTGTGAAGGCATCAATTGATTTCAAAGGTGAAGTGCATTGACCTTTTCCAGAATCTCACCCTGTTTTGTTCTGGTGTCAGCTGGGGCTTTCACTATTGATTCGGATTCCATGAACACGGGTGTGAAATGAAACCACTCCACATCAGTGCGACAGATGTACTTTAATTCTGCTACTGTTAAGGATGGCTGTCACTTTATTTCTTAGTATAAGAGTTAATCTGACATTAATAATGCTCCGAACACCAGCCAATTCATTAATGTTAGCAATGAAGGGCTCGTAGATATCTCATCATCAACTCAAAGGCAGGTCCGCTGCATGTAGGGCACACACTCTCTGCAACCAATACTCACCATGAGGAGAATATGTATTGGTTATGAATCAGTTAATCACTCGTCTGACATCTCCAACAAATCTTTTTTGCTCCTTCACCCCAAAAAGTCTTAAAAGTGTAAATATTTTTAGTAAGTTCTAGTGTTCACCTCTCATAATATAAACTATACTGCCATCAGCCTATCATTGTTGCAAAGAGTAACATATAATCACTCACAATACTTTTTCACGTACCAATGGATTATTGGGTGTGGAAGAGACTCTACTAGCATGAGATGTGTTCCTCACCACCTGAGACAAGACAATACATACTCCAAACGTCATTCCATATTTACGTAAGCCACCATATTAATCATAATAAGTCACTCCAAACGCATGCAACTTTCAAAGTTGGGAGCATGCTGGGCATATCTGGCTTTTCCCTGAACAAAAGGTACACCAAAAGGTAGAACTCAAATAACCGTTTGTAATTAATATATAGGGCGGAATTTTACCATCCAGCCGGCTGATGGGATTTACAGTCCCGCCGAAGTCAATGGACCTCTGAAGCCCTTGCTGCATTTTACAGCCCCACCCCTGCTGCAACAAGGCTGTAATATTCTACCCATAGATTTAAAAATATCCTCTTTAAATTTTGAGATTTATCTTTTATCTGATGCCGAGAAATAACATTCACATCTATCAAAACAAATTACCCGAAAGAAATTGCACACTTTACCATATATTTTCTACATAGTTAGGAAGAGGATGAATACTATCAACACTGGTTAAATTGGCTTGTGATTTCAGCCTGCTCTACAGTTTCAGATTTTTATAATCTGATATACTAATTAAAACAAATAAATTAAATGGGGCATTAACACACAGTGCGAGAGAATGGCGCAATGCAGGCCCGTGTCAACAATCTTCTGTGTGCTGTATTACAAATTTCTTGATCTTTTTTTAAAAACTCCAGTTTTTGTAATGCTGTACAGTGTCTCAGAATTAATTGGAAGTGTCTCACACACAATTAATTACTTTTGAGGTGCATTGCTGGGCAGTTGAACATTTCATCCAAAGTATGGCATCTTCAACAATGCAGCACTCTTTCAGCATTAAGACTGGAGTGCCATTCTGATTACATGGATAAATACATAATTGGGGTTTGAACCTACAGCCTTCTGATGCAGTGAGCCTTATGCAGCTTATATTTACCAGTTGACAATAAATGTGCTTGGTTTGCCAAGCAGTCATTTTAGTAGCCAAGTAATTGTTTTTGAAAGGGTTGCCTACACTAGTATAAATAACTTTGTCCAATTTTAGACTAGAAGTTTAGAAAACATGCAGTCCAGGGAAAGCTAGCACAGCAATCATTTTTCTTTTAGATAGCACAGCAATCATAACAGATTTCATAACATGCAGTCAATACCTTATGACTAATTGGATATGAACGTTCCTCAGTCAGGATGTATATCGGACTGTTCCCAGCTTTTGAATGAGGGTTGTGGCCTTCCCAGTCATTAACTGGCTCCATGTTAGCATAGGAGTAATAGGTCAAGTTGCTTTCCCTCGCTTCTGGAATAGTACCTTGATTACGGGTAAAGGCAATAGGATGAATGGGCATTGGAGGGGGTAGTGGTGGAGGCGGGGGTGGAGGAAGTGGGATTGAGGATACGGGTGATGCTCTGGAGCCTAGGTGAGATGGCTTTGGATGTGGTGGAGTTGGTGGAGGTGGGGCAGGCTTTTTCCGTGATGGTGTGACAGTTGGTGATGGAATCTTGGGTGGCTGTGCTGATGGAACGAGATGAGATGCTGGTGGAGGAGGTGCCATTCGCTTTGCTGGTTGATCAAATTGATCTAAGTTGATGTCATCAAGATCTGTGGTGTGCAGTTGGAGGCCACCAGCAAACTTCCGTACAGATGTTGAAGGGGGTGGTGGTGCATTTGACCCCTGTTAGTGGATAAATAGGGGTTTTAAAACTGCATGATTCTCAATTCCAAAGGATAAAATAAAATTTTCACTCCAAGCAACATCAATAGCCAATACTAGAAGGAATTGTCCTTTGGAAATGTCCTTTCAGACATACATTTCCTCAATAGTAATTAGGAAGAAAATCCCCAGAAAAATTAAGAGTTTTGTTGTTATTGTCACACTTTGGAGTGGCCATCAAAACAAACATTGAACTCAAAATGGTCTTAAAGGGGCCAAGTATGGATGAGTTCACTCATCTTCTAAACTTGGACTATTATGGACACTTGAGACCCTGAAACAAAGAAATATGAATGAGATGTCATCTATTCCATATGGTGTGTAAAACTCAAGATATAAATAATGATAAAGTCAAATCTAAGTGTTTAATGTATTATTTTTACAGGAAAAAGCTACATCAGAAACAAAAAGGTCAATGTTAATTCACAAAACACTTAATTTTATCGTGTTACTTGGGGGTGAAGGAGATCTCGGGCACAGTGGGTAACACCCCTATCTCTGAGCTCGAAACTCCAGATTTGAGGCCCAGGACTTGATGGCCAAGGAAGGAAGGTGCATTCATAACATAGCCAACAAGTTGAGTATCAACCCGCAAAATCCTTCCAACACTTCAATGGCAGTCAATAAGAGCAGGAGAGACTTCTGGTCAGCCATGCTTGATGTGGAGTGGCGCCCCTCAAGCCATATGCCTTTGACGACAGGCTAGAGACCTGTTCCAGGAAAATATTTGCTATGGGAAGAGATGAAAGGCTGCCCATTGCACCACTAAGTGCAGGATGAGAGGCAACAACTTCTAAAATGTTGCCATTTATATTGTTAACAAAGAGCTCACTGTTTCAGACACTGTGCTATTTCAGATATTGTGATAATCCAGTTTATACCGGAAAAATAAGATACAGGGAAAGTTTGCAAGTTGGATCCAAAATTGGCTCATCGACAGAAAACAAAGATTAATGCTAGATGGATGTTTTTGCGAATGGAAAATGGTTTCAAGTGGCGTCCCACAGAATGTAGCATACATCAACGATTTGGATTTCAATGTGGGAGGCGTGATCGGTAAATTTGCAGATGACACAAAAATTGGCCGTGGAGTTTAAAAAAAAAAAATTTAGAGTACCCAATTCATTTTTTCCAATTAAGGGGCAATTTAGCATGTTCAATCCACCTACCTTGCACATCTTTGGGTTGTGGGGGCGAAACCCACGCAAACACGGGGAGAATGTGCAAACTCCACATGGACAGTGACCCAAATCGAACCTGGGACCTCGGCGCCGTGAGACTGTAGTGCTACCACTGCGTCACCGTGCTGCCCTAATTGGCCATGGAGTTGATGGTGAAGAGGAAAGCTATTGTCTCCAGCATGATATCAATGGTTTGATAGAGTGAACGGAAAAGTGGCAAATTGCATTCAATCTGCAAAAGTCTCAGGTCATACTTTTGGGGAAGGCAAACAAAGCAAGGGAATACTCAGTAAATGGGAAGATATTGAGAGGGGATGAGGAAGTGAGAGACCTTGGAAAACATGTCTACAGGGTCCTGAAGGTGGCAGGACTGGTGGATAAGATAGTAAAGAAAGCATATGGAATTCTTTCCTTTCTTGGACGAGGTATTGAATACAAAAGTGAAATTGTATTTTGGACCTGTATAAAATGCTGCTTAGGCCACAGCCGGAGTTTTGTGTACAGAGAGTGCATTCAAAATTTACAAGAATGTTCCCAGGGCTTGAATGTTGCAGCAATGGTGAAAGATTGGATAGGTAGCGTTGTTTTCTTTAGAACACAGGACTCTGAAGGGTGACCTAATTGAGTTGTTCAAAATTAAGAGGGGCGTATAGGGTAGACAGGGAACACCTCTTTCTCTTAGATGAGATGCTAATCCCTCCCACATGGGGAAACATCCTTTCAGTGTCCACCCTGTTAGATCCTCTCAGGATCTTGGGCATGATTCTGCAGGTCCATTAGCTGCAGGCACAAATCCCATAATGGCCGTAAACTCTCATGGAGGCAAAGGACGGGATTTGCACTAGCGAGATTTCCCATTGTGATGTTCCCGAGCCCTCACCGGAAGGGTAAAACCTGATTTGAATTCATTTGAATCCATTTCAATATCATGAGTGAGATTATAGACGCAGCCGGATTGTGAATGGTGCCTACTGCTGTTGCTAACCTCATCTACATTGTTCCCGCTAACATTCCAGAGACTCATGCTCATTAAAATCACTGGATATCATGAGTTAAGCCCCAATAATATCAGCTGCCCACATTCTAAACGTCAAGGAGAGGCGTGGGAACACATTTTTCAAGGTTTGTAGTGTGGGTGCTAGGGTTTGAGAGGGTATGCGCGTGCATAATAGCTGGATCCCAGGGCATGTTATAGAGGAGGCTATAGGCCTCAATATATACATGGGCATCCAGCTGACCCAGCCCATGAGGGTTGATCAACAGAATCCTGACAGAAGACCCTGTGATGTAAATATTAAGGGAGGGGACAACAAGATGTGAGGCTACAGGCGACTCCGAGGGGAAGAGGGCATTGACTGGGGCCGATCAAGCAATGAAGTTTAAAGGGCTTCAGATATGTGAGTGAGTGCTAGCCACCATAGAACATGAAGGAATGACAGATTCTAGTACCAGAGGGACAAGGGGTGTTAGGAGGGTCGGAAGACCACCAGCTAGAACACCAATCTTATGGTCTCACTCTCTCTCATCCCTTGCAGAGTTCCGAGAGAACTTGGTATGGAGCCAATGGAGCTGGTGATGCTACTCATCACAGCGCTGGAGAAGCACCGATTCCAACAGATATGAGAGGCTGTACACAGGGAGAACCAGCAGCAGGAGGCCAAGGGAGCACAAGACAGACTCAAGGACCAGCCGCAGCCACAGAGGGTCGAAGGCGAAGACAACCCAGGGTTTACAGGACGTGAGTGTCCTCCATGGATATGTCAGACAACATGGCCTGGTTTCTCCAGTCACCGACGCCGTAAGCGCGTTCGGCAAATGGCCGGAGAATCCGAGTTCCCGACCAAATCGGGGGAGGCGCCAATTTCGCGATGCTCCACCACCTCCAAAGTGGCGTATTCAAGGAGTACGCCACGCCATGTATCCACGGCCTCAGGACATTGCCTGAGACCCGCCCCACAATGGTCCAACCCTGACTGGCTGAGTTCGCGACGGCGTGGGTCGCGCGTGTTCTCACCGGTCGGGAACTCGGCATGGCGGCTGAGGACTCAGTCCAGCACCACCACAGTCAGGGGAGAGCCGATCCATGGGCAGGTGGGGGGACATTATTCAGGGATGGGGGCACTGTGGTGGGGTGGTCTGGGGTGCATGAGCCGGCCAAAGGGGGGGGACTATTTTGTAGGCCGGGTCCACGAGAGTCCGCCGCCATATTGCGCCAGTTTTCCTGGCGTAAAATGCCACTGTTCCCACACTGGCGTGGGGACATAACCCCAGAACCGGAGAATCCAGCCCCATGTGCTGCTTGAGACTCCATCTCACTGGAAGACAGTGCGAAATCTGTGCAACATTTTTTCAAACCTGGTGCCTCGTGGGGCAGGAGGACACCCCTTGCTGTGGCCGTGAAGGTTACAGCAGCCCTCAACGTTTACACCATGGGATCATTCCAGGACTCAACCGGGGACCTTTGTGGCATCTCACAGACTTCCGTCCACAAATGCATCCGTGATGTCACTGATGCACTCGAAGCCAGGGCCTCGGCTACGTTAATTTTGATCTGTAGCAGGTCCATCAGGACGTGAAGGCTGCGAGATTTGTTGGATTGTTGGTATGCCTCAGGTGCAGGGCCAGTTGATGGCACTCATGTGGCTCTACACAATCCGTGGTATCAGGATTGTCATAATATCCACTTATGTATATAATGAGATGCAGACAGGCAGTGATTGACACAAAGGATGACCAGTAAGCATACAACACAGCACAGCCAATCACCAGACAGGACACTACCACCATAAAACCAGAGGGCACTAGGATTCCCGCTCTCTCGGGACCCAGCTACTGAGACAGTCAGAGTCCACAAGCTAGCAAGCACAAACACCATGCGATAGCTGGTAAGTCTGGTCAGGCTACTACAAGGTCTCTAGTCAGTTCAGTATAGTGTCGACCCACAGCTGAATATGTACAGCAGTTCATGTAGTTGAATAAAAGAGTGTTGGATCTTCTCCAGTGTTAGACGTCTGTTTCTAACTTCCCTGCATCGAGTGCAGTCCACATCGAACCAACCTGCCTAACACATCATGGTACCAGAGTGATATTGACCTTGACGGACCTACCTCGAGTGAATCAGCATCAACCAGCAAGCAGCCATCCAGCGAAATGGAAAACATCCAGCCTCCTCCGGAACTCTGCATCTCCGGCAACCTCGGCGCAAACTGGAAAATCTTCAAGCAAAAGTTCCTCTTGTACATCGAGGCCTCCGACCTCGAGGCAGCATCGGCTGCCAGGAAGATCGTGCTATTTCTCTCCACTGCGGGGGACCACGCCATCCACATCTACAATTTGCTTACATTCGACGACGGCGAAGACAAAACGAAATTCAAAACAGTCCTGCTGAAGTTCGACAGCCACTGCGACATTGAGGTGAATGAGAGCTTTGAACGGTACATCTTCCAGCAGAGGCTTCAGGGTAAGGATGAACCTTTTCAGTCCTTCTTGACCCATCTCCGCATCCTAGCGCAGTCATGTAACTATGACTCGACGGCTGATTCCATGATCTGGGATCAGATCGTTTTCGGGGTCCACTCCGACTCCCTGCGGCAGCAGCTCCTTAAAATCAAAATGACCCTCTCTGTCGCTATCGAGACGTGCGTTGTCCATGAGCATGCCAAGAATCGTTACTCCCACATCAGGGCGGCAGAAACTGCAAAGCTGGCCTCCCACGAGGCAGAAAGGGTGCAGGCCATTGCACAGATGCAGGGCCTGAGCATCGAGGAGAGTGGCCGTTTCGCGCGCTTTTCTCGGATCCCTGCGCCTGCGCGCCACGACCGAGTGGACGACGAGACCGAAAACCCGACTGCGCAGGTGCGTACGTCGGCCGACTGCACTGCGTATGCGCGATGGCGCAAGGATCGCGCTGACGTCAGCATCATGCCGTGTCCGAATTGTGGCTCCGCCCATTTAAAGCGGCAATGTCCGGCAAGAGGACGCCGATGTCTCCAGTGTGGCAAGTTTGGACACTACGCAGCCCTCTGCAAATCCGCTGCACCGCTCAGCAGCTAGCGATCCCAGCTGTGGCGCAGAGGTATCCGCTCAATACAACAAGGCATGCCAGATTCTGATCCCGACAGCCCAACGGACCCTGATGCTGACTGCCTCAAGTCCCCATACCAGGTGGGCATCATAACCACACATGTGCTGGCCTCCACCACACCTGCGCAACGCCTCTCGATCCTCAGTGTGGATCCCGACGACAAGTGGTGTGCTGTCCTCACAGTTAACAAGGCTCGCATCCGATTTAAACTGGACACCGACGCGTCTGCGAACCTCATCTCACAATCCGACCTTGACACCATCCGGGCCCGACCAAGCATTCTTCCACCGGCCTGCCAGCTTCTTGTCTACAATATCAATGCCATAGCTGCCAGTGGCTCGTGTCAACTCGGGGTATCCAACAAGGCGATCAAGGCAACGTTACAATTTGAAATCGTCGGGCCTGACAGGACGTCCCTGCTCGGTGCTCGAGCCTGCAAGCTCCTGAACCTGGTTCAGCGAGTCCACGCCATGTCATCGTCACCGGCGGCGGCCTCGCCCGATGGAAATTTGCACGCCGACATGGACGACATTATCACGCCGTACCACAGTGTATTCGATGGAATGGGCACGCTCCTGTACCGATACAAAATAATGTTCAAGCCGAACGCCACCCCTGTAATCCATGCACCACGCCGGGTGCCAGCGCCCCTCAAGGATCGTCTGAAAAAGCAACTACAGGACCTCCAAGACCAGGGCATCATCTCGAAGGTCACGGAGCCAACAGACTGGGTCAGCTCCATGGTATGCATAAAGAAGCCATCAGGGGAGCTCCGCATTTGCATTGATCCCAAGGATCTAAACCGCAACATCATGCGGGAGCACTACCCGATCCCGAAGCATGAAGAGTTAACCAGTGAGATGGCTCATGCCAAATTATACACTAAGCTGGACGCCTCCCGGGGATTTTGGCAAATACAGCTGGACGCGTCCAGTCGCAAGCTGTGCACATTCAACACCCCGTTCAGCCGCTACTGTTACAACCGCATGCCTTTCGGTATCATATCTGCCTCCGAAGTGTTTCATCGCATCATGGAGCAGATGATGGAGGGCATCGAGGGGGTACGAGTATACGTGGACGATGTGATCATCTGGACCACAACGCCCCAGGAACACATCACTCACCTCAAGCAGGTCTTCTAGCGAATTCATGAACATGGTCTCCAGCTCAACAGGGCCAAGTGCTCAAAGTTTCTAGGCGACCACATCTCGCGGCTGGGTGTGCGGACAGACGCCGACAAGGTCTTGGTGATCACCGCCATGAAGACCCCGGAGGACAAGAAGGCGGTCCTCCGCTTCCTCGGGATGGTCAACTTTCTCTGGAAATTCATTCCCAATATGGCATCCCACACCACGGCCCTCCGCCATCTCGTCAAGAAGTCAACGGAATTCCAGTGGCTGCCCACACATGAAGCGGAATGGCGTGAGCTGAAGGCAAAGCTCACCACAGCCCCAGTTCTAGCGTTCTTCGATCCATTCAAGGAAATCAAGAAATCAACTGATGCATGCCAGGACGGCATTGGGGCGGTGCTCCTCCAGCGAGATGATTCCTCGTCCTGGGCTCCAGTGGCATATGCCTCCAGGGCCATGATGCCCACTGAGCAATGGTATGCCCAAATCGAAAAGGAGTGTCTGGGTCTCCTGACAGGACTAGTCAGGTTTCATGATTACATTTACGGCCTGCCGAAATTCCCGGTGGAAACGGACCACAGGCCTCTAGTCCACATAATCCAGAAGAATTTAAATCACATGACACCTCGTTTACAGCGAATTCTTCTCCGACTCCGCTGCTATGACTTCGAACTTGTCTACACGCCAGGCAAAGAGATGATCATTGCAGATGCCCTATCCCAGTCCATCACCTCACCGTGTGAACAAGGTGACTTCATCTGCCACATAGAAGTGCAAGTGCAGTTGTGTGCCACCAACCTTCCGGCCTCTGATGAACGGGTGGTCCAAATCCGTGAGGAAACGGCCAAGGATCCCCTGCTGCAGCGTGTGATGCAGCACCTTACCCATGGCTGGCAGAAGGGACAATGTCCCCAATTCTTTAATGTTAAAGACGAGCTGACGGTTGTGGAGGGAATCCTTCTGAAACTCGACAGGATCGTTATTCTTCAAAGCATGCAGGCTATGGTGCTGGGTCAACTCCATGAGGGTCACCTTGGAGTCGAGAAATGCTGACGCAGTGCTCGGGAGGCGGTTTACTGGCCGGGCATTAACCAGGATATTGACAACACGGTCCTCAACTACCCCACCTGTCAGAAGTTTCAACTGGCTCAACCCAAGGAAACACTGCAACAGCACGAGATCGTGACCTCTCCATGGTCCAAAGTAGGTGTAGCCATTTTCACGCCAAGGGGCGTGACTACGTACTCCTGGTCGACTACTTCTCTAGTTACCTAGAAGTGGTGAAACTGTCCGACCTCACGTCGAAGGCGGTCATCAAACCCTGCAAAGAAATGTTCGCCAAGCGTGGGATACCGCTCACGGTAATGAGCGACAACAGTCCATGCTTTTACAGCCAAGAATGGTCTGATTTTGCACAGTCCTACAACTTCCGTCACGTTACCTCCAGTGCCCACTACCTGCAATCAAACGGGAAAGCCGAGAAAGGGGTCCATATAGTAAAGCGGTTGCTGTGCAAAGCTGCAGACTCAGGCTCCGACTTCAACCTGGCAATGCTGGCATACAGGGCAACCCCACTGTCCACTGGGTTGTCCCCAGCGCAGATGCTCATGAATCGCACTCTGAGGACCACAGTTCCAGCCATCCATGTTCCAGACCTTGACCACCTCACGGTACTACAAAAAGTGCAGCAGTCCTGGGCCCAACAGAAGGCCACATATGATGCTCATGCCACGGATTTACCTGAGCTGGCTCCAGCCGATCATGTTCGCGTCCAGTTGACTGAGGGCGGTTGGTCAGTCACAGCTGTTGTTGTCAAACAAGTTGCCCCGAGGTCTTTCATTGTTCGCATGGCTGATGGCTCCCTGCTACAGTGCAACCGACGGGCATTGCGAAGAGTTCCACGCCCACCACCTGACCACAGTGCTCCGCTGGCTATCATGGTTCCTCCGGACGTACCCTGCCACGAGGCCACCAATCTGCCAGCGATCCTGCCGGCCCACGCGACCACCGCAATGGCAGCCATCTCACCTCTCCACGTGCGGGCGGCTCCTGATCCACCTCTGCGGCGATCGACAAGAATTTGTTGCCCACAACAAAGACTGAATCTGTAGACTTAACTTTTGTAAATTCTGTGACTGAATCCATCGACTTAATTCTTGTAAATATTGCCTAGTTTGCCATGTACCTGCACTATCGACACATTCCCATGTATATACGTTTGTTCAATCACCATTTGTATATAGTCAGGCATATATATACACACATACATACCTCAGTATTTATTTAACTCAAAAAAAAAGGGGCGAGATGTCATAATATCTACTCATGTAGAAAATGAGTTGCAGACAGGCAGTGATTGACACATAGGATGACCAGTAAGCACACAACACAGCAACAAAAAAGGCTTCCATTTCCCTAATTTTCAACAAGTGTGTGGCACCAGGGGCGCGATTCTCCGAATCCCCACCGGGTCGGAGAATCGGCGGGGGCCGGCGTGAATCCCGCCCCTGCCGTGTCACGAAATCTCCGCCACTCCGCCGGTCGGCGGGAATCCCCCGGCGATTCTCCGGTCTGCGATGGGCCGAAGTCCCGCCGCTGTCAACCCACGCCAGCCGGCGTGGATTGAACCACCTTTGGGACGGCGGGACACGGCGGCGCGGGCGGGCTCCTGAGGGGGTGCCCCCACGGTGGCCTGGCCCGCGATCGGGGCCCACCGATCCGTGGGCTGGCCTGTGCCGTGGGGGCACTCTTTTCCTTCCGCCTTTGCCATGGTCTCCACCACGGCGGAGGCGGAAGAGACCCCCTCCACTGCGCGTGCGCGGGGATGCCGTGAGCGGCCGCTGACGCACCCGCGCATGCGCCGCCCGGCAAAGTCAGTTTCGCGACAGCTGGCGGGGCGGAAATCAGTCCGGCTCGGGCCTAGCTCCTCAAGGTGAGGGCTCGGCCGCACAAGGTGCGGAGACTTCCGCACCTTTGGGGCGGCGCAATGCCGAACTGATTCGCGACGTTTTTGGCGCCGGTCGGCGGACATCGCGCCGATATCGGAGAATCCCGCCCCAGATGTGGATCAATCACGTGTGTGCACGTTTTCCAGTGAGCATGCATGGTAGTTTCACCCTTAGGCAGTCTCAAATCATTGGGATTTTTGAGGGTCACCCCAGCTTTCAGTGATAGCTCGTCGGGATCAAAGATTACCCGCTGCGGTCTTGGCTGATGACGTCTGTGTGGGGCCTGAGACCAAAGCAGAGCCCCAGTACAATGAGACTCACAGTGGCACCTGGTCTATGATAGAGCGGTGCACTGGGATGCTGAAGATGTGCTTCCACTGCCTTGGCAGGTCCGTGGGGCCCTTCAGTACAGTCCACAGAGGGTCTCTCGCATCTTCGAGGTATACTGTGCCCTCCATAACTTAGGCCAGTAGCGGGGCGACATCCTTGATGAGGAAGACTAGGAGGAGAGGAACATCGCCTCTGATGAGGAGGAAGTCGAGGAGGGAGTGGAGGGAGAGGCCGAAGATCAGCATTAGAAGGGGGGCAGGCGAGGGCTAGAGTTCACATGGGCAGGAGGGCCAGGGATGCCCTCATCGCGCGCCGGTTCATACAACAATATCATTGTGTTGTCCGGCAGCTCTACAACCCTCTCCCCACAACACCCTGCTCCCAACCCCCCCTCCCCCCAAACCAGGACCTTTGTGACTCCTTCCATGAGCAAAGGTGGAGGTCTACTACAAAATTAACTTTCTTATTAGGGTGCTGGGCCTATGTTTCAATGAGATCAGCTCTCAATGTTCAAACTCCAGTGGATATAGGCCCAGTCTGTCCTTTCCTCGTACAATAGCCACCCTCCCCACCACCAACATCCCAGCTATCAGTGTATTGGTCAAGTAAACCTTCTAAATTCATAAATGATTAAATTAAATTAATTCACTAAATTCATTCTGCCTATTTAGACAAAACTGGTAGAGTGCTTTGAAAACTAAGTTTAGTTAACCAAACGAACTGAAAAAAAACAGGTGTAAAATTTTACCACCTCCTTTGTGCTGCATCCAAAGACCAATTACAGTCCCATTACTTCTATATCAAATAGGAGGAATATGATAATCTTATATTAAAGAGATCAATAGTGGTTGTTCATTTGCCATTTTAATACTTGAAAGAGTTTTGTTTCCCATTCGTTACTACAAGGTTGCCAATAAGTTAGCTGGATATTGTATTCCCTCCCATTAGAAAACATTTTCTATATTGCACAAAGTACCAACAATATTTAATTCAATACACAGATTTCTGTACAAGCACAGTAATCTTGAACAACTATTACCTCCAGGGATTCGTTCTCTGCTGACGAGATTTGTTCTAACCGAGTCTGGCACAGCCTCTCCACCCAGTGCTGAACCTTTACAGATTCTTCCAGATCTTCACGTTCTGTTTCAGATACCTGAAGCAATGCACCAATGCTTAGCTCACTCAGAAGACATTTCAACAGATTGATAAAGATTTATAAATTGTGATTGCAGCCTGGTAAATGTGACTCAAAGGGAAAGCCAAGTCTAGGCAGACTATTTTCTTCAAGATACTCCCATTGTCTGTTGAAAAAACACCCTACAAATAACATTAAAATATTTTGTATTTGAAAACAATGTTGGTTTCTTCACCATCGGTCAATAGTCTGTTTTGCAGGATTGGGTTGGTTGAAGTTGTCTTTTTCAAGTCACAACCTCCAATGTCTTCTTGTTGTTTTACTGCTAAATAATCTCCCCTCCACTATTTTTTTCCTCTGCTCTCCTAAAACTTCTGACATCCTGTGTGGATAATTGCTACAAATTCCTAATCCCTCTATCATCTCGTCAAGGAGGCATGTTTATGTGAGACTTGGCAGAGTGTCATAGAGTCATGGCGATATAAAAGGAAAATATTCAGCCCATCGAGTCCATGCCAGGTCTCTGTAAAGCCATCCAATCAATCCCATTCCTGGGTTCTATCCCCATAACCCTGAAAGTTTATCTCCCTCAAGTGCCTATCTAAATTATTTTTGAATCTTTGATGTCGACAGGTTTCCATTTAGAGCAGGGGTTACTGGGCAGTGATCAGGAGCAAGAACCCTTGCTGACTGACCCAGTCTAGCATAGAGCCACGAAGGTCAACAGTTTTGTCTACACTTTCGCCTTACTGACATCAACCAATATCCAACATCAACATAAACAAGAGTTCTTTCTGATTTTGCTATCTGACCTATCCATTGTTTTCCAAATGGATTTAGAAAAATGGTTTAATAAATGACTGAAGATTTGTTTTCAAATAAGATTTAAGTACGATGAGTTTGAGTATAACGGAACCAGGGCTAGAAATAAATACCCCTTGACTCAAGGTGGAGATCTAGTAAATAAATGAAACATGCTTGGTGGATACAGTTGATTTTTTTTCAATTTCTATTAAAACTAATACATGTCACGTGCAAATAAGTTCCAGTTGAATAATTGCTTGAAGCCAGCAACATACCCATTGCAAACATCACCTAATCTTTCAGTTTTGAGAAAGGTTATGCTATTTTAGAACGATTGAAAGCTATTAAGTAGGTCAAATATAACTGACTTCCAGACAATTGGTAAGGCAAATGCTTTTGCTGGGATGAATATTCTTTCTCCAACATAACAGACTTGACAAGGCACCCTCTCCTCATTAATTCGTGTTCTCCTCAGCAACGTCTCCAAACAGTTGTGGTGATTCCTCAACACTTTCTCCAATAATACCTGATGGTGTATTGCTCAACAAGCACCCCCTTCAAGCCCTTTCCTCATTCTGTTCAGCATATTCCTTTCTCTGGTCACTATTTATAATGTCAAAGATGACCCTCATTTATCAGTCTGCCAAATTCTGAAACTATATGAAAATCCACTGGATTGCAAGGATTATATTTAGCAAGTAATAGGTAGATAATTAGGTTGATTTATATTTTATGACATTTATGGTCCCACTCCAAAAGATATCTTTAAAAAATGACTAAGAAAGGTCATTAATATCTCCCCATTACCCATAATGGAGGGGACCATTTAAATAGTGAAATTGCACAAAAGTGTTACTTGAAAGTAATTTATTGTACTTGCAGTGCTATATACCTCTTGGACTAATCGATTTATTTTCAACTGTTTCTCTTTCTCCAGCATTTCCTCTTTTTCTTTTGCGAGTTTCTGTTCAAATTCCAGCTCCTTCTTATTCTTCCTCTGGTCAAACAAAATCTCAGCCTTGGACCTCTTCCTCTCCTTTCCTTTCTAACAAAGTTTAATATGAAGATGGCGCTCATGAAGAAATCCTGAATTACAAGCACCGCAAACTGCTCAAAAATGTAACTCACCACAGCAACAGAAATGTGATAGAATACGCAGAAACTAAGAAAATCAAATTCTCATTCCTCAACACATGCATAATCGAGAGCATGCAAGTGAGTACAACATAGATACACAGCAAATGATCAGAGGAATCATTAAGAAATTATTTCTTCCTTTTCCCCATCTCCTTTGATTGTTCCTTGCTTCAGATTATAGCCTTAAAGAGGATTAAGGCTATAATGTAAGATATGAAGGATAGTGATCTTCTTCAGTGTCAGTAAGAGTGTTCAGCTTTAGTTTACACACTGCTTGCAACTGGGGTCATAAGCACAGATGAGGTCAATCTCACCAGTTAGTTTTCTAACTCTCCATAGCTTGGAGAATGATTGGACCTTAGTGTGTGAAGTGGGATGAGGAACAGTTAAATGAGGAAAAGCAACTATAAAGGACAGAGGTAACTGGTTGAGCCCAAAATTATTCCAGCATTTTTGACTGTCTATATTTTCATTTGCTCCATTTAAAATCAAGTCTGTCTGTTTATTTTGCCATCCTCAGACAATGCCTTGCCTCATTCTATTTTTTTCAATGTTTATTATCATGCTGAACTAACACAGAAATGGCACAGCATTTTCCTATTTGAACTTGTGGAAACCTTAATGCTGTCTGTTTGCAATTCCTAGTATAGTCAATGCCAGCTTAACATTTGTGGCATTTTCACACATGACTTCTTACTGCTCAATTTGATAATGTTGCATTAATTATGCAAAAGCAAATAAATGTCTAGAATTCTGCTAATTACTGATTATTAATTTGCTAATATTTAGCTAAGTGTTCTGGTTTAGTTATAGTTTTCAATCCTGTTAAAAAAAAAAGTAACTGGGTAAAGTTTGTACTGCATTGTTAAAAACCGACAGCAGAAGTCATCAGCAAGGCACTGATTTATTTATTATGGACATTACCTAATCGGACATTACTGTGCTGAAAGTAAGAAGTCTTACAACACCAGGTTAAAGTCCAACAGGTTCATATGGAATCACTAGCTTT